>NW_017804165.1:1598661-2044953 GCF_001625305.1 Branchiostoma belcheri | reverse complement strand
CCTAATCTACCAAGCAGATCTTTTGGTGGGGGTAAGACAGTATCAAATTGGCCAGTCTGTAACGTAACCATTGGTTACAGACTGGCCAATTTGATACTGTCTTACCCCCACTAAAAGACCTGCTTGGAGATTATCTCTGCCGCTGACCGACGGACCTAGTTGATGTGTCTGACTGTGTAAAGATGTCCTTCTGGGCGTCTAAGCGGGGACCGCAGCCCAAATTCAGAAACACAGGTGCGTCCACAGATTGATACGGCGTTTGCGCTGAGTTAATTATAATAAGACCCAGATTTAAGAGTTAATATATAACTGTCTTCTTTCTCCAACTGTGACTTATCATGACTCAGCATAAAAGGGGCGTGAGCGTGACCCAGAAAATTACGAGGTCCCCGCCCCTTCTAATTGCTAATCAGGCCCCCTCAGCTGATTTCTTGTGTTGATGGCTTCTCGAGTATTTATATCACATGTGATAGCTGATCACCACATGTACACAACATGTACCTGGTGCAATGGTGACCAACAGGAAAGTTTACAGAAAGAGCCCACATCATGCTGCTTGTAGATTTAAGGTCACTTTCCAAAATAGCACAAACCTCACCATTGCCCCAAACGTCATGGTGCCCAGACAGATGTTGGACACCTTGAGGCCGCTGCCGCCCAGGAATCGGTACTCAGGCTTGTTGGCCATGTCGAGGTTGTACTGTCTGTCTCAGTGGGGCTCTACCTTTGGCGAAACCACCAGCACAAATGTTTCAACACACGCGTACACGCCTACAGGTCACCAGACTCAGTATGTAGGGTCAGAATGCAGGGGTCAACGATCTATAGGTCGTAACGTGACATCCCAGCTGCTGGCCTATGGGGAGGGGCGTGATTAAGTGTCTTGTTCAAGTCTTGTTCCGGGGTATCTTCGTCACAGCAAGCTGAGCAAGGGGTTCACAATCATTTGAATCAGTTGGTCACGGCAAGTTAGCATTTCTAATGATCCCTTTCGTAAGGGGAATCAATACTCAATCCTGTCGGCTATATCAAGTTTACACATTTTTACAGACTCACCGTGCACGTGATTTTTGTAACACCTGAACCTCAGTTGTACAGGTCAAAAACACACAGTACAATTGACAGCAAGTCATGTGCGAGACGGGATCGACAGGTCGGTCGTTTCGCCAGATAAGGTATCCTTATTATATGTTGGACGGACCATGTTTCTTTCATTTTGGGGGTTATTTAGTTGTCTTAGAACATGTCATACTCTCAAAAACAAATATGAATCCTGTGATAATGAATCTTGGGCAGTAACGTTATATAAATGGATCCAGAGATGGATCGGTGTTGAATTTGAAATCGCTGCAAGACATCCGCATTGAACAGGTGGTTTCCTCTCAAAACAGCCGATTGGGACCTACCCTGGGACCTACTAGTATCTGGGCATTTAAAAAAGAACATCATTTTTTATTTGAGCAACGTTATATTTTCATGGAGCTCAGAAAATGATCAGGAAAATGATACCTACTGTCAGTTTATCGTATTAACGCTACATGTGTACCAAAGTACGTATTTAAACTTCATAAGAATGGGTGGCTGGTTGAATGTGGTGCTACTTATCTCGCAGAATTCGGCATCGCGAATCGGAGGCTAGGTTCTGTCCCATGTGACGTGGCAGTCAGCTGGCTGGCGGGAGACTCTCACCTGTGTTCCGTGTGTTGTAAACTGTGACAGGTGAGAATATCAGGTCATACAGGGGCAGTTCAGTACAGGCGTGCTGTAGGTAGCCTTGTGTACTATCAAACGATTCTGACACTTGATTTGACAAACAGAAATCAACCAAAGAAGGAGGCATTCGTTGAAGTTCTGTCTTCCAAGTTACACCTCCTTCAGAAATAATTTATGATCGTGTAACGTTAACGTTTAATAAAAAATACCTGCGCTTGGTCGGCCCAGCAATATGTACGTTTAGGTTTTCACAAGAAAAGCAGGGAGCAGACATAATTTCCCCGAGCTTTCGGTCGAGGACCGCTCGGTCATGTTGTGTGGTTACCCAGGAAATGAAACTTCTATTTAGCTCCTGGCAACAGAGATAAGAAATTAGCATCAAGCTTTTGTTAAACTTAGAAAGTTCAAATAGACAGTTCAGAATTGCGTGGTTTGTATGGATTTCAAGTATAAAGTTGCTTGTAAGCAGATGATGTTCATATTGATTTTCCGAAAAACATATTACCATTACAGTAACGTAGGAATGTAGGTGGAGGTGCTATTATATTATTGATTGGCACTGTGTAACAGTTACATGAACTTTGGCAAGTTCTCAATATCTTGGCAAGGTCCAGTCAACTCCTTGGTTTGAAGAGGGTGCAAATTTTTTCACCCCTGAGTTTATGGTAAAGCATCATTGAAGCTGACAAAATCTTTAATGCACTATCTTCCAGCTGAAAATTCTGGATCATTTTTCGAGAATAAAGTGTTGTGAATATTAAAAGTGTTGAAGTTAAACTGTTGTAGTTTAACTCGTCAACTTTCTGCCCGATGTGCCACTACAAGCTATTGGCACTTCCCATATTCACCGTTGCTGGGAAGTGCCAATATCTCATAGGGATGGAGTCCAGGCCAACTAGGCACCAAAAAGGCCAGTTCCAGTATTTTCTCCATTCCTCCAGAAGCAGAGAAGATGTCAGGGAAGCATGTGTTGGTGACTGGAGGTGCGGGGTACATCGGCAGCCACACGGTGGTGGAGATGGTCACAGCAGGATTCTCACCAGTCGTCCTGGACAACCTGTCTAATGCCTGCCCAGGTACTTATCTAACGTTAGTGTGGAAAAATGGGTAAACCTGCAACTCAAGCTTTTAGGCACAGGTAATGGGCATGGCATAGTCTGAATAACTATCTGTTATATACGTCGGTGAAGGTTAGACATCCAGGTAATACGATATGCCAAAAAGCAGTTACTCAAGCAACTGGATATGATATTTTGGAAACGGTCAGACGTTTCAGCTAGTATCCACTAGCTTTCATCAGCTGACTAATTATTAGCTGACTAATTTGCATTATATTGTCTTGACTTTTGTTGCCTTTTCAACTTCTAAAAAATTGTCTTCACTTTATTTGCATATCAATCAATAGTTTGTGCTTATACTTTATAAACCTGCATTTCTCCTCTGGTTTCTCAGTCACTGACAAAAGCTACTAGTAAGTGGATACTAGCTGAAATGTCTGACCATTTCCAAAATCATATCCAGTTGCTTGAGTAACTGCTTTTTGACATATCTGTTATATGTTTAAAAAAAAAAGGTGTGAGTATGTGTGCTAGTTGAATTTAAAGCTCCTGGCTGTGTTTGTGTGTGTGCGTGCGTGCGTGCGTGTGGTATGTAGAATCCCTTGTGTAGATAGGTTTCTTGTTTCTTAAAGAGTGTTATTGAAAGTTGACAACTGTATAGCTCTGGGACATAACTTTGTTCTGATAACAGGTAGCCTATAAACCCTATCTCTATACACATGGCAGTGCTGAGAATTTTTTTTTGTCTTTCAGAGAGTTTGAAAAGGGTTGAAGCTATAACAGGCACAACCATTCCATTCTACAGTGCAGACCTCCTGGACAAGCCAGCTTTACAGGCCATCTTTGATAAGGTTGTTTTCTCAGTTGTAACAGTACCACTTCACTGTGGTACAGCCAGCCTTTTGGGTTGTTTTCGTCCTAATTGTGCATATCCACAATGTGTTTGAAACAATACTTAACCCCAAATCCTCTATTCAACAATGCATGCAGTAAGTAAGTTTATATTTATATTCTGCTAATATTTCTAGATAAACCATTGAAAAGAATGGCTGGGTGACAATAAATGATGTTCTATGAGATATTTTAGAAAGTTATTTTTGCATTCCGTAAAAATGTGCACAAGGACATTGTACAGTAACAACATTGACTACAGCTGTATAACTACAAAACTGATGTCCTCCATTATACAATAAACACAGTTTTGTTTTCTAATTTCTTACAGCATGACATTGAGGCTGTAGTGCACTTTGCAGGACTGAAGGCTGTGGGAGAATCTGTTGCTAAACCACTCAGCTACTACAAGGTCAATGTCGGGGGAACCACTAACCTGCTGGAGGTAAGGATGTCCTGGTCATGGTTGCTCATGTTAATCTCCAATCAGATATTGAGGTCACGACTGAAGAAAACATGATCATTCATCCCAACATTTGCTTGGGGGTAAATTGTTGTTTTGGTTGTTATGTTGATAGAAAGATTTTCTCATAGTCAGACCCTGGATGAATTCCCATTGAAAAAGAGAAGTTTAATGGCAAAAACTGTTTGTTTCCAGGTGATGATTGAGAAGGGGGTCTACAACTTTGTGTTCTCCAGCTCAGCAACAGTGTACGGAGAACCACAGTTCCTGCCAATCACAGAGAGTCACCCTGCAGGGGCCTGCATCAACCCCTACGGAAGGACCAAGTATGTTATCGAGGAGATTCTGAAGGACTTGTCCATCGCTGAAAAGGTGAGAATGGATATGTAAACCCACTGTACAGCATCATACCTACATAAGAGGTGCATATATTATCCATCTGTCATTGTTTTACACCTGATATTAGTGATAAAGTTCCCATAACTTGTTTCCCAGAACCTGAGGGTTGTCCTGCTGAGGTACTTTAACCCCATCGGAGCCCACAAGTCTGGCACTATTGGGGAGGATCCTAGTGGCATTCCTAACAACCTGCTGCCATATGTATCACAGGTGAGATAATTATACAATAATATACAAACCTTTTGGGCCCTGAAAACATAATCAGTTACCAGTTGGAAACTCAACAGCTAAACCTGTGCTTGTAATGAGCTCAAAAAGTAAGAAATCACTCACTGCTTCAAGTATTTTACTTGCACAACATGCAAATTGTTTCAGTACAGTCCTCTGTTTGCCAAAGGTAATGTTAATCTTCTGTTCCAGGTGGCAGTGGGGCGTCGACCAGAGCTGAGTGTTTATGGTTCCGACTACGACACAGTGGATGGCACAGGTTTGTCCTGTTAGATGTACAAATAGACGTTATATATATTAGCAGCATCAGTGTAAATATCAGACTGGTTTATTTATCAATGATATCTGTTGCTTTGATACTTCAGGAGGTAAAAAATCAGGGGGCAGATTACAGTTGGCAGGTAGAGATTACTACACATTGCTGGCATTATGTTTCTGTGAGCTGTTTCAAGAAATTAGTCTCAAAATTGAACTTTTTTTTTTCCTTTTTGTACAAAATTCATGGTTATTGTTATTTTCCCCACAGGTGTGCGAGACTATGTCCATGTGGTGGACCTGGCACTGGGTCACATTGCTGCACTGAAAAAACTTAAGGACATCTCTGGATGCAAGGTTTAAGGCTTTTTCCTTTATTACAAATACATTTTTACATGAATGTATGAGCATCATATCATTGTCATCACATTGTCATGTTTAAGCAATGTAGTTGTTTCCAAAGCAGCACAGCATAGCATTGATTTTATCAAGATTGTTGTCAGATGAGCTAACTGTCCTTATTCCTGAACACAATGACAATGTTGCTTCGAATTGTTTTCAGGTCTACAATCTGGGCACTGGCACGGGATATTCAGTGTTGCAGGTGGTGGAAGCATTTGAGAAAGCAAGTGGGAAAAAAGTATGTCCAGAAAGTTCATTTACTAGACATCTTCTCCAATAAACTTAAGAGCATTAGGTTTTTCACTTGTTGACAGAGTATCTGTGATGATACATACTATCATACACATAAAATGCCCACAAAGTGACCACTGTTATGGTTTCCAGGTTCCCTACAAGATTGTTGACCGTCGTGCAGGAGACTCTGCCTCGGTGTATGCTGACCCCTCGCTGGCAGAGAAGGAGCTGGGCTGGAAGGCAGAACGTGGTCTCACAGAAATGTGTAAGTCACAAAACTCAAGCAAAATTTGACTTTGCCTGTACCTGCTTTGTTTTACACTGTGTCAAGCAGATAGATTGGGGGTCATGCACTTCGGGAAATCTATTTCTTACTCATTTTTAATGATAGTATGCATAGATGAAAATGTATGGCCTACATGTACTCACAGAAATAATCAAATTGCATGCAACACAAAACTGATGTACTTATAGAAGATATGTAAAGCCTTAAAATTTGTAACTTGTATCCATGTTACATCATGAATGTTCTACTGTTGTACCACAGGTGAAGACTGCTGGAGGTGGCAGTCCCAGAATCCTCAGGGCTTCAAGAAGGACTAGGTGACAAGTGAACATCTTCCACATTCCACATTCCTTTTAGTATTCACATGCAACTGATTCCTAGTGCTTATAATAAATTAAATGGAGTATTTAATGAATATATAATGGATTTATGGGAACCTTTTTTCTAAATACTGTCATCACTAGTGCAACTATAAACATTCAAAAACCCTTGTTGCCTCTTCAGGTTACCAGCTTAACTGTTTTTATCAACTTGTCCAGTGTGGCCTTGCAGTTTTACCATTTTTTGTCTTTTTCAACAAACATTTGAGTACTCTCCTTCTGCAGTCTAACTCAGGAAATTAATGACTTTAGTGATTTACCTCATGCTTTGATAATAGACACTTTGAGTCTTCTAATTATATATAATTATTTTCACACTAGTTCAAATGACATTCCAAGCTTAACTTTATAGGGCAAAGCAGATTTATATTGTGTCAAAAGGCCAGAAATAAGATAAGATGGGACATTGCAAACACAATGTTTCTAATGGGATAGCTAATGCTAGGACTATAATGTTGTTTTAATGAGTTTCTTTGTGAACTTATACATGTAATTTTTGGATGGCTTCCCCAGTCAATGTGGCAATATGTTTACTTGTCAAAAAGGACCAATCAGAAAGCACCACAATTTGACAAAGCCAATGCACTGATTGTTGCATTATCATTATCAGTTAATCTTGCTCCTGTATCAATGATAGTGCACTTTTAATGATAAAACTTGTGCAATTGATTGTACTGGATTTTGAACATTTAAATTGAATATTGTTGTTGGACCAATATTTGCTACTTTGTTTTATAGCAGTGTATTTGCTTGTTGAAATTACCACAGTGCCTTCTAAAAAGATTACTTAGTACTATGCAATAGGTTAAAACATTGAGAAGTCTTTCCAGCTGAAGAGCATAAACATGTTAGAATTTACTAGTAATACAGGCTGCTAATGCTTTAGAATGTTTTGGTTTCATATGTACTAAAAAGGAGGGAGTTGAGGTGGTAGTCATTCACAAAGGTATTTTCCATTCCATTTAATGGAGAACTTTTGCGTCTTAGGGTGCAGGACAAGGCCTAATAGAAGGTACAATTTACATGAGCCCAGGTGTGAAAAATTGCTTAAGGTGTGGCAAGCTGTCGCCAGGTGCTTTTAAAGCTGGTGTGTTCTTTTGTCAAGTGACTTGCATAGATAAAGAAGTAGCAGTGCTACTGATTGTAATGTTTTAAGATAGAACATTTGTATGGCCAAATCCCTGTTTAAACTGTACTTAGGTTTTCTAGTAATAAATCACTCAAAATAATTGCTTTTACAGCAGTTGGTTGACTTACTCTGTTGTGTATTCGTAACAAATATGGTATAGCTTGGATCATACACAGTGTACCACTAACTTTACACATACATGTTACAGTGACGCATGGCCAGTATAAGAACTCTTTATTGTCTAAAACTACATAGTACATGAGATACAAGTTAAATGTTACAGGGCATTCACAAGACATGGTCAACATACAAAACTAGTACTTCTGTTCCATTTTAGCCTTCTTTACAGGCACAGCGCAAGGTCTTCTCCCAAACAAGCAACAATAACTTGTACAGAACTCTGTAAATCTACACCATACACTAAATGATTCCAACTATTTCTGTAATGATACTGTCAGAAATCAGAATTGTCAGGACAATATAGAAATAATAAAATAGACATATCCCTTGTTCAGTGGTATGCTAACACTGGTACTGCATAATTGAAATGCTCACTATGCAAAAATCTGTGTTTTACGGACAAAGGTCGTCATCTTTTTTTCTTTCTTTTTTTATTTAGTGAACACAACATAAAAGTGTAATCTTTGTTTTCATAGAACGTGCATACCCCTCAACCAGAAATATAATGGAAGATGAAAATAGCTGGATCCCTGACACTGTAAAGTACCACAAAACAGCTCTAGTTATGCAAACAAAGGGTCATCTAACAGTACATCTCAGATCTAGTAAATGGGAGTCTCTTGGTGATTGATCAAAAACAGAGCCCTACAGTGGGAATATAATATTTACAAGTGTGAACACAGATACTTGGACATGTTCAGACAATCATGAGTGTAAGAAGCCCATGTTATGTATTGTTGGCATCACACCACCCACCTTTCATGCATGGCAATGAGTTACAATGTCAAAGTTTTTATTGGAGTATGTACCAGTAGGTGTGTCTTATAATGTTCTCAGGGCAAAGGCCTGCTGTAAATTCCTCACAACTTTAATATCAGATGCAACAAAAGCTCCATCTCATGTTGGCTGTCCTCTACAACTACACTTAAATACCCCCGTCTGCACTATAAGTAGAAAAAGTAGCTTCTGTCATACACATACATCCTATCTGTTATATACCACATCACTTTGCCCAGATGTAAGCTGGTCAAGTGGTTCTTCACACAGGTCTTTACTAGTAAAGACCCTATGTCAAAATCATACATCTGTCAATGGACTACCAAGGGAGGGGGTGCAAAGCATTAAACAAAGATTTGACAGGGACACAAGGGCAGGCATTCCAAAAATATAGCCACTATTCAACTTATGAGTAGTTTTGTGCATTCCCTTGAAGGGCTGAATTCAAAAGTAAAGCACAAAGGGGGACAAGACTGGATTTTCAATGCCTTCACTTAAAACCCCCTCCCCTGGATTAACATTGCCAAATGTATTTCCTCCTTTTTTTTGAGTTACTGAAGAAGTAGTAAACCTGATCATCAGTGCTCCATCTTCTCTTCCTGAGGCTGGGTGGAGGCAGGAGGGTCCAGGGGGGCCACCAGGGGAGATCCAGACGGAGTGCCCAGGGCAGGTCTGACTGTGCTGGAGCCATTCACAGGTCCTAATGCAGAAAATGTGGCACAACATTAGTGACTGTTCCCCTCCAACCAGGACAAAATATTTTCTAGTAAATTCTTAATGAATGGGAGATGATTAAATGTTCTCTGCGACCAGCCAAATTCCAAATGAGGATGTTTATCAGTGATTGAGATACTGAATAGTCCTGTAAGCTGCCTGACCTGCGTCCTTGCTGTCAGAGCTGGGTGCCAGGCTGTCAGACGTGTCCATCTTCACCTCTGGGTCCCTGCTGGGCTCAGCCCCACCCCTGTGGAACACAACACAGGAAGGTTTGCTTACAGCTTACTGGTAAAAGCTGTGAAATCTGCTTCTGGCCAATAGTTGATGTTTGAAAGCAGTTAGAAGCTACATGGATGCAGCAACACTTACTTGGCATCTTGTGCTCCTGGTGAGGCTGCTGTTGCTGCCTCCTCTGATTTGGTCTCCTTTGACTTAGTTGTGTCGTCTTTCCCACCCTCTGAAAAGACACAAATCACTAACTTATTACTTGTTATGTACATGTACAATTCTACCTGTTAGACATTGCAGTTTTTTGTGCACCAAGTACAAAAGAGTTCACCAGAGTAAATCCACTCTGCTATATGGTTACAACCCCATTTGAGGACAACAGTTTTAACTCTACATTATAACAACACAGACCTGTCTTTTTCTCTTCCTCCTTCTTGTCTTCCTCCCTCTGCAACCGTTTTCGTTTTTTGTGGCTGTGGTGATCACGTCGCCCGCCTTCGCCCTCATCCTCGCTGTCTGAAAACTCCTCATCACAGGTGATGCGCTTGTCCTGGGCACGAACTGGAAATATGTTCAATACATGCACGATGATGTTACATCCAAAAATAGTTTTATCAGGTTGGTAGGATATATGGATTTTCTTTTACACTAAAAGTGGTGTCTCTTACCGGTACCTTGCTTACGTTTTTTGGTGGCTCTGAGAAAGGTGTCTGATAGACACTGAAACGCAAGGTGAGAGACACTACTGGTTGTGTAAAAGAAAATCCCTATATCTGACGTTAAAACATCTCTACCATTGCTGTTTGTGAGTTCATATGTGTAGTTGATCTCAAAAATCAAAGCACAGGAAATCTGCACCATATGAAACCGATGATGGGAATTTGTACACCTTTTCATGTACAAACAAAAAATGAGTTGTTGGTTGGGTCCAATGTATGACTAATCTTACTTACTTGATACACGCTTGTCTGGGTCGTCCTCTTCATCATTTTCACTCTCCTGGTCTATAGCATCCTCGGGAATAGCTGCGAAAAAGTCATGGAATTTCAAGAAAACTATTAATGACCTATTAATTAAACTTGGAACATTCAAAGGAAAATACAGAGGTGCACTCAAGTGATATGCTTGTATTAGCGACACCACTGAATAGAATATACAGCATAAGAAATATCTAAAGATAGGATTAAAATCAAGAGGTGACTAAGTGGTGAATGACAGCACTGTCTGATAAAATAGTCAAGACCAAGACTGGGTTTATCAAGGTTTCCAAGGTTTCCAAGTAGTCCTTACCTTGCATTTGCACACCAGGTGCATGAGGCAACATTCTCAAGTTCTCAAACAGTCGCTGTCTGCAGGAAGAACAAAATAAAATACACTGATAAATCAGACCACTCTTCTGCCAAAATTTGCTTTTATCAATTATCATCACAACACATAAAAACAACACACACAAATTATTGCGAGTGTTCACAACTGCAGATTGATGTAATTAGAGCAGAGAAAAATCAGCCTTACTTGATCTTCTCCAAATACTCTGGTGTGTTTTGGTTGGTCATGTTAGACGGACTGATGTGCAATTTGAAGTCTGGGCCGTAGTATTCAAAATAGTCGTTGTACGGCAGCTCTGTGGACAAAGAACAAAAGTTTTGTTCAGCATGTGGATCACAACAATACAAACAGAATACAATCTGCTTAAAACAAAACTTTTGAAAATTAGATGCTCCAAACTGTCTGTTCTTCATTGTGTTTAACATTTCAAATATTCTTTACAGTTCTTGAATCCAATTAAATCAATAGTTATGATAAATAGAATATACTGTAAATGCATTTACTTTTGCAGCACTTATACATAACATTATCATTAACAGTAGTTCAGTGTTAAAAACAATTCTGTAGTACCATAGAAATACAAAACACATTTGCAGCATTTTAATTTCTATTCACAAAAAATATAACATTAAACATTGCAAGATTTAGAGTACCTTTGACAAAGCCTAACTCGTATTGATACATTTATTTTTATACAAATATGACAGGAGTATTCCCTCACCATTGGCGACATCACAGCCCAGAGCGATGGATGTCTCAAAGGTCCAGCAGCGTGCCACGTTACGGATGGTGTAGCCACCTCCTCCCAGCATCAGGATAGGAATGTTGAACTTTTTCATGAACTCCACACACTTCCCGTGACCTGAGAACGGGTGGACATGATGAGGACCTTCAGAAAGATTCAAACTTCCACACCCAAGACGTACTTTGGAATGAACTGTTTCAGCTGCTTTCTATTTTTTACAACATGGCCATCATGTCTCCCAGTATGATTCAGGCAAGAAAAAAGAAACTTTGAGATCCTACCTTTGAGTGAGAGGTTGAAGCAGCCCAGCCTGTCCCCTGACAGAGAGTCTGCTCCACACTGCAGTACTATAGCACTGGGCTGGTACATCTCCATCACTTTGGACATGACCTGCAACAAGGAAAAGGTCCCGACTTAGCACTTCAAGCAAAGTCTGACCTATGGCCTGTGGTACCCATGTGGATGTGTTGAGAGGAGAGAAGTGTGTGGTGAGTTAGACACTTTGGTAGGGAGAGCACATAATGTGGAATGATTTGTCAGACTTAAAGTGTACATCAGAGCCAGAAGACTGACTCAGAAGTTGCCTTGGTGAGCAAGAACATCTCCATGTTATTTCCTGATTGTGCCATAGGTTTCATCAAAAGGTACTACTTAAGGTCAGGCAGCATGGCAATTAGGGAAGGTTACATGAACTCAGTAGCAGGAAACTCCAAATGTGATGTCATGTGACATACTCATGTCACATGACATGTGACATAGATGTTTCTTTTTCAGCAAAATGCACTCATCCCAAATTTGCCCTCCAAAGACTGCAAATTGCTCATGGAGATGTAAATGCTCACAAACATTTTCTGAATGTAAAACAAGACTTTTCCTTGGTTAGTTACCTTCTCTACCAGTTAGTACACACATAAAATTAAAAATACAAAAATATTACTCATCCTTACCATTTTGTCAAAAAGGTTAGAAAAAATGGATATAAATCAACAACAGTAATCAGGATTTTTGCCAGCTGTAGCCAAAACAATTTTTTTACTATTCTGATATCATTGGCCCCAAACTACTGCAAATAGAAATGCGTAAAATTTGATTCAAGTTATAACCTTCCCTTTCAGACATCGGGAAATTTGGATGTCTGACAAATTAATAGCTGGCAAAAGCCCTGACAGTTAGTCATGAAACAACATGAAAAACCTGTGATGTGGTTAACAGTTATACAGCTGAAGGTTTTCCCATTTCACTAAGTGTATGCGTACTGTATCTTTCAGAAACATGACACTTACTGTTTACATAAGAATGGTCAATGCAGTTTACTACATGGGTATTACCCGTTTGTTCAACGTTATACATCTGTAATTCACTCTCATGTGGAAGAATTCTACCCACTCCTATCACACTATCTAAGAGGGGACATGTAAAAGGGGGGAACACCATTTGGAAGGAAGGATGACAAGTTACAGAAAGAGGTACCATCTTCTTTCTGATGTTTTTTCTTTAAATACTCAGTATGCAGATCAAGTGAGATAAAATCCTAATTACATCATAAAATCCTAGCTAAAAGCCTGTTAGGAGAGGAGACACATAACACTACAACTATTGGTACAGTTCTCAGATCTGTTGGCCCACTAGAGTTACATTTGTAGCTACATGTAAAGGTAAAAGAAACATCCTAAATCACACACCTAATTCTAACACATGGAGAATAACATATTTATAAAGTGCCCAGCAGGTTGACAATTGTAAATGCATCAGTTTGACACACTTGTACAACTGTTCTGTGTGGAAATGCTGATTCACCAACATCACGGCAAGATGCGGTGGGTCTGCAGCCATCCTGGCCTGGGTACACATTACTCCACTTCCCCAACACTAACAATCATCACCCCAACTGCGTGATTGAAAAAGGTGCGGAGGATTAATAAGATGTGATTGTCGCGGTGGTTTCAAAACTTACTGGCTCAAATATGTGTTCATACGCTTCGTCGTCTATCCCGTCTCGTAGCGGAAAGTTGACGGCGTAGTATTTCCCCTTTCCTGCACCAATGTCCTGGTAGAAAAACACAGCAAAGTTATGGTATGATAACGCCACTGCAAAAACAGTAAGCAACCAGCACTTACTGGTTCAAAGATTGTTTCGTATGCCTGGTCATCGATGCCTTCCCGGAGGGGGAAGTTGACAGCATAGTACTTGCCCTTCCCAGCACCAATGTCCTGTAAAGACAGAAAACAACCCCCATCTTGTAGAACATGAGAGGCACTTATGTGGCCTTATGTCCCATCTACAATTTGTGTACGATGTATATGTAGTTCCGAAGGGACTGATACATGACGAAATGCCAATATCATGGAAAATTTTGTTTGTCCCTTACTTTTGCATGCAACACTAACATAGTTTTGTATATAGTCATGATAGGATGACTTAATAACTAATGGAAATTTCCTAATCTTTTATAAGATGTAAAATGTGCTGAATACATCTTTGGTTTTGGTCAGCACAATGTCTTCCATATGTAGAAAATTGAGAGACAAACACGAACCATCCAAGACATGGCTTTGTGAGCATGCAATACCTTTAGTATGCTCTTGTACAGTATGTCACGTTCAAATGCGCGGTAGCACTAGTGAAATGTAAATCTACCACCTTCCCTAAATATTGCGCATCCAGAATTGGTTTCAGATTTACAAGTCTAGCTATGCCTGATGCCACTGTTGTTGAGTTCCCAGAGTAAGAACATTAACCCTTGTCCTGCTGGCAATTTTTACACAATATTTTCAAATAATTTCATGTCTTAATCAGGTTACAGACCCTTGATTTTTTATGCCCTGCGGCGGCGTAGTTACTTCCGTATTCGTTGCGTTTCGCTGCGGTGTGATGCGTTGCACGAGAAACACCCCCAAATCGCACATATACAGGGCACTATATAGATGGTACTGTATGTACAACCCATATATATATGGGCCCCGCAGGACAAGGGTTAACATAAACAAGAAAAATGATACTACCGATTCATGACAGGTGGACATACTTGATGTAACTTTTACATTGTATACTCATTGTTGACAAGGCAAACAAGGACTTACCAGCCCATAATATTTAGCCTAACAAGTTAACAACATTTTATCACGACAAACTTTAAGAACAAATAAGCCTGAACAAAGGCTCTGTTCTTTGAGACGACTGAGGACAATATAGGTAATTTCTAATAGTCAAGATTAGGGCAGAGGCAGGTGGGAATGTTGTGCTGTACCCTCAGATCACCAGTTCCTGGGAAGTACTCCCCATACTTGTGGAAGGACACAGTCATGACGCGGTCCGTCGTGTAGAAGGCCTCCTCAACACCATCACCGTGGTGGATGTCAATGTCTACATAGAGAACTCGCTGGTGGTACCTGGTGAGGAGATCAGAACCAATGTTACAGAGAGCTATTCCTTCATCCTCCTGACTTACCATCTAACGCAGACAGTTATAAAACAGTTTTGAGAATAGGTACTACAATCTAGAGGCACATCTTTTGGCAAGTCTTGCCAGAGCGCTTTCCCTTGAAGTATGAAGACAAGTAGTTTGTTACTTTATTATCAAGATTCTTCATTGCAAATTTCACAGTTCTTTAATGAGTAGTACTGAATACTTCAAATTGGTTTTCTTACTTTAGCAGTTCAAGGATGGCCAGAACAATGTCGTTGACATAGCAGAATCCCGAGGCCTCAGACTTCTTGGCGTGGTGAAGACCTCCAGCCCAGTTGACTGCTATATCAGCCTGCTGCTTGTTCAACTTAACTGCACCAGCTAGCAACAGAGAATGTGCATTAGAATCCATAATAGCAAAGTATTTTTTTTTACTTTATGTAAGAAACTTTGTTCTAAAAGTGCAACTTGTTTGGTTACACATTTTCAGACCTATACTGATTAGAACTAAATAGTTTTGTGTACTAGTAAAGGCTGTGACTATGAAGAATGAACAAGAAAAATACACACAAATGACTAAGACTTACCAACAGATCCTCCAGTAGACAGTTGGCAGAACTCATACAGCCCATCAAACACAGGGCAGTCCTCCCCAACATTGACTGGAGCGTGGGGGGAAAAGGACCTCAGTAACAGCATTTCATTCACAGATAAGCAGAAAAATTTGCTAAAAACACTAATACTAGTGTATGATATGACATGAACAACACACAATGAAACTGTACCATCACCATGCACATATTTACACTCTTTACTGTCATCAGTACAGTCCTAATACATGTAGGTTAAAAAAATGCTCACATCTCTGCATCTGTTTGCTGTACTCTGACATGTTGTCAGGTCGGATGGAGCGGAGAAACTTGATGTAGTCATCACTGTGGTACTTGGTCATCTCTTCAAAGGAGGCCTTGTGAGGACGCTGTGAACAAGTTGGACAAAATGAGTATTAATTTGATATATCAACCAGCCACTTACATGATCTTACATGACTTAGTTCAACTGAAATACTTTAAAATACTTCAGATTTAGGCAATTGAATAGTATACTTACGTAGATTTCCATCTTTCGATAGAGCCCATAGTTGAGTAACAGGTTGTGGGTCATGCGGATTCGATGAGGCTTCATGGGGTGACCCTGGCCATAGTAGTAGTTGCCAATGTCACCTGATGGTGTGAAAGTAACAGGAAATGACATCTCAGTTCACATGAACTTGAAGAAGTTGCAATATACCTTATCATATACATAGCCTTTCTTTCTTTGCCGCTGATAGGCCTTCAGTGTTGAAGCGTAGAAGGTCTTGGGTCGCCCTGAACCGGGCAAGGGCGAAGGTTGCAAGGACAGCTGACAACCTGCTACGGTGGGGGAAGTCAAACAGTGCAGCCTGCAGCTGTGGCGAGGACCCCCAAACCCTACAACACCTGATGAGAAACTGCAGACTCTCGCCGACCTGCACAGACTCAGACCTCCAGGAGGCCAGTGAAGCTGCTCGGACTTTTGCTGAGAGAAATAGCGACAAGCTATGATGATGATATACATAGCCTTAGTAGTATTACTGAGGGCGAGAGAGGGATAGTATAGGTTCAATTACCTTGGTTCCAGAGTTTGGAGAACAATATTATAATTTGTCTGAAAATTCTTAATAATAAAAACTTCATAATGAGGGCGAAAATTGCTGTTTGTGGGGTCAATCTGAATTTTATGTTTTTAGAGTTTATACTATTATATGTGACAAAGCGTATGTTGCCTGTTTTCCTGTGTCAATCATTTCTGTTGGGGCCATAAAATTTCCTAGCATGATCACATAAGCCATCTGACACCCCTCCCCAACACCTTTACCACAACCAGAACTACGCCAGAATCAAATCAACTACTTTGAGCGGGAAAATCAACAACAATTTGTTTATTCTGATCCACAGACGGCTAAAACAACTTCTGAATTGTCCAGATGGACTTGGAGACTTATTTGATCAGAACTAAACAGTAAATGTTGGGTAGACTTGTCCAACGGAGAGCCAGGCGAACACGAATTTGAGTCCTTTGTTGTTCCGTCTGGCAGGCGCGCCGCCCGGCGGTGGAGCGTTGCAAGCCCTTTCTGCAGCCCCGGCAAAACTGCGCCAAAAAAATCATCCACGCGACCCAGTTCTCCGTAACTCTGCTAAAAGTGTTCTCTAGAATGTAAATATCAATCCCTGGGTGTGACTTAGTCGGGAATGCACGACTTACCGTCGTAGTAGTAGCAGATTTTCCGCTTTCCTGCCGGTTGTGTGTACGCCATGCTGCCGCCTCAACTAACAATCAACTCGGAGTGTACCAAGAAATGGCGGGGTGGGGAAGAGTCCAAGAATCTCTGTTCTGTTTGGAAAAATAGCTTTGTAGAGACGATTTTTGGTAGAAAATATGTAAAAGATACATATAAAAATTTATTCCAGTTAAATTTTTGTTCCTTCTAGTTCATTCAAGATAATATTAAAAATATTTATTTTCTATATTACCCTAAATAAATGCGATGGCTCGCCCAGCTTCCTTTCTGGAGGGAAGAAAAACTGAGTGAGTGAATGAGTGAGTGATTGAATGAGTGATCGCACATAAGCACGGAAAATGGCTGTTTGACCCTCATGTTTGGGGAAAAGTTTATGTAAATGAGGAATAAAAGTTTCCATTTGTTTATGGGTTTGAATTTTGTCTCCAAATAATTTCAATAGTTTAAATTTATAACATTTTACTGGTATGCAGTGCAAGCACATCTAACCGTTGGAAGGCGAGGAACAACGGACGATAAACTGGATCTTGAGTGAGTTAGTGTGAGTTTTTCTTAATAACATCCCTAATCCATCATGTTCCAATCTAGTGTATTACAAGCTGAACATCATCCTGTCAATGCATTGACTGAGGCCATTGGAGGTAAAATTAGGATACTAGGAAACTGCTCAGATGACCGTGAAGCCCCATCACAGAATCGAACAACATATTAACATTCCGCTATTGGTATTTAGAGACAATTTCTTTTTGTCATCATCTATCAGAAAATGCCAGGACTCAAGAAAATCAATCTCCATCATGAGGTGGTTGCAGGAGTGCAACATCCTTGCCCTGATTATACAAGGACCTCCAAGAAGGTTTTGGCTTTCCAGTTTCCCCAAACTACAGTGTTCAAATCGATTTGCTCAAGAGGCAAACATTCAATCAAACATGTTCCATTCACTTTGGTAAGATTTGAGCTTTGATAAAAATTTCCTGGAAGGTTCATTCGGTTCATCTTCAGAAAACTTGGCTCCCCATCAGGTTGTGCTTAAAATGGATTATACCATATGAAAAATAGGTGACGGCTGTTTTGATACGATGTTATTAACCATATTCATATATAATAATGGCTATCATTCTTATGAACTCGTTTATTCTGTCGCTATTAAATAAGATACTAAAATTAAATCACAAATTTGGTCATTGAATACGTAGAAAAATGGAATTGAGCTCCCCCATTTTTTTTTTAGTTGAGTATTACCTAATATACTTCCTGTCTGAAGGAGACACTTCCGGTATATTTCGTACTTTCACTTTCACGTTATTTGCAGAATACGAGAGTCAGCTGATGAACTGCATTATAAGTAAATTTTAAAACCCACTTGTTATACTAATTTTGACCGTGTGTACCTTGAATGTATGAAATAATGCAACGTTATGCTAAGCAGCAAACAATGGGTGCAGTTCAGGGGTTTGCGCCGCTAGGTGCGCCCGTTAACTTCCGCTCTGTTGTGACAGGAAATATGGCCGTCGCATTGTAAGTAAGAAGTATCGGCAAGCAGTAACATAGAAGAACAGCGTTCCCGTCCAAGGACTGAAACTTCCCTACGTGGCGCCACTCTGGAGAGGACAATGTTCTGCACGTAGAGTAAGGTATATGACAGTTCTCATGACTGGATTGTAACGTATATAGCGAGAATTTGGTGGGGGATGAAAGGGTCTGCCTTTGGGAGGGACTTCCGGCCAGTTGTCAGACTTCAAACTGGGCCACTGTTGTTGCCGGATTTGGACGGTCCGGACCGGACTGCGACTTTCATATTATCTACCGGGAATGTACAACTTTGTGGGCAACCGTTATCTGCTGTAGATCGTAAATGATGGTCAATATCATGTCGCAAGTCTCCTTAGATTTTGGTTCAAGTCTCATAAAATATGGATGAGTCACAAAGGGACAGACCCAGCCCTACACATGTGTACGAGTCATGTCGTAATACAAATGTATCTGTATGAATGGGCACAGAATGTGCTTAGATAGATATGAAAATCTATTAGTTCTAACATCTTTTCTTAAGTATGATGTAAAAACCCCAGGGTCTTATCAGTCATAGAAATCATCCTGTTTTTGCCCCTGCCCAGGACAGCCCCCAAACATGACCCACAGGACCCCCTGGTGCACATGGGTGGCCTGGCCCTTTATCTGTTGTTTTCTTGTGTAGGTTTGTTGTGAGGGCCTGGAACAAAAAGGCTGAGGTCATGCCTGTCTGTCAGGTCATCAGGAGGAAGAGCTTTGCCTTTTGATGAATTCAGCATCCCACAAATAGGAATAAATGTGTCCTTGATATAAGATATTAATGTTACATGTCCCAGACAAAAGTGGAGTCAATACTAGAGGTGGTGCCACACAGAACTTGGCAGTGAAGGCCATCAGAACATGATAGAATCATTGGGAAATCCCCATTACAATCTGCAGCTGTGCAACTTGCACTGTACATACTAGTACATACTAGTACTAATATCCCCATACAAATAGAGTAGTTGATGAGAGATGGGGCCCGAAAAGGAGATGTTGTAAATGTGACAGGGTACTCATTAGAAAGAAGGGGCCATGCTTATCAGGCCTCCATGGAATGTCTGGCAATTTGTCTTGTCAGTCTAGTCTCTCGATGCTGCCAAGAGGATAAGAAATAATTTCCTCCTCTAACAGGCACATGCCTCCTTTCATGTGACTCAGATTTTATCATGCCCATACAGCATGTACTATTTATATGTATATGGAGGTCAATGTGGGTAATTGTTGTTTGAAATCAGCATGACACAACAACTATTGTAACATGCTCTTTCCTTTTAATGACTTGCTGGTACATTGTATGTCATTTCATCCATGCATAATTAACTGTTTTTCTGATGGCATTATTTATGACCAGCAGTTTTTTTACTGAAGCCAGGAATTTTAGTTTTAATCTGTACAGGACAGGTGTGCTAAGTAAAATAAACATGTTGGTATCTGTAATATTATGTATGGGTCAATTATTTGCCAACTGGTGGGTAAAGGGGTTTTATATCACATTTTTTCTAATGTTGTTCACAGTATTTTCTGCTTTAGCTCTTGCACAGTCCAACAACCAAGCCTACATACAGGAAGTGACAATGCACACTTGAAAACCATTGCATCCTGTGTTATCTGAAAGTAATTAGTGTGGCCACTCTCACACTCAGATTTTCTGTGAAAAACTTAAGCATGCAAGGAACACATGCATAAAATCGGTATTAGTCAGATGTGTAGTCAATTTTGTGCATGCATTCCTTATCAGGTACAATGTACACATAAAATGGCAGTGATTTGATAGGTGTTTCTATTGGCAGTATATTGCTAAAACTTGATGTTGACTTCCACATTATGTAGACGTATGGCCCTGACGTATGGCCTTTGCTGTTATCTGATCTCTACAACCTTGCAAATGCTCAGGTCGTCTGCCTCAGGCCAGCTGGAACAAGCTGCTCCACAGTCACTGCCAGGGTTGGGTCAGGTGGCAGATTGTGTCGAAACTGTGTGTCATCTCATACAAAATTATACACCAGAAAACTATATGTTACATATAGTTTTCTGTTGAAATTACAGCAATTTTTACTTATTAATTTTTGCTTATTACTAGCAACAGACCAAAGAATCGTCTGATAACATTAGATTAGCCTGAAATGTAGGGTTATTATTTGTATATATATGTACTCCTCTGTCGCAAGACCTACTATTCTTTGATTAAGGAGGGCTCAATTCATGGGCTATACCGTAGTGTCATACTAGTTGACTTGCCAGTCTAGGTGTAAGATAAATACAAATTCATGATACAGCTAATTATACCAATTATGGCTACTAAAAGCCAGTGATTACCTTCGTTTTCTCTACCTTTCATTGTTCCTTGCCTCCTGGTTTGTGCAAACTGTACATATCACTCTTGTTTCTCTGGCTAGAGTGTAGTAGAAGCTGAAGTCTGAAGATGATAATTCTTCATTGTTGTGACTTTCATGTATTTTAATAGGACATGCAGTAGTTAGCAGCCATGGGGTGTGTGCAGAGCTCTGAGAGCAATGATCCTAAACTGAAGTACCAGGCTAAAGATGAGACTGTCCTGGACGCGTCTGCAAACAATGCCACCAGATACACACAGTCTCCCACTGAGAACGACAGGTTCTCCCTCCCCCCGGCAGCCATCCCCAACTTCAACTCACCAGCAGGGGGGGTCCACATTCCGTCCTTTGGCAGCACAGCACCCAGCTCTTCCAACATCTCAAGTCAAGGTCAGTACTGTACTGCTCGCTGGGCTATCATATTGGCTATTCATCTGTGTTGGTTGTTACATATGATATACATAGGAAAACCTCGCAGAGGCAAGCTGAATGTCTTGAAATTGGCTAGAGAGAGGATAAGTTATTAATACATGTACTAGACCCTTTAAGATTCTATATCTTTACAACGTGATAAAGGCATAATCCTGTCCTTCAGTTATGTATCTGAACTGTAACTAACAGTCACGTCTTATTTCACAGGAGTGACCATATTTGTGGCCTTGTATGATTATGCGGCAAGGACCGAAGATGACCTGAGCTTTAAAAAGGGAGAACAGCTTCAAATCATCAACAACCAGTAAGTAATTTGGTGGAAACCGTGTTCTTTGTCTACTGGATTTAGCATTATCTGGAGATGTGTGCAGAAGATTTTGCATGTACTGTATTTGTGTGTCCTAATGACCAATCAAGGTCTTATCATTAAGTGCCAGTACCCTAAAAAATATCAGTTTGTTGAAAGTAAGCTGATAGACGGCAGTTACTGGAAGGCCCAGGTTTAAAAAAGACCATGAGACAACCTGTAAGTTTCTGTTCATCACATTACAATGTACATCCCAGGTCACGGACAGATATTTACCATTTAGACAATATTTGTAACCATATGTTTGTTAACTATTGATCATTTGCGCCTACAGAGATGGGGACTGGTGGGAGGCCAGGTCACTAACTACATCACAGACAGGCTACATTCCCAGCAACTATGTTGCACCTGTGTCCAGCATCAATGCAGAAGAGTAAGAGATTTACTCTTACATAAATGATTCTTTTTTTTTTTACTTCACGTGGGTTGTTCATCAGTAACAGCTTAACTAGCATTAATTTTGAGTGTATAATGTATAAGTAAATATCTTGATGTCTTGTGCGATCTTTTTTCTTTTTTTATCATTTCAGTTGGTACTTTGGAAAGATTGCACGGAAAGATGCAGAGAAGCTGTTGCTGGCACCAGGCAACGTTAGGGGGACGTTCCTAATACGGGAGAGTGAGACAACTGCAGGTAAATTGCCAGTGTCATTGGCTGTTCTTTTATTAATGTGCAACAAACTCTTTGTTATGAAACTGATGTCAAGAATGCACAGAATATGCAGATTGTTGTAATCCATGTACACATGGAGCATTGATGAGGTCCAATCAGGTTGGAACTCAGTGCATGGTAAGACAGTGTGCTACATAACCAGTGTGTGTGTTGACTACAGGTGGCTTCTCCCTGTCAGTGAGGGACTGGGATGAGACAAAGGGTGACAAGTCAAGCACTACAGGATCAGGAACCTGGACAGTGGAGGTTACTACATCGCCAGCAGAACGCAGTTCAAAACCCTGCAGGAACTCGTACAACACTATTCAGGTTGGTCAGGATCAAGACCTGTTACGAACAATGCAAAATGTTATCTCGATCTGTTAGTAGGTTTTGGAGTTAGTTCCATGGCTGTAGGCCTAGGTTTAGTTTGACATCAGCCTGTGAAGTTGTGAGGAGATGTGGGACCCATCACTGGTAAGCAAACTTTAAGGTACATGTAGCTGTCTGGGTACATGTTATCATAACTTGAGCCACAAAGTAATTTGAACTACCCTTTTACACCAAATTAAAGTATGAAGCCGTGTTATAGATGCTTTATAGTAGCTGTCCATTGATCCCACCTTCATCAGATGATTCCATGTGTTAATGTACAGAGACGTCAGGTGGCCTGGCCTATCAGCTGGTGAAGCCCTGCTCCAAGTCCATGCCCCTGACCAGGGATCTCTCCCACCACACCAAGGATGCCTGGGAGATAGACAGGGAGTCCATCTCGCTGAAGGAAAAGCTGGGCCAGGGCAACTTTGGGGAAGTCTGGTTGGGTAAGTTATTTGTTCTTTGTATAGTAATGTTTTTGTGACAATATTGTTTGATTGAGAAATTATTTGATTTTATTGTTATTGTTGCAGACAGTTGGTGTAGATGTACATGTTTCTCAAATCATCATTTTGATATATTCACCATTTTGATATAGCTGTTTTTTTTTTTTGGTGACCATGCACTACATTGTACATGTGTGTATTTGTTGACAACCCACATTGGTAGCAAAAGATGCCAATATCAAGACACTGGTTGGGAACTGCTATGGAGGAATATCAGTAATAGCTCAGTGACATGTGAAGTTGTGTGATGTCCTTATCATGACGCCTTGTTTACTGTTTCCTCCCCAGCCGTGTGGAACCACAGCACCAAGGTGGCTGTGAAGACCCTGAGGTCAGGCTCCATGTCTCCTCAAGCCTTCCTGGAGGAGGCCACCATCATGAAGAAACTGCGCCACGAGAAGCTGGTGGCCCTGTACGCTGTCTGCACCGACAGGGAGCCCATCTACATCATCACAGAGTACATGTGCAATGGCAGTCTGCTGGACTATATTGTCAAGGGGGATGGCCAGAAGGCCGGGCTAAAAGAACTGGTGGACATGGGGGCTCAGGTGGGAGGCTTGTCTTACCCTATCGCTTGTTACTGATAAAGGGGGATGGTTAGAAAGATCTTCAATTGAATTAAGACATGTTAAGAGCACCATTGCTAGTAAACTATTTAAATTTGCCTTGGATTGTAGTGTAGAATAGACTTACCATACTTCAGGAACTGTTGTTACTGTCCAGTTATCAGAAAGTCACTCTTGACCATATCCAAGTTGGTATACCACATTGATTTTCCTCACATACTACAGAAAAATTGTGTCAAAAGAAATGGCTATATGGTATTTCAAACATACAATTTTATCACCTTCTCTCATACTTTTCCTCATCAACTACTGTTTTCCCCCCAACAGATTGCATTTGGCATGGCCTATATTGAGAGAATGAAGTACGTGCATCGAGACCTGCGAGCAGCCAATGTACTTGTAGGGGACGACAATAACTGCAAAATAGCAGACTTTGGCTTAGCCAGACTCATAGAAGATGACCTGTACAAGGCACAACAAGGTGAGTGTTTCCCTGAAAACTTTCTATTTTCTTTTTTTTTAGTGGACATAAAAGAAAAGAGGTTTTCTCCCCTTACCTGCTTGTAGAAGGTACCATAAAGCTTACTGTCAAGCTTTTTGTTTTGTGTGAGAACTAAGCAGTGCTGTTGGCTAGTATTGATCAGCTCTTGTATGATGTTCCCCCTACAGGTGCCAAGTTTCCCATCAAATGGACGGCTCCAGAGGCAGCGCTTTACGGCAAGTTCACCATCAAGTCTGATGTCTGGTCCTTCGGGATCCTCCTGACAGAACTGGTGACTCATGGCAAGATCCCATACCCTGGTAAGGTCCTGCTGTAGGGACTACTACTTACTAGTAATACCTCATAGCAAAGAGCACTTGCACTATCTGGATAAAGTGGAAACATTAGGAACCTCATCATGTTTTACCGTGCAATTTAAAAGAGAAGAACAAAAAATGCATGCTTTATTTGAGGTGGAGAGGTAAGTACATGTATCATGATATTTTCGATTGACTGGTTGGGTGGTGGCTTGCTGTACTGAGTATTAGATTGTATATGAAGGTGTTTATTTTTAGGCATGAGCAACAAGGAGGTTATAGAGGAAGTGTCCAGGGGGTACCGCATGCCTCAGATCAGAGACTGTCCGGACTCGCTCTTCGAGTTGATGCAGCAGTGTTGGCACAGGGACCCAGAAGAGAGACCCACGTTTGAATACATAGGGTCTTTTCTAGATGACTATTTCACTGCCACAGAGCCAAACTACAAAGAGCCTGAGGCCATCTAGGTGCAGGTACCATGTGTTCATGTCATGTTTCTGTCCCGGTGGCTGCTGGTGGTTGTGGTTGCCATGGCTACATGTCAGCAGATGATGGGCTGTCACAGGCACTACTTGCATGATGATGTCACCTCTATCTTTCTGAAGACTGTAGCCCTAAGACTTATTAAAACTTGACTATTTTCCCCCCTTGTGAATGCTAAACAACAAATGTTCTTCTCCTGGAACAGCTGTTTAGCAGTAGCCTGGGTACCATCCCCAGTAGTATATTCGCAAACTCTATAACTGGGTCTGGACTTGCACACATATAAAACGATTGGTCATGACGTCACGTAATGAGCTAGCCCGAGCAGCGGGGCTTCATTTGATTGGCTGAGCCTCAGAGGCGACGGCCAATGGCGCACCTGCATTATTCAAGTGATGTTTGTTGTTTTGTAAACACAGATCTTTGCGCGAGTGTTCCTTTTCTCGGTGCGTTCTTTTTTTACCGGTAGGACGCCCAAAACATCACGAACAAAATTATTCAATGCATCTTTTTGCTCATTTTTGAGCAACGATATTCCGTCTAAATCGTCCAAAACGGACGTGATTGCAAGGTCAACATCAACCTCCGTGAGCTGAGCGGCTTGTGCGTTAGCCATGTTGATGATTTATCACGGAAAGACTGACTACGGCTATATCATGTGCGCTTTAGCGTTCGGTTCGCCGTCGGACATGTTGATGATAAGGCGTTCGGACGTTCGAACGGACGCTAACGTCGCCGTTCGGACATCCGAACAGCCCTTACCTAATATGTACACACCCAAAAAAGGGCTTAGACGAGTAGGACCAATCAGCGCGCTCGTTCAAAATCTGAACGAATATTTAGACTCCAGACGCTACATATGTGTGCAAGTCCAGACCCAGTTATAGAGTTTGCGAATATACTACTGGGGATGGTACCCAGGCTAGTTTAGCAGTGGGCTCCCAGAGCTAAATAGAAGTTTGCAAAAATGATAAAGTATATAAATCCCTAAATGGAAGCATTTGTTTTGCAGGATGATGGAAACATGTTGTTCCCCAAATAAAGTCACTGGAAATTTGAGGGGAAATGGATATGTGGGAAGCTCTCCCATTTCCATAATGACTTGTACATGTGTTTATAAACTTAAATATTTGTAGATCTCACAATGGAGATGAGCCCATCACAAAGCTCACGACACGCTTCATTCTTTGTGCACATAATTATGTATCCCAACCTAGTATCAATTCAGTGCGAGTTACTACTTACACTGCGAGACTGTAAATGTTTGTTGTGAAGCAACAATAATAAACCAATCTACTACTAGATCAGTGTGTAGGCGACACACTTTCAGCTAATTGTGTCCCTATTGTACACTGTACACTGGTTTGCTTTGTATTTATGTAACATGTCTCTTCCTTTGTGCCATTTAGTTGCTCTAACTTTAAAGTGGTTTTGGTCCACCATATATCACAATATCACATCCCTCACTGTTCAGCTTTTACAGGAAGATCAGGTCTATGAAACTATGCTAAAAAAGCATAAAAACTGTAGTTCATAGATTTGTTTGCTACAGTGTAAAACCCTCACTACTTGTGTTGTGTTGATCCTGACGGTTCTTGTGTTGTCCTGCAGGGATGATGAACAGGGAGGTGTTGGACCAGGTGGAGCGGGGGTACCGGATGCCCCAGCCCCAGGGGTGTCCAGACTCGCTCTACAACCTCATGTTGCAGACTTGGGCCCGCGACGAGGAGACACGCCCAACCTTCGAGTATCTCCACAACTTCTTAGACGACTACTTCACAGCGACGGAGCCCAACTACAGAGAGCCGGACGCAATCTAGACCCGGGTGTGAGACACACTCTCTGTGTGGCAAGGTTGCTGGATTTGGACAGGGTCTTCTGACTGGGGTGTTGGCTTAAGTCCTTGTTACGCCCCTTTAGACCACTTTGCTAGCACCTGTTTAACTTTGTACTTCAACATTAGCAACTGCTATAGTGCGGAAAGGACAAGCAAAATGTGAGGGGGTTTTGTACAGACATATATCCCATCTACTGATGGCGATATGTACTTGGGTATACTGGCACACAGTACTTTAGATAGTTGCAAGGTGAACTTCAGATAGACTTTGTCTGAACTGGATTTAGTGGTGGCGGCCGATCTCAGTGTTGGGAAGGAGTTGATACTTGTTCTGACCAGATTGTTGCCTTTAATCCTTCACATCAGTTTGCTTTCTGGTACAGTACTAACAGGGAAAAAGGGTCTTGTGTATCTGTGTCCTTTGTATGTACATTTACTGTTGCATGTATATTTTGTCTTGAATCGTGTGGACAAACTCATTTGGTGAGTCAAACTGAAAATGCCATCACCTTGTCTTTAGTATGTTTATTGCTTACTGTATGTAGTAGTGTAGTCATCACTAGGCAGCAGACTTTACTAAGTTATTCATTTCAACACAATGTTACTTGTCATGCCAACATGTTGTAGTACTCAAATGTGTAGGTTCCTGGTCTTATCATTGGTCAACATTATTAATTGCACCAGAAACACAGCTTTCATGCTAAATCATTAGGGTAAAATTAATTGTCTACTTAGTGTTGCAAAGAACAGGCCTTTGGACTGTGCAAATTAATCTCTGAGAAGTTGTTATGGGGTTTATCTTACCAGTGTTTCTCAAATGTGGACGACAAGAAGGAAATTTTGTGCAATGCAGTACAGTTGTACTTGTATTTTTACTGGTATACGATTGTGCAGGAAAAGGCATATTTTCTTACAACTGAAAGGGAGACTGTGTATTTTGATTGTTTGTCTCAAGAGGTACATTGTTTTAGGAATGTGCAAGGGGTCGAAGAACAGCAGTATAGAAAAAAACACACAGTGAATTAGTTAGCATTCTTTGTAATGATGAGACTCAGACCTAGCACAACTTCTAGTATAGAAGACTAGTATATGTTACATGTATAGCTAGCAATTTTCTAACAAATCGAAACGACAGGGAGCAGACTAGATAGTCTTTAAAATCTGGCACATATTTACCAATAGGAGTTTATTACAAGTCACTTAGTAATTGATGAGGTAATTGATAAATGAGATTCGTGCATGGCCAGTTTTGTTGAAATTGTTGTGTGGAAATGTTTGTGCCCATGTGGAACTCAGCTCGGCATACATTCAGTGGCTTTCTATGCTCTATGTAGATTAAGTGTTCCTTTCAAGTAAGGTGCAGTAGGTTTTAGGACGTCTGCTTGTGTTATGCACGAAGATCTCAGTAAGATTGAAGATCTTAGTAAGATTTTGTTGTGATACTTCAGCCTGAGCACCCAAGAACCCAGCCAAGAGTAACATTTGGGAAATGTCATAACCTAGAGTTATTGTCATCATAGTGTAAGTTTCAGGTAGACTACTCAAAACCTTTTCAGTTCAGTCACCAATCTAATCAAAACTAACTGTGAATTAAATTATTGCCTCCCTTTGAAGAGTTTCTGAGATTTGTAAAAACATTGTTTATCTCTATGTCAGCATTTGCACTGGGAGTCTCTGCTAGAAGGATGCTTGTACATGTATAGGCAATGTAAAGTCACTCCACAGCTTTGATGTAAGAACTTTGATGCAAACGAAAGGTATAATTAGTATGTTTGGCTCAAATGTGCTTCTTGCTTACTGTTTAAATCTTAGACTTCAATTGATACATCAATGGACTACACCTCATGAAGTTCTTATATACTGGTAGCTTATACTTGTAACTTTACATCTAGTTGCCTGTGCTCTTATGGTGAGTTGTAATATGTTCGCATGCCGTTATGTTATGTCTTTCTCTGTCAGGTGTTTTCATACCATGTTGTTTCAACTTGTACCCAGGTACATTGTGTACATAGTTTCGACATTAGGTAACTTAGTTAACAATGCCTTGTGAACTAAACCGTTCATGGATCATACCGAACACAGTGATATATTTCTCCGATTTAGTAGCTAGTCCTCACACTTGATAGGGAACATTTTCTATTTGTCTAAAACTAGACTAAAGTAAAGCTTTGTAACTTCACTGTATATAGTCCTAACTGTCATGAGGTTAGAAGAGAACTGACTGTACATGTAGGTATAATATTTGGTAGTGTAAGACTGGATATTTGTCTGTTTTCTTCTTTGAGAAACATACACGGTATTTGATCACATATGCATGTCAAGAGGTGGATATGGAGGAGTAAGAGATGCGGGAACATTGCAATGTTTTTGGTGCTGACAGGGTTTCTTAATAACAACGTGGAGCAAACAGATACAATACTAGTGGATTAAACTGATAATTTATAATAGTTAATGAATCATTTAAAATCACATGTACATCATTGAGGCTCTTACAGACAGTATACAGATACCACAAAGGGAAGAAAGAGTTATACACCTCAGATAATGGTAGTAAGGTCAAACATGTAACTGAACTGGACTTTTCTAACAATAAAAAAAAAGAAGTGAAGTCTGATTTGTTGATTGACTGTTGCCCCTGTCCACACCTTACACCACACAGTTAACTGCTGTCTTGTTTGTTTCATTTGTGTATGTGTGTGTTTGTAGGCCGTGACAACAATTCACCAGTGCCACCTAGCATGTTGCTATAGAACTACAGCCAGGACCTAGATTATGTGATCAGCACCATGGCCATCACCAGCCTCTTTTCCTATTCCTCAGCAAAGATCACTGTGGCATTGTGTAGTATTGAGGAAAGTAGCAACTTAAAAGTTACATTACCCCAGTACATAAGAAACAGTTGCATGACACTGACGGATTCATTGGAACAACATAAAGATGAGTCTGCACATGCATGCTGTGACTGAAGAAAGAAAATAACTACCAGTACTCTAAAACACATTTATGCCCAACAGATTTATTCAAGTGCGCATAAGCAACAGTGTCTGTTGTACAGATTCAACATTTACTGGGTAGCCTTGTTCAATGTCTTTTATTAAAGAACTACAGTAACAACTATCCACTGCTTTTCCACACATTTGTGGCACAACATGATATTTTGTGACATTATTACCAATGGGCCAATGTTGAATCCTGACACCCCAGTAGATGTGAACAATATAAAGATGTTTGACAAATATTGATTGTTAATCTTGATGAAGCCTTTTTACCCACAATGTTCAACAAGAGGTGTGCTCAGCTGCATACAACGTGAACATTTTTATTGTGTTTTATGGATGCATGAAAGACATGAATCAGTCTCTATGTATGTTATCTACATATGTTACAAGCACTGCTATACGAGTCTAAATGACCAATGGTTGTTGTATGGGAATCCGTGCAGTTATAGGGTACTACAGAGGAAGTGACCAAATGCTTAGTTCTCTAATGGCCCCTTGATTTAAACATACATTTTTCTGTTAATAGACAAAAGAAGTCCACAAAAGCACATTGAAGAACACAATCTGTCACATACAAGGTAGACTTGTTAAAATTATTGTTAATAGAGCCTAATCAATCTTATTATTCATGTCAGTTATCACTTATTGCATCTTACATGTACACCTTCTAACCAATTGTAAACATGGATGCATGTTTTTCCAGATTTATCATACACGTATCTCCTTATCTTCTAGGTTAAACCTTTGGCTAGTTCACTGTCTGAATCATAAATATTCATGTAATTGACCAACTCCCCTACACAACCTCCTTATCATATGTACCATATGTATGCGTAGCATAAATGCAATACAGAGCAGTCCCATGACCCTCATGACATATGATAATAATTTACTACTTACATGTAATCAAGCACATACATGCTTATAAACTCAGGTAATTTTTCTACTCCTGTCATCTCCTTTTCTGTCCCGCTCAAGTTGTATCCTTCCTACAGTCCCCCAAAAGTACAACCAGACCCAATTTTAAAAATCAATTATTCAGGCCATCTCCTGGACACGATGACAAAATGGTCTCTTTTCAAAAGACTTGCCAAATCCTTATGCTTAATACAGTAGTTATTATGACACCCGTGAAGCTGACTGTGTTAACTTAAGTTACTGTGTTGTGCACCACAGACCATCCACAACACTTGTACACCCATATCTTCACCTTCCCTTGTCATTATGTCCTGAATGACAAACATCAACACCTTTAACTTAATGACAAATTATCATATAACACAAGCAGAATTACATTACTTTTAAGAAACATGTAGACAACACAATAATTATTACATTATTATAACTTATAACTGAACATCATTTCTCACAGAGCCTCATCATTGCTTTGATCAATTTTTGATACACAATACAACATCAGTGCAAGGTACATGTATTTTCTGTTTAACATAACAGTACAATGCATAATGATAATGATACAATTCTAAGAATCTCCAGCATGGCTATTTATGAGTGCAAGAAATGACTGCCATTCTATTTTTTTTTCAATACACCATTGAAGCTTCACCTAAAATCTGACGCTCTGGATCTGACAAGTCCAATGACAACATAATTGGGTACAGAGAAAGACTGTACATGAACTTCTGAAACAGCAACATTGATATATACACGTAAAGGAACCCTGCACATCTATCAAGCACAAGTGGCTCATCAACTATTATAAAAGACATATTTTCCTATTCAAGCATCAAATCACAGACATCCACATAAAATTACCTACATGTATACTTGCACATAATAGTGAAGGGGGTAAAATGCTTGAACTGTAGTACCTACACAGACCTCTCTGTAAACCGTATTGGCCAATATTGTGCACTCCAATACTTGGTCAACTCTGGCAAAATGTTCCCCCTATTTTGGCCACTTTACAGCCTGCAGAGAGGTCTGATGGAGCCTACTAAAATTGGCTGGTGCTCCTATCCTGCAGTACCAGAGGCTAGTACAAGAGGACTCTCTTCTCCACAGGCTTCCTACAGATGGGACACTCGGTCATCCTGTCCCCACACAGCTGGCAGGTCCCGTGGCCACACAGGAAGATCATGTTCTTCAGCCGGTCCAGACACACGGGGCACATGGTCTGCATAACAACATAACAACATTGAAACAAGTTTATAACACGCCAATAAACAGTTACTCAAGCAACTGGATATGATTTGGAAACGGTCAGACATTTCAGGTAGCATCCACTAACTTTCGTCAGTGGCACTAGAGAACTTGTGCAGAAATGCAGGTTTATCAGCAAGAACGAGTTTATAACAGCTTGATTTTAGTTTTCCACATACATGGCCTGTAGCACAAGCCATCACTTTGATATACTGGTATGTATTTCTAATACTCTTTTACAGTCATGTACATTGTCTACATGTATATGGTGAAGGACAACTTCAATGATCCAGTACAAAAAAGCTGTTTTTGTATCTTCCAAGTGATCATGCTGCCTTACATCTGGATCAAGGATGCACAACATGCTGATGTGACCTTGCTTGTACCCATTTGAGCCAGTTTCTCAGCTGAATTTCAAAAATAAAGTGGATCCGTCCAGCCTTCTATCTGTACTTCAACAGTGATGCTTATCTAGCTTTCTCTGTATATACTCATGCATAAATATAGTAAATGGCCGCTGCCCCCTGTCATTGCTTCTCATAACTGCAACCAAAACCCAGCAAGAAGCAGGGTCCATTGTCTTCTTTTATTAACTCCTCTTTTCACAGTCTGCCAGCCTCACCTGATCTTTGATGTCTTGCAGCTGCTGCTGCAGCTTCTGAATGTCGGCATTGTTTGTGGCCTGCCCTCCTGCCTGCACCTGGTTCTGGGTTTTCTCCAATGGAGCTGGGGAAACAGAACATCATGTCACCACATGAAGGAACTATCACTTCATGACTCCCTTTCCACATTGTATATTGTATGGAGCAGTGTCACAGTTTTGGAAATATTGACACAAGTGAAGGTATGATGACAGTATTTCATTTCCAAAATGAAAAATTTTGTGTCACTTACGTTTCCCTCCACAGCACACAATAAATGGCACCATCTTGTCTATGTTAGATCTGCACTGCACACATTTCTTCATAAGGCTGGCACAATCTGCACAGGAACAGGCAACAAGTTAACATGTCAGCATCTATACAAAACATGTCTGGTAAACATAATCTCATTCACATATCTTTTATTATGTATTACACATTGGGAGCTGTGCTTATCTTAAATTGTATGAACCATGTGGTTCTATGACAGTGTTAATATTTTTCTCTCATAAACAAGTACAAAGACACTTGTAGAAGCACTGCGTCTGCCGTACATGTATTTCTACCTTGCCAAGAACTGTATTGTGGAGTACCTAGTACTAATACTGACTTAAACTGCAACAGACCAGATGTCCACCATTAAGTGTTTTCACCTTATTAAAGGAACACTTACACCTTTCTGCTCTGAATAGCTACACATCTACACACTCACACACTACAGATGCAATTTCTCCTGTTACCTAATAAGTATACTAAAAGATGTTTTAGACAAAATCCCAAAGAAAACTTACTGTCACAGGCACATATATGCAGGCAGGGCTCAAACAGGACCGATGCCTTCTTGTCTGAACACACAACACACTCTTCAACCTGGAATGATACAACAAATGACATATTCAAACTGTTCTATCGTAGTACAGTAGTAGTCAACACTTGACATCAAAAGACTACCTACATGTAAACTATCTTACAGTGTACATTTGTAGATGGAGTGCTAGATCTAGATAGTAATAGAGTTGACAAAAATCATTCTGGTAAGAGAATAGCTACATGTCAAGTTCAAAACCCTAATGTAGAGGACTACATGACCAGTGCTATGGCCTTGGAAGTAGAGCGTGCCTAGCAGTTGTGGGAAGACTTGAGACTTAAAAAGTGGTATGTGTTGCTTTCCTTGTTTAGCACTCAGCACTTACAGAAAGAGAATATGAGCTGCACACACTCCACTTCCAGTAGACTAGCCCTCTACTGTAGTTGCCTTGTAGCCCAGGGGCAACAGGAATGGAGATGGACACCAAAAGGTGTGGGAAGGACTTGAACTGAAGAACAGTACCTTAGTTCTGGACTGCACTGGTTCCTTACAGATGAGGCACTTCTTGACGCGAGGTGAGCAGAGTGAGCAGGTGGCGATGTGTCCACACGGCCCGAACAGCGTGTCCCGCTTCATGTCGGAGCACACCATGCACTCCTCCAGCGCCTCCTCATCGTTATGGATGGACCCCCCGTGGAGCGGCTGCATCGGGGGGCTGAGAGACAAGGCCTACTGTTAGCATGAACGTTCATCTGTGTTGGTACAAGTCATTATGAAATAAAGACTGAGCTTTCCTCCCAACACTGGAATGAATTGGGGTAAGAAAATTTGGGGTAAGTCCCAATTCATTCCAGTGTTGGAAGGAAAGCTTAGTCTTTATTTCATAAAGGCTTATTCAAGTTATTGTAAACACAAGTAGACATACTTTTGGAAAGCTTAGACTTTATTTCATAAATGCTTATTGTTAACTCAAGTAGACGTACTTGTTCATGTGGAGGTGTTGCCTTGATTATTGTTTCTTTTTCTTAAGATTCCTTGATCACAAAACGTCTTCAAGACTTTGTGAAAAGTCTTGCATTTCACAAAACTCGCAAAAGCTATTTATAACTTCCAGCATCGGTCTTGTGGTTGCTACATTTCGTACATATATAATGTTAATAATTGTTATATCTTTAACTGTGCATGATTTGCCTATCATCTACCAGTGTACCATTTAAGACCCTAAAATTTAAGTGAGTGCATGTAGCTCCTGTAATTTTTTTTTTCAGATACCTGTGCCTTTCCTTGAAGCACTTGATGAGGGCCTTGCAGAGGTTGGGATCAGGACACAGGTCCAGCGGCGTCTGTCCCTTCTTGTTCTTGATGTGCAGGTCGGCCCCGTTGGCGGCCAGGAAGCAGGCGATGGATGCGCTGCTCTTCTTGTCTGCACCCTGGGTGCCCAGTCCCATCAGGAGCTGCAGTATTCAATTGTATTATTCATTCATTATTATCATCATCTTATCCGTTACTATCTTACCCATACAGTTATTATTGTTCTTTCACCCTAGCCTGTTATTGTTGCTATTGTTTTTTCTTATATATATATTGTTTTTAACTTGAGTCGGCCTTGTATAGGATATTTTGATCCTGTTGCTGACTCCTCACAGATCTTTTCTGCGATTTTTACTGAATAAAAAAATAAAAGTATTGTATCTGATTTGTATTTCTTTTCAATGATACAGGTCATTACAAGGGTCAACACTAGCAGATTCAGATGGTAAAGCTGACCCACAGAAATAACAGTACAGACATTATACATAAACTAAAATGTTCTAGATGTAAATTTCCAAATAAGGGACATCCATGTAGGTAGGAATACCTGGAATATACTGTATCTTTGTTACCTGCTACACCATACATATAGCTTCCCTACATATCTTACGGCACAGAAGGATGTTCAGTTTTCATATCTAGAAATTGAATCAAACTTTATTTCACTGAAACTGACCTTGCCCACGTCTTGCATGTCTTGCAGCTGTCTGAGCTGAGACAAGGTGTGGTGCCGCAGGGCCTCATGAAGGGGCGTGTCCCCGTCCTTATCCTGCATGTCCAACTTCGCTCCCTCTCTCACTAACAGCTGGAAAAGTACAGGACAAAATCGTCATCTTTCAAGGTGACTCATTCACTACATCCATATTCAGCTACAGTAGGAATTTTAAATCCTCCAGATTCTTTTTTTTTTTTGCATACAAAACGTATAAAAAAATACAAAAAAATAAACAGAGCAGAGAAATAGAACTTCAAGCAAACACCTTAATGAATGATTTCAGTTTTGTAGACCATCACTTTGTTTGGAATACAGAACCAGAACAATTAATCCATTTAAAAGACAGAATGTGAACTTGTGCAAGTAAGAGCAACAAACAGAAATCTTCTTGACGTTCCTACAAGCAAGAAATTGCTGGTTTACGACTGACATTTGAATCAGGAGAGAGATATACACAAAATGTCTTTGTTCTACACAAAGCCAAAGGTCTGATAATGTAATGTTACGTCATGTCCACTTACCCTGACCACTTGAGTGTGCTGTCTCTCCACGGCAAGGTGTAATGCTGTCTGCTGGTTCACGTTTTGATGATCCATGTTGGCCTGACCCTGTGGACAGTCAAGTTAAAGTGTTTCAAGATGACATCTTAGCTTACCTTTTTTTAAAAGAAGTGCAGCTAGTGGATAACCATTGAAACAAATTAACCATAGGTATTGTGTATACTATTGCATCAATAAAATCTTATCCAGTTTTTTATACTGCAAATATTGTCACATTTACCTCTTTAAAAATGCCAAATATCAATCAGTACATAGGCAGATGCCATCCATATACTTAAGATACTATGACCTGATGTAACCTGACTGTGTTTCTGAACATGGATTCAAACAATGTGCCACATTACAGACAACATTCATGCATTTACAACAGATGAAATGGAGCTGTTCTTCAGTGCCTGACATGTATGCCATGAAGTTGACTCTCTCCAGCTTGTTCAACTTACGTTTTACTAGATGTTGAGACAGTGACAATTACACATGACATTCATGCCTTTATAATTACAACCAGTGAAATGGATCTGTTCTTCAGTGCCTGACATGTGTGCAGTGTACATGTAGTCTCTCTCCAGCCTGTTCAACTTACGTTTACCTGGTGGATAAGCAGCTCTGCCACCTCCACGTGGTTGTTGAGGGCCGCGAGGTGCAGTGCTGTGTACCCATCATCCTTCTTCTCGTCTACGATCCACGGACGCGGCAACTTCGACAGCAGGATGCGCATGGCACTGCAGAGAACAACAGGCATAGCTATAGTTAGTACTGTAACACACTTTTACTTTACTTTACTTTATTCATTTTACCAGTAATTACAACTCAGGCCATTATGGCCTGCTTTTCAGGTAATCCTGAATACACACAACAAATACACAATACATAAAACAATTGATAAATATAACATCCAGAACATCAACTAGATCCATAGTAAGCTGTAAACTGTTCCTGTATGAAATGACTCTTGCTGGTGGACAGAAGAGTAAGGTGAGGGTCGTAGTATATGTATATATGTACTGGACATGATATAACTAAGTTGTTCACAAGCACTAGTCAAGTGTATTGTCCATTTTGAGGATATTCATGCAGTTGGTGTCTAATGACTGACTGCCAACCATCTCTCTTCTGGGGATATATACACTTGACTGAGGTCTAAGCTAGTGAATGTCCTTTTTTATGTTGTCCATCTATTTCCTTTTTGGTCAGACTCTTGGATTCTGATCTTCCACATTCATACTCTGATTCTAAAGCTCCTGGCATGAACTTTGACTATGTACTGTAAGCTGTGGGGAAAACTGAAATCCATTAGTCATAGAAACCCTGTTCACCTATACATGAGAGGGCCCAAAGGCCCAGCTATTGGTCACATGTAAAAGCTGACCAGCAAGAGTACATAGAAGCAAGCTAAGGCATGCTGTAATAGTAGATAACTAAATATGAAAAGCCAACAAAAATTAAACTGTTACCAACAATAAGATTTTCTTATCTTAAAGTTGCCCCAACAACTTGCAAACATACAAGTTGATGGCAACTAGTAGGAGACGATGGAAATGCTTACTTTGTGGGGTAAATACCTAATACACCCTATTTCCTTAAATTTCAATGTCATTACATATGACCATAAAATTAGATGTACCCCTTTCTATCATGGACATTAGCTGTAACAAGTCAATTGGTGTAATGTAGCCAGCTGCCACCACACCGTGAGCCTGCGAAGCTGGTGTGTTACACCGAAGGGTGGTTACTAGTATACCGGCTATATAGATATAGATGGACCATTTTAGTAATATTTCTAAAAGGTGAAGAGAGAACCTATGCTCCCCTACAGGTTTTAATATTCTTTGAAATAACTTTCCAGACCCCTAGATCATTTTGTGGCAATGCCATGACCTCACTGAAAAACTACACCCGTAGTATCTACACTGCAACATTCAGTTGCTTAATGAAACTGAAAACAAGAGGAAGATGGAGCATCTTAATTGGATTTTTATAGACCACAATACTTTGTCAAATGTGTCTGTGGCAATTTGTTCCAAGGACATGAATTGTGTCATGGTTCTGTTTGTAAGCCGTGTGTGAACATGTGACACCAGCCCTACTTGTGTAGAACAGCTGATACATCAGCACTGATGCGTCCCTGGGGCCACCCAGTATGGGATGAGTATGGAGAAATGTGCAGTCCAGCTGGATATCCCACATATCTGGCAAGTGTGCGGGGACAGCTGACCCAACATGTCCCTACATAGGCCCACATGAATGTGGAACTGTGGTTTGGCCTGCAAGATCTGCAGAGAGGGACATTTTTCCTTTAGTCCTGCTGTTTGTGTTGAGCAGAGAAGCTGTCATTTTCAGGGGGGCAACGCTATGTTCCGAAGCCCCTACATTCCGACATAGAGTTTGGGCTAGGGTTGTTGGAACATTGAGTGAGTTGTTGGAATTTGGCAGTGTTGTCTGAACACAGGGATGTCGGAACACTGGGGTGTAACAGTCATTTTCACCTTGTTTCACTACTAAGGTAAACTTCAACAAACTGCACACATGCACAGATGTATCTGTGGGACCTCATTCATAATGGCAAAAAGAAAGTTTGCCATTTCTGTCTTCAACTTTTCATGAGTATGCCAAAACTTTTTGAGGTTGTGAGACCCTCTAGTGGATCCCCTTGAAACTGCAGTGTAGTAGTGGATAGTTCATTGCAACCCTAACATGAAAAGGGAGGATATGGTGTACTTCCAATAGGTAGAACAGATAACAGATGATTGATCTTTAATACCAAGGTCCAAGAGGTACATGTATACAGTACCTGCATGTAGGTATCAAGACTAAGGAAATGCAGGCAGAACAATGTTTCCAGTCTGCTCATTTCATTTTGACTTCCAAATGCTTTCTACCCCTTCAATTGTTTTTTTTTCTGCTTCCTGAAATGCATTCCAATGCTAGGTTTCTCCTGGTTTTCCAGTGGGCAGCAGGTAAGGTGAGGGTATGTAAATTCATGTGCATTGATTTCCATTTAATATTCACTTTCTGGAGGGGTAAAATGACATAAAACGAATGCTAGCTGGTCGCAGTCTGGTATGTTTAGTTACAATGGCCCGTAGCTACAAGGTGGAAACCTCAATGAACATGACATTGGCACAGCACTGTTGATGAGTTTTACTTTGCTAAGAGCAAAAACTGTTCCAGTATTTCACAAGTGACACATACATGTATACATGTACATGAAATAGAACATTCAGAATAGAAATATGGGTTGGCATTGATTTCCAAACAGCCATTATTGATCCTCTTTCCTTTATGGAACAGCTTGAAATAATGTAATTGATTCCCGGCAGGAGGGGTGAGAAACAGGACTTTGCTTCTGTAGACTATTGTGTGGACAAATTTCCATTTATCCTGCAAATAAAGGTACAAAAAAAAGAAAATATAGACAGAAAAGCTACATGTATACAGCTGTATAATAATAGAGCTTCACCACACTTCCTAGGGAATACCATCACGGTTAGTATATTGCTAGCATTCGCAGAATATAACATTCTACTAGTTACAGTACTTTACAGTATCAGGTACTATTTTACAGCATGCAAAATTATATTTTGAGAGTCAACACCAATAACTACAACACAGATCCCCATGGCGATATCTTTGCCTTGAAGGGCCCCTCCACATGAGTATTGGGACTGCAGGAAGGAGGACATAACCCTTTCACCTAGCCTGGGTACATCCACTGCCACAGTTGGTCAGTAGCGACTGTGGGAACTAACCAGGATGGTACCCAGGCTACCTTTCACCTCCAACACCATCAGTTTAACCAAAGGGCTGAAACAGGGCCTGGGCTGAAACTAGTGTTGGATCACATTACTGTGGGGGGTCGTGTGGCATAGCGGTAGCGTGTTCAGCTCAGGACCAAGAGGTCCCGGGTTCGAATCCTACCTTGTCGATCTTCTGCCCTTGGGAAAGGCACTTTACACACTTCCCTGTGAAAATGAGTACCTAGCTTTGGTTAGGGACGTCCCTCGGATAGGACGTTAAATAGAGGTCTTGTGTTTGGGGAGAGTCACACCCCACGCACGTTAAAGAACCCACCACACTTTTCGAAAAAGAGTAGGGGCATGCCCTGGTGTGCGATGGTCCAAATACTACCATCTAAAGATTCACTACAGACTCCAGAAAGAAATAGTACCTTGGTGTATATGCCACTACAAGAAAAGCTGGCCAGACAGAAAGTGTCATGATTTTCTACAAGAACATCTGCTTGGAACTTCATCACTTTACGGTTACTCCATTCATATCTAATCGGAAACATTCATGCAAGGGATGAGTGAATTCAACTTGAATCTGAACCAGCTGTTGCAGTTTAGGCACATGGTCAATTTTTTATGAATATAGAAGTCTTTACTTTAATCTTTGACATTAATGGGATGAACTTATTTGGTTAAACCTCCCAGAGTGCCAAGGACATGACATAGTGATGTCATGTGGAACCTTTTTCCCTCTTCTCACACCTGTGCTCACATAATGTCAGTCAAAAAAAAAATTGTTATTCACAAAGTTTATAATGGCAAGGATATCTGCAACACTTGTAGTTCAAGCAACACATGTGATAGAACTAGTGGCCAGGCCTTGGGGTACATGTACACATTCATCTAAGCACCAGCTGGTCACACAGTGTCTGATGCCGACGGAACAGGTGAAAGGGGCCACAACAGGTGACCGCCCTGGACAGCTGAGCTGTGATAAGGTAATGTGTCCCCTGGGTGCCAGGCTGTGGGCTGTGGTAATGAGACCTAACCCCAGGCCAGGGGAGCCTGTGGGATGGTGCACTTGTCCCCCATGTCACACACACACAGCTGAGGTAATAACACAGTACAGGATGGTCCACACAGAGATCAGCAGAAACATGGCACTGTGAAAATTGTCTCCAAGGAATTTTTATTACATACAATGTATGTGTAGAAACTGTATAGCTACAAGTCGAAATGTCTCCAATCAAGTATCCTTACAGCTTTATGTCCTAAAGATTGCAAATATGAAAAAAAACTACATCTGGACAATTGTTTTCATCAAATATAAAGAACCTGTGCAGAAACGAGATATTCTAATAAGCTCTAATTCGATCAACCCGTTCTTTGAAATGCTATGATGTTTTACCAGTATCATTTACTTTGCAGACTTGAAATAGATAAACATTATCCAAAATATCATTTATTAAAATAGAGATGGATTATACAGGTTCTCATACTACAGAATTTGCATGACACATTTACATGATACCAGCTCTGTTCTAATGTTTTAACCTGGGCACATTGTACCAGGAGGACCACTACTTTTCTCAACATGTGTGGTGGGTTCTTTAAAATATGCTTGTGCTTCTCCCGAATGAATGGATTGATGGCTTAACACCCACATCATAGGCCAGATACAAGACCAGTCATAAAAGAATTATCATGAAAAGAAGCCAATGACTGAGATCCTTATTGTTGCTGTTGCCTTTATTGATAGTGAATTATAATTCAGTCAATAATTGTCACATTTCCAACCTGTATGAGAAGAAATGGCAAAAGGCACAAAAATTGAAATAAATTACCTTTTAGCTTTGCACTTTTCACTTCTCACGAGCAATTAATTTCTTTCATGAAAAATGCAAGAACCAATCAAATCAATCACGTTGGCACGGCCTATCACAGGTGCCAAGTGCCTGACAGATTTTAGAAAAATAAAAAAATGGTGACTTCTTTTTCCTAAAATGTTCTGTTGGAAACCAGATGATGTAAGAAGGCTACACAAGAAGTGTCGCCTTACCTTTGCAGGGTTTACCCGTTCCCAGAGTGCTTGGCTGCCCACATTGTAGGTTTGCTTACACAACATGTTGGGAAACTCCCTTGCTGCTTTTTTTGTCCTGCAGGCCTGACCAATGTATCCTGGTGAAACTGACGGATTAGATAATCCTTGTGTGTCATATCTAGTTCCAGTGGCAAGAGGTTTTCAGTCCTCGCAAAGCCAACAATCTGCTGCCTGACTCCCACGCACTTTCCTACAAGCTAAACAACAGCAGAGTGAACTACAAACAAACCCAGTCAAAGTGCACTCCCAGTATATAAGGCTTATCAGCACAGGTTACCTAAATCTCACACTCTAATTTCATCCCAAGCCATGGCAACGCTTACTAAGAATCAGTAAACAGATCAAGTATAAAACATGAAGCACAATTAAGAAATTACCCCAGCGCTGGAAGACCATAAACCTTCCGTAGACATCTTTATACCCAGGGTTTACCGTTCACCTGAGAACCTCTGTAAGCAGGCATTATGTGTACACAGGAAAGATAGCACCAACAGGGCAGGCTCTATATTTAGATAGCATGACATCATGGCACACCAAATATAGAGTAGGGCTATTGAATTTCAATGCAGTATAATTAGATACAGGCAGTTCTCTTTATTTGGACAAACTAAATATAGCAACTAATCGCCTCTATTTTGGGGGCCCCAATCAAGAGGTGCAGTTGGGCTTGGGACAATCAAGGGGGCTGGTGACCAATAGTGGCCTGCCTAAATATGGGAAAATAATGCAGCGTGCATAATGAAATTTGGCCCCTTTCTTGCATTTTTCAGATGCCTTATTCGGTATAAAACTGGGAGGTACATGCAAGAGGCCCAGGGATTGGCAGGAGAGGGAAATGCGGATGCTTGGAGGCAGGGATTTCAGTCTGCATCGGTCAACCCCGGTGGCTGGACACACAAGAGCATGCCATCTCTACTACTGTTCTACAGCCATGCTATATCCCTCTTGGAACGCCTTACTCCATTCAACCGTCTAACTCTGCCCTGTGCAGACCTGGACCAAGGTACGACCAACCCCTATGGAGGCCCCTGGACCAGGGGCAGTGACCTTTGCACACCCCTGAACCCCAGGTTATTATCTGTCAGGCAAAAAGAGGTAGCTCCCAAGGTTGCTGCATAGTTACTTGTCATGCAAATGGCCAGCTGAGGCTGAGAGAGGAGGGGTGGATACTGTGAAGGGAGTGTGCCATCATCGACTGCATGCATGTATGCCCGATGTATGCCACCCTGGCCAGGCTTGGTGGGTAAGGACCGGACTGCCTTTCAGCATAGCATGCCTTACAGCAAGGGTTAGGTTTAAATAGGAGGGGTTCAAATACCAAGGTCATGGTATTAGGGAATAGCACTCCTAGCAACAGTAGATGATTTCATTTTCATGTCATAGGCAAGGGCATCGTGTTACTATTTTTGGAACCATCCCATTTCCATGGCTTAGGCTGGGTTTACATTAGTCTTTTTTCTGACTGGACGGATTCCGGCATGTATCTCGTAAAATGGGTCCGATGGGATAAATTCAATTCTGGAATTTCGCATTGGAAAATTTTGATCGATTGATGATCGGAGCTGAATTATTATGTTGAGCGTGCATTGTATCAGTGCATATCATATTGGATGTACCGAGTGCCATTTTATTGCTTACGCCTCGAAAAAAACTATTTTCCTCGATCCTTCTACTAAACCGCAGTAATAACTGTTCATCTGCATGTTGGTACCCTTCCATGCTTTAAATGCATACCAAGCAAACATATATCGACAGCGTCATAGCATAGATCGCATGATGTATTTAAACTGGGAACTTTTTGTGGCATAGGATCCAATACTGCAGCACAGGCTCAGAATCATATTGGCAGGACATGAATTCCAATTAGGCATGGGCTGAAAATGTGGCTTAGAACTAGTGGCCAGACTAGAGAAACAGATGCCAGAAACCTTACATTTGTCAGGAAGTCTAACTGCTAGTTATTGTAAAGTTAGGGAATAGGGAATAGCAGAAAATTATTAAGTATAAAATGTTTTATCAGAAATAGGTTAGAAATAAGACAGCATGTTTGCATAGCTTTGTATCATTTATGTAAGGCAAAAGATGAAGTCCACTATCTCCAAGTGCTACATGTACAGTTACATGTATGTCACAAGACTTGGAGTATTTAGCTTGACCAAGTGCCTGAAAATCAGGTACCCAGGCCTGTTAAGCATAAGTACTTCTTTACTATCCCATACTGAACTCAATTGTATGGAATGTAAAGAAGTATGTATGGTTAGCAGGCTACCACGTCATCTGGTCATAACAGTAGTCAGGCATTCAGTAAAAGAAAATAACAAATGCAAAAAAAAATCATTTAGGGCCCTCTTCATAATATTGGTTATCATCTGAATACCCTCAAAATGTCTATTGCATCGCATCAAAAGGTTAGAATTTCATGTAGCATTATAGCATGACTAACATTGCAAGTCTCTTTGAACTTTTTTTATCTCTGAAAAAAGGCTCGTCATTTCTGTCAGGCAGTAATGGTTAGTTTCTAGCATAAAACCACTTTAGAATTTGTACCTTTTTTTAATGAGTACTAATTTCTCTAAAAATAAGAAGCAAAGTCTTGAATGAAATGCATTTTCCAGGAAGAGAAATACCCAGTGTAAAAAGAAGCACAGAAACAAGTTCATAAAGTAGACATTTGTATGCCACTACAGTGAAGTTACTTTCAGATCTAATAAAATAGCTAGAGGTCAATTTCATCTTAGACTAGGAACCAAGCAATTAAATTAGTTTTGCCTTAAAGTAGAAGCAATCAAGTTAAAGTAAAAGTGGATAGAGTTACATATACATCACAAAAATGCTGTAATGTGTTGTAGGGAGCATGTTGTGTACTGTAGGTTGGTGTTAGAAAGAAAAGCTAGCATCAAGTCTAGCAGGAATTAAAAAAGAAAGAGCGTCCAAGGTCAGTAAACTTCTGTAAGAGAAGGTCAATGCACTTGGCAAAGTTTGAAAGTTCTTAATAGTCCAGTTATTTATCCTACTAAAACAGGCCAATCTGTCAGTTGGTCAAGACAGAAACCATAAACTATTGTCTGAAATAGAAGAGTAAACAGAGGTGGTGGTAAGGGTGTGATGTCATCAGTCAGTGACCTGACATGTGACTGGGTGCATTTTTGGAAAGCCACTAGGAGAAAGGGGCACACCTGCTACCACATGTGCACTGAAAGACTCCACAGTGTCAGGGTGAATACCACCAGTGAATAGGAACAAAGTGACCCAGGTTTCTATGAGAAAGTCTGGATAAAGGATTTCCAGGCTACTTGGTATTACATAGCTTCTGGTTATATTCAGTAATCCTTTGTTTTCTATAGTTGTCTACTAAGACAGAAGCCTTAGTCTAGTTATTCAAATGTTAGTTCTGATATTATTGTAGCTGCTTAACATATTTAGCTCTAATGTGTTATCTCACTACTGGAGACCACACATACCCGACTGTTTGAGAGAAAAGAGAAAGAAATGCAGGACAAGAAATAAATCAAATTTCTAGTGTGAAGGGGTGGTACCTGCTATTTTAGCAGTACAATTGTAGGTCAAACAAGAACATGGGTAGGGGGGTGCCTGTCCTCGACTTAACACTTTTGTACACATCATGTTCCTAATCTAATGAAGTAGATTTCACATTAGCCAGATGGCTGTATACCATAAGGCTACATCAGTTTTCTCTTTTCTCATAGGTAAAAGTACTTACAAAATGTAAGCCTCAAGTTTTCTGCATCAGACGACCATCACTCAAGATGAGCGTGTTAGATCAGGCACCTTTCACAGGTGCATGAGGGAGAGAGGGAGGGACTGTGTGAACCGGTTTGTGAGACAGGTGTAGGAACTCCACATGATGGAGGGAGGGAATGTTTGAGCAGGCTTGTGACACAGGTGTAAGGACACACAGCCCCCCCTGCTGCTCAGCCTTCTGCTGCAGGGTCCCATCTGTTGTACTGCCCATCTACATGATTTGGTATTGACCCATCCCTATGCAGATTTGATGGGCGAAATTAGATTACATATGAGTCTTTTTTCTGCTGTGGCCAAGATGTCAGATCTTGCCATCTTTAGTACATGAGTATAATACTTGATTGGGGAAATAAAAGAAAAGAATAATGGTTGGTAGGATTTTTCATTACTGCGTACTATCAAAATGGTATGAAAGAGAACCACACCCAAATGACTAGGCATTATGAAAGATATAACTGTGGTATATGGGATGCCATTTTATGGAGTTCAGCTTGTTCTGTCAGTTTTGTGAGTTATTGAAGTGACAGTAAATGATAGAATTGTAGAATCTACACAGGTTAGGTTGACACATAGTGTAACTTTAGGATGCTGGGGTGAGGTGGGGGTGGGAGGGCAAAGCAGTGCACTAACAGCTGAATCAGATTGAAAGGCTACTCTGCTTTAATAAGTGATACAGGTAATGTTAGTCTTCACAAAGGGAACAATGTCTTTCCTTTGTATTGGGGTCTCATCTGTTCTCATTTTCTGAGCCAGCTTAGATCAGCGCTCTTCTGTGATGGATACATCCTTTTACCACACCCATTCTTATTGATTGATTGATTGATAATAGCAGGTTTCTCCTCCTAGATTTGTGCAATTTTGTAAATCATGCGTTGAATCAATTTCTTCATGACATCTGAAATACAGGATCATTAAAAATTTGTGTAGTAGCCTCTATTCTTCCCTTCTAGTCAAAGAGTGACAGAAGCAGGGCCAACAGAAAGGCATGGTCAGCTGTCTTGTCACCAGGGTGCTGAAGACAGTAATTTAGTTGTGACTAATATAGCCCCATGGTCCACATAGTGCTGCATGGTCAAAAGTATCTCATGCAAACACAAATTCTTGACATGCCGTCCCAAATGACCACCACAGAATGTCAACCCTGCGGATGTATAAGGAAAAAGTATTCGGTTAGCGCTGTAGGAAGCTGTAATGCTGCAGAGAAAGGAGTCGTGTTGTGTTGCTATGTGCTGCATCTGTCACTGCAATGCGCATGTGTATATATGGCAAGACAGGCAGCTGATTTAGACGAGATTGACAGAACATTTGTAAACCTGCTGCCCTGACCTTGTGAAATTAAAACTTCTCGATTCTTAATACACATATTGTCCTGGGTATACACCATAGCTCCCCTGCTTTTCTGTCCAATGTGCCTCTGGTACATAGATGAGGAAAAGTGTCACAACAAAGACTACAATATTTGACAATCATGCAAAATTACCAGCAGTATACACTGTAAACCAATTTGTGTTGTAATCCAATTTTTATGAAATTATATCATTTATCAAATGTTTTGGGTTCTCAGCTGACTTTACTTCAGTACACATTAGAACTCAATGCAGTTGGAGGTTTCAGTCAAACACAGAAAAAGCCCCAGGTTAACATCCTCGCTGACAGCTTGTACAAATCCTTTAATAGTTCAACCTCTGCTGCACAAAAACCTGATTAAACCCAAACTCCATTGTAAATGCCCAGGGTGGGCACCAGTGGCAGACTGTAAATAAATCATCACCTCCAGTAGCCTGACTTCAAGGTGACAAACAGCCTGGGGTGTTTTTAGACTTGCACCATTTCTGCTGTTCTAGCAGGTCCGGCTGGAATGATTGACAGGCTGACCAACTGTCCCTAACAGGTGCATGGGACATGGATGCACAGTTGCTCGCATTTTTTCACACTGGGCAGCGAGATGAACAACTGACCGAAATTGGGTAAAGGGATGCATTATGCAAATATCATTTACATTTACTCAGGCAGGCGTCACCCAGGGAATTGAAGACAATCAGAAATGAAGTAATTATGCCACTGCAGGTATTGTTGGACCTTTATATTGACACAAGTCTTATTATACCATCATCATAGTGTGGCTAGTTACTGGAAGTTTTCTACTTGACACCATCAGTTGTGACAAAATAAAATCTATTCTTGTTGGGTCACCTTTTGTAGGCAGGCTGGCCTGGGCCCCTGCACTGGTCATTCATATATAATACCCCTGTCCCTGATCAATGAAGCCAGTAAGGCTGAAAATGAAACATGTTTAATTAGCCATGGAAGACGCAGCACTTCCCGTCCAACCAATACCGAATAATTCCCCCACCCCGCCTTGGTCAGTTTTCCCAGCTGACTCCCCTTTTTCTACTGGTGTTGCCCTTAAAGGGGATTGGCCATTTAAAGTTAGCATGAGGGCCACGTAGCAGAGATGTTAGCTATGTAAGGAATCTAGCAAATGTTAGGTCAGCAACCATGCCAGGTTTTGGCACTTGCCTGTGTAAAAACCATGGGCCCCTCCAGCACCTCCCCAGACACAAAAGTTGCTAACTGCCGGCTAAGTGCATTATAAATTCAATGCTTTGGGAGTGTCTCATCTTCCTTAGCGATTAGATAAGAAAAAAATTCAATATAAAATCACAAATTTGATTTAGGTGGATGGTATCTCGTTCCTGTCCTCTGCTCATCCTTTGCAACATCACACAGACGGCCTAACATAACAGCGGCCCTCTCTCTCTGAAAAGGCCTCCGAAAATTGTTGGACGGACAGATTATTTTGCCAATACTCTTGGCCTCTCTTCAAGTACTGCCTGTCTGATTGCCACAAGGCAGTAGCTGGTACTAAGCCACTAACCAACTGTGGCAATTGATCTGACATAGATGTTGTTTTTACATTCACAGGTAAGCCCCAAAGGTTTGTGCATGTATTGGTTCAGCTAACATTTAGACTGCCGTGTTTGTAGTGGCCACAGAGTCTTGTTTAGTAGGCAGGGAAAAAGGAGAAGATATTTCATCAGAGTGGGGATAATCAGCGGGCCATTGGTGATTGATGCCTGCACATAATTTGCAGATTGAATAGGCTTGGCAGTCCCTGGCCTGGCAGAGTGGTCCTCTGGCCACCTTCTGTTCCCATTGTCGCCAGAACCGCCGGCTTCTGGGCAGTTCCATCTGCAGGGGACGCCCAGGATGAGGGATAGGGAGCGGCCTGGCCATTTAACACTAGATCAAGTCCTTCAGCAGTGTAGGGAGTATTGGTCACTTGGTAGGCAGAGAAGAGGGGCCACCCAGAGGGAATGTCTGCAGCTATTGTTTTAATATTTCATTGCCCTTTCATCATGTGGATATTTTCCTAGGTCACGGGACTATCATTGGAAAGTCAGCCAACTGCCTCACTGGGGAGCTATTAGACTTATTGCAAGCCGGCCACGGGTCCGCACTTTTCCTGCATATCCGATTACGTTCTACTTCCTCCTTGTTAATTTTTAAGCACTCGGCAGGCACATGCTGATACGCATCTCCTAAAAGGACCTCAGTCGTCCTGTACCCTATCCCATCAAAGGCTGCTCCTGCCACCCTCGTTTGCTGTCTTGCAGCCTATCATACAATGTTTCATAGAAGATGGAAGGTTTTCAAGCCTGGATGTTGCATTATAGGGGACATAGGCCTTATCTTGCACCCCGTGATGGGATGGAGGGGAAACTCAAGACAATCTCAAATACGTAAGTGCTGATTCTGTAACTTTTGGGTCTTCAAGGTCACTGAGAAATGACATATCATCTCCGATTATGGCAGTAAATTCTGTGTTTTCGTAAGACGTTTGGATCGTCTATCTATTACAACCCTTAGTAGTGGTGCCTTGAGGGAGGGGGAAATTAGGTGTGGTCTGGCCAAATTTGGTCGGCAGATTTAGATAGATAACAGCAAGAATACTTATGGAGATTAAGTTGGAGACAGGAAATGGCTTACTGGGGATAGAAAATATGCCATGGTTTGCTTTTCAAATACATAATCAAATATGGTGAAATTAGCTACTACTGGTAGTGGTTCTAAAATTTTGCATTTTGTTGTCCCATTGGCTTCATAGACAGTGATATAGAATAGGTGGTATTTTCTAAATAAAGATGTATAGTCTCATTTACTCTCATAATGCATGGCAAGGATGGTTAAGGCTTTAGACCTGGGTAGAATGAAGTTGTACCTGGCTAATCTTTTTATTGCATGTAAGAATTCTCCAACTATATGTCAGAATTCTGACTAATAGTCTACCATATACAGGCAGGGTTCTCTTAGTAGCAAAAGATACTCCATCTGCTGTATGAAAGCAATATAAACATAGGTATTATGTAAATTTTACTGTGACTTGTCTGTGAACCCACGGCCTTAAATGATGAAAGAGGCAATGATGTACTTCCTTTTCTGACCGAGAATATTGGACACTAAGAGAGTGAGATACTATAGCTTTAAAGGTAAGTGGCATTTTCCAAATTAGCTCTAGGATGAACCCAGGGTCAAGCCTCTATGTATTGAAAATCCTTCAACAGAGGTGTTCATTGGTATAACTCCACCATTAAGGGCCCCTACAGGTATTTCCTAGATGCAGCATTACACTAGACCTTGATGCTGAGTTCTCTTTTTGAAGGTTGTAAACTTTTGCACCAAAAATAAAACTGAGCACTAAGTAGTACGGTAACTAAAAATCAAAACCCATGAGGGACATATTAGGTATATATATGTTAGGTATAAGAGAACAATAACTACCTTCATTTAAAATATTCTAAGAAATAGGAGATTCTGTTCCATATAGCTAATATACTTTGATATTGTTACATATGATCACTACCCTGTTTGTTCAAACACCAATTTCAACTGGATATATGAGTTGGATGCCATGACACAATGGCTACAAATCATATAGAAGTTGACAGCTAGGTAATAAGCATAAAAAGAAAATGATATGATAGAGGCAGGAATTAGGGATAAAAGCAGTCTGTAACTGACATAGATAATTTGTATAACTTTGAGTGTCTACAATAGAGACAGAAGAAAAATAAGGCATCACCAAAGGCCCATACTTCAGACCTATATAGAACCATATAGGAAAAGACTTAAGAAGATATTAGAAGTAGGTAAGAGGAAGGAAGGAAGGATGCTGCCTACACTTGCCAAGTATCAGGGATGCTGTGCTAAAGCTGGTAAATTGGAACCAAATCAACTCCTCAATGGATTTGGTCCCCTTCAACCAGCTGTAGCATTGCATTTTCAACCGCACATTCACCGTTGGAATACTGGTCCCACATTCCAAGCCTTCCATTCAACTTCCTCCACTAAGAAGGGAATACCTTGGCAACAAAGCAGAGTAGATCCAAGTCTTAAGGTTAGTGGGACGCACCACACTTCAGAGACCTAAGGCATTTTTATTTTACAAAAACTTGCTACTGGTGCTAACCTTCTCCTACTGTTTTAGTTTGGTTGGGATTTTGTATTGTTAGGAGTGCATGAAGAACACTTAAAACATCTGCCATTTGAAAGTATCATTTATGTTCAATTAAAAAGATGTTATCATTACTCGGGAATTATGAGCAATGGCCTTATTTAAAAATTCTAGTGCCTTCTTCAGATAGGTTCTTTTACTTTTATGTTAGAATATGATCATTATCTGTTTGATTTCCATAGTGTAATAACTGCTTTTCATCTTGTACTGTCATTTAAATACTTAAGTGCTGATGAATACTTTTCTTACACAACAATTTATATGCATAGATATCTATTCTTAGTTATAGGGGTTGATCATAATTATTGTGTACAACATGTTGTTCTTTATCCCTGCATCATTTGTTGTCAAACTCAAAATGAGGTATGTATGCATACATTGTACCAGACTCAGAAAGATGCTAAAAATAAGCTTTAGACAGATAATTTTTGTACATGATTCTTATCTATTGTATGTACCCATTATATTGTTAAAAATATCACCATGACTTGTAGCTCAAAGAGTTAAGTTTCTTTTCCATGTACTGTAAATTTCAACGTATTTTCTTTTGATCATTTTTATGGAACAGCTGCGGCAGATTTTTTGCATTATATAGAGTCTGACATAAGATACTTTTGTTATGTCAATTAAGTGCTCATGTAATATTTTGACATTTTGATATCGCTGATTGTCATAGTTTGCTAAATAAAGCATCTGCTTAATTTGACAAGTATATTGAATCTTATTTTATTCATGTAGTCAAATATCTCTCACCTGTGTATGAATGAATGAATATATTTATCTATAACTTCCATTGTGCTCTGTCTATCATGTGTAACATGTATTACATCAGAAAATGTGCAGAAAATCAGTTCATCTGGCAATTTGATTATATTTCATGGTAAATATAGCACCAGTCAGAACTAAATATTTCATATCTACAAATGCAGTATTCATACTCCTCTCACCACAGATATGTATATGACATCCACGTGCACGGTTACGATCATTGACGTTTGTTAAGTCTTTTTCCTCTGTATTGTGCTTCATGAAAACGGTAATGTGCAATTTTTTTGTAGCAATATAGAGCTCACATCACCATAAATCGATGGTCACTGCAATTTTGTTGGTGCAATCTGCTTACAGGACCAATAAAGTTATTGGAATTTACTGTCAGTGCGGAGCACATTGTGTCTATCTCTGTCTTTACACTTGTCACTACAAAATGACTGCAGTGCATACAATATACAAGCACACTAGAGTAAGGAGGTAACTTTTGAGCCATGGTTTGAATACACAATTTCTTCCAATCTCCCATACCTACCTGAGGGTCCCTAAGTGATTTTTCGATTATTACTAGTACTCTCAAGTGTCAAAGCAAAATCACATCCACCCTGAAGCATGATACCTGGCAGCTACCAGGGTATCCCTAAAAGCTGTAAACATATTTCTTAAACATTGCTGGTACATGTACTTCATTAGTACAGCTGGAAGCATTACAAATTTTATAGACCTCAAAATCATAATCATACCTTCCAAACTATCCAATCTTCTTTTACCATCAAATTCGATTCCTGCCAAGGAACTAACAAAGAAAGGACACAACAGTGATAGATGCTGTTCCACTACATACCAGTATACCTTATGTATGAGCCAGAGGACCATGACATAATCATACACAGTATACTGTATGTGTGGCTTGTTTGCAGGCAAAACCAGGTAGTACACTCAGCCCTTGCCCACATAGATGTATGTGTTTGTACGTCCTGTACCAACTTGAAAATCTAGATTCTTCTGCACAAAATATGCTACATACATGGAAATCAATATAGTTATCCTTTCAATTCTTACTGTACAACTACAGGAAAAGCAGTACAAGAAAGACTGCATCAAATATAACATATTCCTGAAAGACATACACGAGTGTATTAATTATCAGATAGCTGTGGCCTGAATCCAACAACCATGCACTGATACATCAATTACAAATTTTGATAGGTCAAATCATGATAAATATTTGTCCAATTTGATTTTGCCTAAAAAAAACCCTAATGGGGTATTATCCTGGCTACATCCCCAGAAGTTACATTACATGTACCTGGGTCTGTCACAGTGTCAGATACATTTTTGTAGTTGTGTCTCCTCACAGATGGGGGAGGGGGGAGGGGAATTAACAGGAATTTCTTTGGGAAATCTGATCAAATCAGTGTAGGAGGCCAAACACAAGTTCGGTATGTCGACCAACATCATGGTGCACATTGATGATATGTTACATACATGTTGATGCTATGAGACAGTGTTAAACCTAAAGGATAGATTATATCTTAACTCATTCAAACCTTATGACCGATGAATTGAATGGAAAACACTTAGCATTTACATCTTCATGACAAATACCCTTGCTAATTTCCTCCCAAATACCACAAATTTGACAAAGAAATGTCAAAATGTACATGTATGTAGTAATGTACTAGTAGTATTGGTAATATCACCAGCTCTAATGATGATCAGACCACCATATCTGGCATCCTTTGTAAATGGTCATTATAGAGGCTACAAAATGTAACATTAGATAAGGCCTGAATATGGGCCTGAATTTGGCAAAGGATCCCTAATTGTAAGAAAAAAGGGCCAAGTCATCATGCTCCTGAATCTAGTATAAGATGTCATACTTTCAGGGTTGAAACATGGAAGGTTCAGCAGAGGCCTGAAGACTGCGGGACTGCACAGCTACATAAATAACAATCCAATCAGTCTGCCTAACTGGGAAATGGTAGGAGAGATTAAATTTTCAAAATTCCACATGCATGGGTATAAATCTAAATCTAGGATATGGATGATTTCATAATCAAGATCACTGGTAAAGGTAAGCAAAAACACTCGTAACAGTTAAAAACCTTATCATTATATCAATATCATACCAACAGTACTACCACAAAGCTCAAGTGATGATTGTTGTCATATTCCACATATACTACATGTATAGCACATAACAAGACCACCAGCTGCAAAAACAGAGAGCTTTGACCTTCCCAAAATTGTGCACCACATTTCCCATGCAAATGTAACTACCAACCCATCCAGAGGACAAGAAGCCAATAGGGCTGTGATGGCATTCAAAGATGTCTGACTTCTACATGATTGTGTTGCACAATGGTGGGTGGAGGGCCAGCTTACAAGTGTTTTATTCTTCCCTTCTTGACTCTTAAAAGTTGAAAGTTAAAAGACTGCATGTAGACCAATGTAAAATTGACATGGAAACAGCTCCAGTGAGGTATGAGTATCAGTCTTTAATATCATAAATCTAGTGGTGTCAGTAAGTGCTAGACAACAGACAGGTGGATGTTTGCATCCTTCCATCACCTTCACTATTCAGTATTCATAATATGTACGTCTTCATAATATGTATGTGTATTCAAACAACATTTGCCAAAAACACATCTTCACCTGCAATCCAATTGGGAGATTTCTGTAGTACACGTGTTTAAAAAAAAGCACCAGGGTCTGATATAGGGATTTTGAACACTGACACATTTGGACTGATGTCCAAGAGCCATGATAGCCAAAGCACAATTTCTTACTTACATGTACTTATAAGGCACTTCTAGGTTTGAGATGCACTCCTGGTAGTAATGTTTTGACTGAGTATGTCATTTATTATCAAGATTCTACCTCCATGGTATTAGCAACATCTGAAGATGATTGGAGGTGAGTAATTTCGGCAGACATTTGACAAATCTTAGATTTGCATACCGGATATCAGAAAGGAAACTCTGCAACAGCGATACATGTGCTGCATCTGGAGCAATCATGTCTATTTTGCATATTGCTGAACTTGGTGCAGTGTCATTTCCTATATCAAACCCAATGCCTATCAAGACATCACACATCATGACTCAAAGTGTTTTCCTATGTTAAGTTGTTGTTTTTTGATGGCAACCCATTTCCAATGTTCTCACGACCACTTTGGCTGGCATCCAGGTGTGGGCACTGGTCATTTGTTTAAATTCTGGTCACAATGAAATTTGCAATTCAGGCTCAACGAGTGCAGGACATACCAAGACTGACCATTACCATAAATGTAGGTCCACCAGACTTAGATCGCAGGAAGATTATCTGTGTGTGGATCTAAAACATCCCATGTACTTCATGATCAGGAGGCAGTTTGACTCTGTGGTGCAATATGTGGTGTGATGTAGTATGGTCTGGTATGAGTCCTGGCATGTTTATGTACATTTTGTATAACAAGAAGATGTTGGAGTCCTCCTATGAGTCAACATATAATCATCCCCCATGTGCAAGAAGTCCATTTTATCCCCAAATCACCATATTAGGAGCTGGCAATTTCTTAAGTGCTGGGAGGTCTTGTCATGGAAAGTACATGTACACTCATGTGTGCTGTCATACATGTACATGCAGTAGTATTGGGTATACATGCATTTACATATCAATGGCCATGTCAGCTTGAAGAAGTTTATAACCAGAAAAAAATCAATATTTGTAGCATTAGAGACTAATCTAGGGTCCCTTTTCTTCTTGCCACACCTAGATTTCAGCATCATATCAGTACGAGTAATTCTTCCTGATCTGACAGGGAATGGACAGGTGGACGGGCGAGCAAAATCACCCTAGTTTGCTGTATATTACTAGTAAGTCCTGGCAAGGATGCAAAATACTGAACACCTTAACCTACATCATGTTCGCTTGATTTTTTTTTCATCTGAGATGCTAGAGATCCATGATTTATTACGTGCACGCTTATTCATTTCCTATCAGTAATAAGAAAATGTCATGTTCTTCTTAGTTGCAATGACTTTCTTTTGGCGTGCTCCATTGTAAGTTGTAGTATTTGAATCCCAATGTGTCTAGTTGGGGATATCAACAAAATTTGATAAGGCTTCAGGATGCTTGCTTGCCTGGGGCTCTGATGGTGATTTAATACATGGGTTGCCCTGGATCAGCAACATGCATAACGGTATTTGTGTCATTTCCTTTTGATGGCATTGAAATTCGAAGCACCTTCGCCACAGTGCATATCAGCCCATTCTGTGAAGTGAGTGTTCTGCCAGGAAAACTGGCAAATACTTTTATACAATATTCAACACAAAATTCCAAACAATTTTTGTTAATTTTTTTAAAATATCTTGTTTCATTAATTACTGTGAATTTAAACTGACTACCACAAGTCAACAAAGCTGAGCAGGAAATTGAAGACAGGAAATGAGATAACCTATTCTAGAACCTTTGACCTAACTTCCTACCCACGTACAGTGCTAGCATGTGGGAAAATGTGTGACTACAGATTGTAAAACACGGGCAAGCAAATAGACACACCAAAAACAAATCCTCTGTATACAGAGGTAACAAGAAATTTGAATGAATAAAGAAATGGAAGCAACTACAATACCGTAAGTTACATTACGGGAATACAATAGAAATGCCTTGTGCTAAATGCTGGACTGTGTTCTTGAACTGAACTCTCAGTTTCATTCAACCTACGAAGACTGATTGCTGACTTAAAACTGTGAGGTTCATACAGCATCTATCATCAGGAGGGAACTCAGGCAGCGGACACAAGGGCATTTTTTTCTGTCAAGATTGACACCCAGTCCCAGTATAAAGAAAAGGTACAGCATAAATCAAATTGCATTTGCTCTGGGATCTTATATATATTATACAAAGCTCCAGGTATGCACCATTCTGATTTGGTTAGTGGATCTCTGCTGTGAGTTCTTCATCAACTTCTGTATGCTGGAGCTCTCTGGAATATCTGTAAGGGCTAATGTCACACAAATGACATGACTGCTATTACCATTCTATTTTGTATTCTCCCCTTTCCTGTAAAGTAATTCTCAAAGCCAATAAATGGCACTTCAGCAAATATATCAATACAACAAGTCAAACCTGGCCCTTCTTATCGATTAAAGATTAAATCGTGTCTTTTTTGCTTGCAAACCATATTCATACCACCTACAGAGATTCTGGACATCGATACGAAGGTAGAATTAAGTCTGCATAAACATTGATTGACTTGCAGCACACACGCACACACATGAAGACATGCACACATGTGCACACACACACACACAAAAAAAATCCAAAGCTTGAGACAGTTACACCCAAGAAACCATGTTCCCTGGGAAAATACTGAAATGAGCTAGCAGTAAGAAATATGCTGATAATAGAATTGAGTTGTTGTTTTCTCAATGACTGAAAGCTAGCACTTTGACAGCAACTTGCCCTGTCCCTAATCCCTATAACAACTCGCCCATGGACATGGATATGGAACTTGACAGAAAATGTTCCCCACAATCATGAAACTTGACTAAAGCTGCTTACTCCAATACCCATGTGACTAGAAGGAAGTTGTTCATTCAACGCTCATAAAACTTGACGGAATTTGTTCTGCCTATTATGCACAGATTTGAACAAATCCTCTCCATCTAACGTCCAAAGAGCTTGTCATAATCATATCAGGAACACCCATGAAACTACTGTATAAGGAATCAAATCCACCCAACATCACTGGAATTCTGATAGACTTTCTCAGCATCCATGGGACCAAGTACAACCTGACAAACTGGAGTTTACTAGAAGTATTGGGATATTCTTATCCACTCAACAGCACTGGGACTGTGGGAAATGTGGTTTACTCCACATCTACTACATTTTCATACATCACATAGATCCCAACAGAACCTGGTTCAGCCAACATTCACAGACATCAACATTTATGTGACTTGGTGAGTTGGCTTAGGTCATCTAAGGACCCCTTTCCACTGGATGGTGATCGCTGTGACCAAAACTGGATTTTGTGACCCTTGATTTTAGAGCAGGAATAAAATCCAAAATGTTTGAGTATGACTTAAAAGACAATAAACCATCTAAAATGCAAAAAAAATTTGTATGTATGAAATTTTTTGACCAAACTGTCAAATTTTTGGTCAGTCAGAGGTCACTTATTGGTCACAGTCTCTAGTGGAAAGGTGGTGTCATGTGACTGAGTAAGTTAGCTTAGGCCACCTTAGGAAACTGTAGGAAGAATATTGCTGAACTTCTCATGGTACCATACAACAATACTGTCATAATTCGTTCAACACTCTAGCATTGATAAACTTCAAGGAAACACCAACTATGTGTTTAAACATATGCAGATACCAAATCATCTCAGACTCAGACAGATGCCATGTACAAGTTCCTTGTTCTAGGAAAATTCTTATAGCTCTTATTGAAAAGTACAATGAACAGTGGACCATGGCAAATGTCAACTCCTAAGGACTATGAGTATGACCCTTTCCAGTAGCCAGCAAGTCAGGTGAGCGACAACTAAAGGGATTCAAACTCATGACCTCTTGGTCCAGAGGCAGGGTCACTAACCACCAGACTATGCATGGCACAAGTATTTTTCCTTGTCAGACCTCTCAATAGATTACCTGATTTTCTAAAAGTCAAACGATAAAGATTTTCATGACTCACCTGGCATTCCCTCTGAGTGCTGCATGGTGCAGAGCGTTGAAGCCATTGTTGTTAGTGATGGTCATGTCTGCGTTGGCATCCAGCAGTAAGGTCACCATGTCATCTCTCTTCTTACTGATGGCATCATGCAGCGCCGTGTCACCCTCAGAGTCCTGGGCACAAAAACATGATCATTTATCAGTTTTACTGCCAGGATTTATTCAACACAAACTCCAATGTTAGCAGTTTATTTTCTTTTGTCATTTTATTGGTTTGGCTATAAAGGAGCCATAATACAGCCAGCAGCTACCAAACTAGCCAGTAGATATTACAAAGGGCTGGTCAATGTAGGCAGTTCCTCTACATAATAACAATAACTTGTTAATCACTTCATCAGCACAGGTGTGTGCAAACTGTGTTATGAAAGCAAGTTATTTTATAGTTTCTGAATCTTATGCTGATGGATGAAAATAAAATTTCATTTTTATGCCTTTTTTATTGCAAACCTTTTTGCCATTGCAATGAGCTACATTGCCAAAACAACACTACCAAAGCCCACTACCAGCAGGTATTGAATCAAGCAATGATTGCATAATTGTTTAAACACATTTAGAGTTCAGTTAAAGCTCATATTGAAACCACAGTACCCCAAAAAACTTTTCCAAGAGTACTTGGTGATAGAGGTACTAACTACACCTGAATATAAATTTAATTTTCTGATGAAAACCTGTCTATCCTCGGTTTGAACCAAGGCAAGGCCCAATTAGTACTGATCACTTTCATTGAAATTCTATACCTCTGTCTGGAAATCACATTAGTACAATACAGTTTCAGTATATCGACCTAAGATTTTGAAACAAAATTATTTCAAGGCACTCCTTCTCCACAGTAAATGTACATATTATGTGCAGTTTATATATTAATTCTGGGCTATAGAGGTGTGTCAAAAAATGCAATGCAGTACAACCAATAGTTGAAGAGGCGTATGACAGCCTTTAAGTACTATCCATCAGTCATGACACATAATCATCTCACACTTGCACTGCTGCATCTGGACCATATTTCCAGCATGACAGAAAAATCATCAAAGTAATACACTGTCTATTGATCCGGGAACATAAAATATCCGGCCTCATCGATTTCTATAGACAGGCGGAGGGCTGGCTGTTCCAGCGCCACCTCTCACACTAACAGCTGTCCCCTCCTGGCCCCCCTCCCGACTTGTCTGGCCCCAAGTGCCTCTTATAATATACTCTGCTGTCCAACACTTCTTGATGTACGCGTGTGGCGGGGACAACAATTCACCTGCCGTGTAACATTTGCATACGCCGCGCCGGTGACATCATTGTAATGTCCTTGGATGCAGGGAACAGGGAGGCCTCCAAACCCTGGTTGACGCTGGCTTGAATAAGTTTGTTTGACATAGTTTTCTGACGCAAGTTTCTGGGCCAGAATCCACTATGAAATTAGACTTGAGCTCACTGTGTTGTTGTTTTTTTTCATCAAACACTAGTCAGCCTAATGTCATATCCTGAACATGGCACATGCCACACATGGAATTCCTGTGCATCTATGCTGGCTTCTCTAACACCTGTCTTGACCCCACCTGCCTTGCACCATTTTGATTGTTTTCTGTTCTGTAACAATTTCATCAAAGTCTACCTATGAAGACCGTACTACCGGTAGGTCAACTTGGGTGTGCACGGGTGTAGTAAGGATGTTATATATTGTAGCAATACATGACCCAAAATAATATGTGACAGACATTGGAAAAATGTCTGTGACATATTGGAGCCCTTTGCAGAAACATAGTGAATATTGCAAAGAATTAAGTAATTGCAATATCAAGAAATTGTGGTACGTGTTTGAAATGAAAGAGAGACTGTAAGGCATTTAGTAGAATGACATGTGGGTACATACAACACAGTTTCAATTCATAATCTAATGTTAGCGATATTCTACAAATTACATATGGACTTGATGCAATAATGATACACAAAAAGCAGAAGTTGTTGACAATATAATCATCTACAACTATTTAGAATCATGTTTTTAGAATAATTATTCACCAAGCCTCAGCTATATGAGCTATCCCGTGCACTAATCATTTCCTGTAGGAATGCTGCATTTCATCTCCACATTTGTAAAATACATGCCTCACCAGGGAACAATGAAATTAGAAAACATTCATTGATTGAAGCGAGGCAGTCTCGCAGGGGTCAGAGTTTGGGTCACGTAGTGTGAGGCACAGCTAATGTCGAAAATTGTTGGATCTGATGGAATAGACGTGCCAATGCTTCTTCATAATGTACAAGTCAATTTTTCACATTTGCAGGGCCTAGTATGGTTCAGATGGGCCACCTGGCCCTGCACTACATTGATTGGTTGTGAAGGGGTGCCCACAGTCCTGCCAGGTAGCAAATTGCACAGAATTGACAGGAAGGATATTGACTGTCAGATTTCTTTAATCTGAAATATGTCCGATGGGAATGAATGGATCCTTGCCCGGTGCTGTAGCAATGCTGTTAGCTTACATGAACGAACAACAAGTCGCATTTACTTGCACTAAACTGCAGCGGTGCAAAATAACCTCTCCGTGTCTGAGAATCACTTTCAGTTCTATAGGAAAGCCAATACAAAACGTTCGCTCAGTTTGACACCATTCATTTGGCAGAATCATCTTGATTGCTTGGTTCTCAGATATCATGTTTTGAACATAAAACCAAAGCAAAACCAATCAGATCCCAAATATGAGTCCCCTGCATTTGTGATGACTGGAAGGCTGACATTTTATTACATGTATTAATATGCACCTTGTAGGTAAAACTGCAGCAACAATTTTACGGATTGTCAAAGCAACTCTACTTCCAGCTTCATGGGTCTCAATCTAACGTGTTTTAGAAATTGAAAACTAGGAATGCCTAGCTTTTTCTTGCAAAACTGTCATTCAATATCATGCAGACCAATCTAAAACAAAGTCTTGCTTAGATTTGCCACATCACCATTTCATGGTGGTACAGGTAGTTGTAATCTGATTCTTGATGTCTTTAATATTGAGCAAAATTCTGACAGCCACAATTACTTGCTTGACAGTTACCCAGGCGTGGCACCATTGATTGAGAGGCCTGCTGATGGATTTCTATGCAAATAAGGGCATTACTATGCAAAAATTTATAGTTCATTCTACACACAATAGGAAATACAGAGCAGTAAACCCGATATTAATGTCTTGTCATTGCAGATCCTTAAACTTATGTTATGTAACTGTCCCATAACAATTATCACACATGATGCACACCTATACAAATATGGGTTTTCATGTGATGATATGCACATACTCATGGTCACATACACACACACAGACGCACAGAAACCAGACGTACTCTCGCTGCATACGGTAGTTTAATGCGTCTACCCAACAGCTCTATTATTGGTGGCATGGGCAAGGCGCCAGGTGAGATGAAGAAGAAATGTGATATGGTTGGTCGGTGGAAACTTGGCTCCTTAATACATGTATGTCAGGTGAGAGGCTAACAAAGACAGCGTTCAAATGAGACCCTTGTAAGTATGATATGACACGGGGACATGGGGACACAGAAATGATGTGGTTTAGTTGACATGAAAAGCAGGAGCAATGACACTTGCGTGTATTTTAACCCTATTTTCTTTAATATACCTTCACATCTACCACAAACCACACCTTGTTTTTCACGTTTACTCCATCTTGACCTTATGACAATTCCTACATGATGTCTAATTTCCTTGTGATAGGAAATAGGGTAGAGGTGTCTCTATAACTACAGAACCCTCACTGTAGTCAAATTGAGTTATTACCATCACTACAAGGTGGAACAAAAAAGTGCAGAACCTAATGCAAAACAACATAGGAGGGCCACCTTTGATTGTATAAAGGTACTGCAGTGCAACCAAAATTTACATTAACCTTTTGGCACTATCACCTTTGTCAAACTTTTAGTCATAGAGTATAAGAAAGTGTACTTCCAACAGGACAGAGTGGTAGGGGAATGTGTACAATGGCCAATACAGCAAATATGACACCACTCCAACAAGATCCCATAATTTTTATTGGGCTTATAAGAGAGTCTATGTGCAGCATGGACCTACAGGGGGCAGTTTCAAAGGATCAATATGAATAGACAGGCCTTCATGACATTGGTTATTGAATATAGTTTTTCCTGCAAGGGCAAACAAAAATGTCAACCTCACCAGCATCTTTAGCTGGGAAATAAATGATATCATTTTTCATTACCATTATTGATTTTCACTTACTTAAAGGCATTGCTCTAGATTGCGAGTGATTTGGACCATATGGGACTCATACTTTGGCCCTCAGTTAGAGTAAGGGGAAACTACACTGGTGGTTGACAGTCTATATGGCGAATTTGCATGCATAGCAGCACAGATCAATCCAATCATTCAGAAAAAATACATACTTTTGTCCTTCATAGCCAAATGAATATTATCAAATGTAAGCCTCAGATTGATTGGAGACTCCATGACAAATTCTCCTGTCATCTGCTTTTGAAGTAGAAGCCATTTGCTGCCATGGACCTTTCTTGGACACACATAAATCACTTTTAAATGCCAATGCCCTTTCATATCCTTGCCAAAAATTCTCCTCCCATGGGACAAGCTAAGGTAGGGGAGTCACATAAGACTTGTGTTGTAGGGTGTTTAAATTCCAAGTCAAAGTTAAAGGCTACTTTGACCTTTACCTTTCATCATTGACTGAGCATAATTTTTAAAGCCATACATGGAACCTGATAATGGCATGGAGTACCTACCAAAAGGATGGAAAACTTCTTTAGAGTTCTGATATACCGTACAACAGCACAATCTACCACAGGAAGACAAGACATACTTGTAAGTGACCCCCTCCCCCCCAACTCTTAACTTAAACTGATTGGAACACACTCTAAAACATGTTACATTTGCATGGCATGCACCAATATCTGATTTTCTAAAAGTTTCCATCATACCAGAACCATTCAAAATACTTTATCGCTACATCCAACAATATACAGAAAGGAGGAATTCTTACCTGTAGACTAGGATGAGCACCTAGCTCTAGAAGACTCTTGACCACGCCCACATGCCCCTTGTTGACTCCGATGTGCAGTGCTGTCTGTCTGCGTTTGTTGCGAGCGTTCAGGTCGGCTCCAGCCCGTGCCAGGTGCTCGATGATCGTGGGTTCATCCCCGAAGGCTGCGTGGTGCATGGCTCGGTCACCATCTTTGTCCTGGGCACAAGACAAATCAAAATATCACACACACACCCTTCTGGACAGACACTCCATCAAACATAATACAACATAATGAGACTACTTCCAGTTAAATCTTTGGACTACCTTTTCATGACACATGGATTCCCCAGTGACTACTGGAGTAACATTTAACTTGGTCTAGAAGCATGTTTATGGGTCATGTGGACAAGCCACAGAAAATTATTAAAACAGGTGAAAGCTGGTACTGTGTATTCTTCCTTCTTGTTTATTCTCTCTATATCTTCAGATAATTTGCTACTCATGAGTTTACCTTGATAGATTTCATGATAGGTACCTTCACCACATCTTATGGCCACATGTATTATTCTTTGAGTTGCTAGAGAAAGATTCTTGCATGATAGCTTTTAATTTGCGGGATACTACTCCAAGTAATCATATGTGTAGTAAGTTCTTTGTTTCCTTCCTTGAGAGGGGGAAGGATTGTGTGAAATTGTAAGAGTGTCACTGACTGTTGGGCAGGTTCTTACCTCTACCTCCAGGTCACATGAGTGTCTTATAAGACAGCGCACCACATCTATGTGGCCGTTCTGGCTGGCTGCCTGGAGAGCCGTGTGCCCAGCAAACACACCATTGGCCTGGGGAGAGGAATCAGCATCAGTGTTGATAACAGTTTAAGGTATATGTATTAGCTTGAATGGTGAACAAGTGCCCCCTATTGGCAATTAAGAGAACTGCATAATAATCCAGACAGCTGATAGGGTCTATGATAAGGAATCCTATAATCAGTGTTGGTAGCTTTGAATGGTGCACAAGTGCCAGCTATCAGCACTTAAAAGAACTGCACTGTAGGCCAGACAGAAATAATGACCATCTGTAGCTGTACATGCAATCAAAACCTGATATCCAGAGTTGTAAAACATGAGCACAAGAGCATCTTATGTGCTGTTTACGTCTGGGTGAAATGTAGCAATAAACGACATCATAATAGATCTTCACAGACAAAAAGGAGCAGACTCATTTTCAAGGTTCTTTTTTTTGGACTTCTGGTTCTACATACAAACCAAATTCAGAAACAAACATCCCTTGGAACTCCACAAAATGAAGGTGTGATCCTTACATCTGACTCAGATCTGTTCAGGATCTCCTCCACTTTCTGGTTGTCCCCGTTTGCCGCTGCCTTGACCAGTTCCTCGTTGACATCACCAGACACATGGGTCTCGAACAGTTTCTTCAGCAGGGCAGACAGACGTTCTGAAATGGTGATCAGCTGCTGGTCAGTAACGTCACTGGCAGACAACAAAGTAACTTAACTGTCCTGATGTGGATGAGGAACACAGTTCTCAATCTGCTTCTACATTTAATTAAGTGAAGATAAAGACTTCCAAAAAAACTGTTACATCCAAACGGTTGAGTTATTCATATACCAACAGTCAATTTCAGACCAACAAATATTGCTTGTGTCATGGGGGGGCAAAAGTTATTTCTTTCAACATTTGAACACTTCCCTTTACATTAATACTTGTGCTCAAGCAATGCAATGCAATGCAATGTATCAAACATAGAAGTACATTTGTATATTTACTCCAGTAATGCAAACATTCTTGTGTGTCAAAATTCATCTATTGAACAGATCCAATTTGCCACTTTAAATTGATGTGAAAGTTTACAGTTTCACAGTGCGCAGTGTAGGCTTCGCACTGATCATGAATTGCACTGGTAAAACAATTGGACTCCTACCCCCAGATGAATTGCCGAGAGCTGCCTCTGATGAAGCCACCTTGGCCACCGCTGCAGGGTTGTAGGTCCAGGATGTTCCACACACCTCCACCTTCAGGTCACTGTCATGGTAAATCTGCTGCACTCTGCCAATCTTACCAAGGGTCTATGGACACCAGGAAAGAAAGATGTGGGTTATCTTGAGTGGAAGTGTTCAAGTAACTTCAAACAACCAAAACTTCAGGGATTTATGACTTCATGACTAGATCAATGTTATATTTTGACCATGGCCAAAAACTAACTACAAAAATGCTGCAGAATCTTATTTCACAGATTTCCTTCCTGTTAGCCTTCTTTCTCTCTAGTAACAAGATTTCGAAAGCAGATCTTGATTTTTCTTCAACACTAATTAAAAAGCAAGAGTGATAGCAAAATCAATACGAGATGATGTAACAGAATTACTCCATAGCTCAGATAATCACATACCTCTAGAAAGTCAACTGCATTCTAGAAACTAAACTGAAGAAGCTGTTTCTGTCCAGTTTGGGTAACAACTGCAACATACACTGCAGCATAACAGCACAACTTACCGGTAGCATGGCATCTGCCCACTCCCCGTGGCCTCTCTGTAGCATCTTGACTCTCTCCAGGTCACTGTTGATCTGCACCAGGTCCCCTACCTGGAAGTTCTCCCTGGCAGAGGTGTCGGCACTGGCACCAGCAGAGGAGCTGGACGACGTGCTGACTTTGGTCAGCACTGCTGGGTTGAAGGTCCACCTGGAACATGTAGAGATAATCAACTTTACATTCATGAAAGAGTTATTGTAAAACTAAGACAGCAGAGCAGTATGAAATTGTGCCAATACACTGCCTCCTGCATCACGGTGCTAGAAATAAAGGTCTCAAGCCATAAGAGAGCAAGGAGTCAAACCTCTTGTTCACTGAGAAGACACCAGGAGGCAGTACAGTTGTTCCACTTTAATTCACAATAAGAGTGCACAAATTAACTGAATTGTGTGTGTGACTGATCTCACCTGTTCCCACTGGGGTAGGACACCACAATGTCATGGTCCTCGTCAATCCCACAAACAGTACCAGTAGAACCAAGGGTCTGAGGACGGCAACAACAGAACGTAACAATATAGCCTTATTTTCTTTAAAAGGGAAAATGGCATTACAGAGTATAATACATATTCAAAGTCCATTTTATGCCAAGTAGTTTCTACGCTGGTACTCAACTGGATAACAACATGAGCAAACATTCTTGCATTCACATCATCTTAATCAAAACTCTGCCTTTCTTAAATTGGATCATAACATAAATGGAGTTAAAAAACATTCCAGCACTTAAAAATGTAAAAAAACAAAGTAGCTAATCTAGTATAATGCCGCACTACATACTAGTAACAAAAGATTTAATTCATTCATCAGCAAAACTGCAGAGTCACTCCTGTCCTGTGACGTGTGTACCTCACCTCGAACATGCCGTCCGTCCAGCCGCCATGTCCGTGCTGCAGGGACTGGACAATCTCCAGGTCCAGGTCGATGTTCACCTGGTCCCCGATAGCCAGTCCTCCAGGCCCCGCCCTGCTGCCTGCACTCTGCTCACCTGTACGGGGGAGGGGGGCACGGCTGTAGTCACCAGCGGTGTGGCCGACAAAGTTTCTACTTTTTCTCAGCCGGTTGCCATACAGATTAGACATAAGAATATAGGCTACTAATCAATGGATATTCATAAAAAAAGTCTTCTTGTCTTTCTGGTAATGCTGGCTGTAAGATTGCATCACTTTTATGTACTTCGTAAGACGCCATCAGTAGACAGAGTAAATGAATAAAAGCTTGGGAAGAAAACATTCGATCTCTGGGTACACCCTTCCGGAGCAAGGCTGTCATTCATCAGCTGTCTGCGTGTGACCTGCCCTTTGTTTGTGGGCATTCCTTTGGACAAAAGACCTCCACGGTTCATGGTACTTTGGGTGACACAGTTCAAACTGTCTAGTTTGCATGGACAACATGGTCTGTAGATGTATCACTACTTCCATGGGTGATACTGGACCAGTCGGGTCATGGTTCAGCCTTTATTTTGCCATGGTTGACACTCGATCAAAAAAGAAAGGGAACAGACCACACAAAGGATGACAGGGCATGTGGTGCCAGGTTCAAGTTGTCTAATTCATATCACTTTTAAGTGCTTCTTGAAACATAATACATAAAAAAAGGGAAAACTGAATATTGCAGTAAGATCACAGGCATCAATTTGCCACACTTTCCCTTAAAAAAATGTGGATTATCATCCATCAGTTTATCCACCTATCGATGGAACTAGAAGCAGCTATTATCTCTACTGTATTATATAACAAGTGTGTCTTTCTCGAACACATTTGAAGTGAATATTCATAGCTCTAAATGACATCAGTCACTTTTGTTCTCTCCATGTAGTGTAAAAGTGTAAAAGGAATATTCCTACCAAGCTTACCCAGACAGGGCAAATGGTCTCTATAGAAGGTGCCTCCTTTGGCGTCATTGACAACTTTCAAGTCCGTCTGAAACATGACAACACACATCAACTGTATAACATGCCGTATATTTGTATCTGCTTTGTCCTGGGGTACAAATGAGAGCAGCTCACTGAATAGTGTTTGGCACAGACAAGCTGCAATGTTTTTCTTCTGACAGAAGACAATTAAACGTGTTGAAAACAAACATTGTTGGTAATTAGCCAAACCCTAATTATGAGGTACACAAAAGACATTGTTTTACACCCGGGCTTTGATGCACTACCTAAGGTGATTAGCACTAAAATGTTATTATGTTAATGACAATAGAACATTTGCTTACAGATAAAGAGTAAGTTTTGTATCTCATTATAAAATTTCATTGACACTTTCAAGACACTCCTCACCATTCAATGCTTTCCTAAAAATGTTTTCTTTTCCTTTCTGTCATTACATCTTTCAGACATGCTGGTCAAACATAAAGGCACCAATGTAGATATTCTCAAGTCTCTTGGTGAAAATGAATACATAGCTTTAGTTAGGGATATCCTCTTAGATGTGACATAAAGCTGTAGGTCCCAGTGGGTGTGGATCAAACCTCACAATCCAGTCTACAGCTTGTACTTACTGTTTAACTGGTGTGTTCACATCTAAAGGCAGGTTACCTGTTATTCAAACAAACAAACAAACAAAGAAACTTACCATTCCTTCAAACCCAACCCTGTACAAGTTCTTGGCTCCATTGTCCCACAGCACATAGGCAGCACTGCGAGGACTGGAGGCGCTCCAGTCCTGGATCTCGGTAACCTTCCCGCGCCGCCCGTTACCGCCGTCCTGGTCCTCCCACTGCCAGTCTACCCCTCGCACAACACGAGCCCCGGGGAAAATTCCGCGAGCAGCGATCTTCTTACTCTTTCTACGCTGCTCCATCAGACTCCTGATAACAGAATAAAGGAGATGTTCAACCACACTTTAACACACTGACTTGAAGGTTGACATTAACAGTAATATTATCCAGCTTATATCAGTACCAGCAGTTTCTTCTCATTTCAAACAAAATGACTGGATTCTGTCTAGACAGAATCAAGAGTCTAGCATAAAACAGATTATCACTGTTTTCGTTTACATGACACTGAAGTTCTAATTTTCACAGCTGCTCACAGAGGATGCATAAACATGTTTAATACAAAAACATAGCAAGAACTCATTGCCCCAGACAGTAAAATACACTAACATTAACAGTTCTGTATCTGTATCTGTATCTGTATAGCCGGTATAACCGCCTTTCGGCGTAACACACCAGCTTCGCAGGCACGCGGCGCGGCGGCAGCTGGCTATATTACACCGATCGACTTGTTACACCTAACCCTTGAACTTCTAGCTCTAGACATTGTTCAAAGCTATCTATTGTTCTAATGTTGAAAATGGGACTTTGCAGTTTACAATACAAAACGTAAACAATGTTCTATAGCAATATTACAATGTATAACATAATGCCAAAATGAGAATGATTCTGGCATTCACGTACCTCTCAGTTCCAGGAGTGGCTATTCTATAGAATCTATGACGTAAGTTGTGCTTGTCTCCGTGGTAACAGGAGGAGCACAGGTCATAGTTGGTGCATTCTGCACACTTCCACCTGATTCCAAAGATGGGCTGCATACGGCAGGTATCACACATGGTGCCATCATGTTTGATGCCTAGGAGAACGACAGGAAAAATACATGTAAAGAATCAATTATAAATTGTGCTATTTCATGTGTGTAAACAGAAAGTTGGTTGCTCAACATTGATCTTAGCATACTCCGAGATGAAATTTCCTATTAGTTTATATGTGAAAGTCACAGATTCCAAAAAGTTCAGACTTTCCAGCTCACCTGTAGGGCTGCTGTCCAACATTCTCAGGTCGAACGCTCCAGCACAGCGGTAGTTCGCTGCTGTGCCGTTATCCCACACAACCACCACCTCCTCTGGGCTCTCGAAGTTCCTGACAGTTCCCACGTGCCCCTCCCCTCCGTCCTGCTTCCCCCACTTCCAGTCCGGCCCGCGGATCACGCGTGCACCCACGCCCTCCATCAGGTTGACTCGCACACGGCCAGGGTTGGCGTTACTCGCCACGACGGCCACGGTGGGGCTGGCGTTGGCGGCAGCCGTGGCACCGCCATTCAGGTTTCCCTCGCGCTCTCGCTCCCGCTCCAAGTTCAGGTTGTGATTGGCTGCGCTCATGGTGGCGATCTACTCACATGCTGATGAGCAGAAAGACTTTCGCCATCTGTAAAAAAAAAATAAAGAGTTTTTCTTTTGCACTTGAGAATATGGAGTAAGAGATCACCATCATAACTGAAAACATTTGTTCAAGCTCCTACTATACTGGCAAACAGAAAAGTGCATGTGTGGTATAATTTTTAGTGTACATAACCAGCTGCTCAGCCTATATCCATATTAAATCAGTAATATAAAAAGGTTAAATTTGAGTTGATCTATTTTTTCTAGATTGGACACTTCTAGACAAGGAGTAACAATGTTTTGTTTAGCATATGTTCCTGAAATACCATTCATGTTGTTACAAGGAAATTTGTTTGTGGTTTTGTTTTCCTATAAATAGTTCGTTAGCGTTATATGGTTTGCATGGTCATGTGCCATTACACAACATACGTATCTAGCTCACATTCCTTAACCCCAAATAATTGTACTTTACACTGATTTTAGAAATCAGACAGTGATTCAACGCTACAGACTGCGACCTACTCTAATACTACCATACGTCTATAAGTGCCCCCCTCCCCAAAAATTCGCTTGGCGACTTCCGTCCACAAAACAGCCGATTTTGACGACTGTACCACGGCGACTTTTGTCTAGCGTCGGCAACTAGCGTTATCACACTACTGTCCGACCTATGCGCTACTAAAAACAACCCGACATACCATTTCGTTCGTGTGTCCTCGATCTCTAGGTTCTTCCTCCTAGCTCAGCTCCAGCTCCGATCCTGTCACCCGAAAATACTTGAAGTCGTACATAGATCGGGTACAGCTCAGAGCAGGAAGTGACGCAACCTTCGGGTGAGGGTACCGAAGATTGGTAACGGGAGCATGGTATTTTCCCATATATGCAAATATAATTCATTAATATATGCAAGATTTATGCATACATGCAAGCACGTGCATTCATTACTACAACTTGTATACCCTATGTATCATAAGCAATTCATTCTACATATAACGTTACTCCTTTGCACTCATTCTTTCTACCTCAACCTAAGGCACTCCCACATACCCCTGCTCACTCTTACGCACCCTGAGCACTCTCACGCACCCTGTGCACCCCCATGCACCCTGCGCACTCTCATTCAACCTCCCCAAACCTCATGCACCCTCACGCACCCTGTGCACCCCCATGCAACCTTCTTAAACCTGATGCACCCCCACGCAACCTGCGCACTACCATTCAACCTTGTTAAACCTGATGCACCCTCACGCACCCTGTGCACTCCCATTCAACCTTGTTAAACCTGATGCACCCTCACGCACCCTGTGCACCCCCATGCAACCTGTGCACTCTCATTCAACCTTCTTAAACCTGATGCACCCCCACGCAACCTGTGCACTCTCATTCAACCTTCTTAAACCTGATGCACCCTCACGCAACCTGTGCACTCCCATTCAACCTTGTTAAACCTGATGCACCCTCACGCACCCTGTGCACTCCCATTCAACCTTGTTAAACCTGATGCACCCCCACGCACCCTGTGCACTCCCATTCAACCTTTCCAAACCTGGACACTTATTTTCTATCCTATAAACCTGATTCGCAGCTACTCACGAAGAGCCATTAAAATGGTAAACACATACTGTCTTATCTACTCCCTTTCTTTATTACTCTTTCTTTATATAATGGCTTGAGGAGAAGGGGTAAGCACCTGACACGTACGTTTTAAGGTGTAAAAAAGGTAATTATTTCTGTAGTTGCAGTTTTCGAATAGTTGCAGTAATAAAATTACAACGGTGGAATATTGACAGCTGAATTTGCTCAAGTGAATGTTTAAAAAATCAAGAATTACAGTATTTGTGGGAGTGCACAGGATGCGTGGGGGTGCATCAGGTGTGGGAAGGTTGAATGAGAGTGCACAGGTTGCATCGGGTTTGGTAAGGTTGAATGAGAGTAAATCAGGTTTAAGAGGGTTGAATGAGAGTGCACAGGGTGCATGGGGGTGAATCAGGTTTAAGAGGGTTGAATGAGAGTGCACAGGGTGCGTGAGGGTGCATCAGGTTTAAGAAGGTTGAATGAGAGTGCACAGGGTGCGTGAGGGTGCATCAGGTTTAAGAAGGTTGAATGAGAGTGCACAGGTTGCATGGGGGTGAATCAGGTTTAAGAGGGTTGAATGAGAGTGCACAGGGTGCATGAGAGTGCATCAGGTTTAAGAGGGTTGAATAGGAGTGCACAGGGTGCATCAGGTTTAAGAAGGTTGAATGAGAGTGGGCAGGGTGCATGGGAGTGAACAGGGTGCATGGGGGTGCACAGGGTGCGTGAGGGTGCATCAGGTTCGGGGAGTTTGAATGAGAGTGCACAGGGTGCATGGGGTTGCACAGGGTGTGTGAGGGTGCATCAGGTTCGGGGAGGTTGAATGAGAGTGCACAGGGTGCTTGGGAGTGCACAGGTTGCATGAGAGTGCGCAGGGTGCGTAAGAGTGAGCAGGGGTGTGTGGGAGAGCCTAAGGTTGAGGTAGAAATAATGAGAGTGCAAAGGGGTAACGTTATATGTAGAATGAATTACTTATGATACTTGGGGTACACAAGTTGTAGTAATGTGTGCATGTGTTTGCATGTGTGCATAAATTTGCATATATTAATAAATTATATTTGCATATATGGGAAAATACCATGCTCCCGTTACCCGAAGATTGCCGAAAATGGAGCCTCGGATCCCCGAGTGACGTCACTTGGACCTCCGAGCGTTGACAGCCGCTTCCTTTGATAAGGAGGTTTCAATATTGAATGCCACACGAACGTTATATCATCGTTATAGGTGACCAGGCGCCGGTAGTTTGTACAAAAACATACTGTTAGTGGTAAAACAATATAAAATGGAAGAAAACTAGTATCATCCACTGCGTTCTGCGTCTACAGTCGTATGGAAATGTCCTGTAGGCGCAGTCAGTCTTTCTTCATGCGGACTATGTTTGGGAATATTCATAACCGTTACATATTGATAATAACCAATATTGCCAAGCACTCTTCTTCTTTTTCTACCCGTATGTTTGTTATCACGTGCGTGTATGTAATGATCTGTAATCAAGATCATCAGCCTGTACATGTACATCTTGAATTGAAGGCTATGATATTATCGTGACCCGGGGCCGGGATTGATAACCAAAGCCAAGCCCGCCCGCTGGATGACTGAACGGCGTATGATGGCGACGTTTGGAACAGTCGACGTTTTTCTCTGCAGCCATGCCCCATCAGAAATATTCATGTGTGTTGCACCCAAACTAGGTGCACGTAATCTAGTTGAGACTTTATATATCAAAATTGTTCAAAGTGATACTGACAGTAACACTAATGACAACAGCATCGCATATATACGGAATATCGACATCTTTAATTAATTTCTGGACATATATTTATTTCATTTAACAATTCGTATACTTAGCATAGTTACCGGTGACAATTATCCTGAGCTAGCCGACAAAGAAATGTTGCACCTGGGAACGAAGAATTTGTTACAACAACAATGTGATAATCTGCAGCTGGTGACATATATACCTCTGAATCCAGATCATGCTTCAGTATGGCAGCATTCGATATCTACTTTCTTATCTCCCTCACTCACTCATTCAGCACCGCATGCTCCAGGGAGCGTAGCTCCTCTCCAAGTTGACTTCCAGTTCACTTTCTTATCAGTTAATTTAAATACCATGTCGCCACAAACTGTCTGGTGTATTAATTTGGCTAACTTTCAGCTTTTTAACTTTCGCTCTGCTTGTACAAGTTGCGAAGCAACCGGCTACAACTTAATAATGTACGGTCACCTTTAGTGACAGCATCAGCCTAAAAAGTTATCAATTATTTCTTGGTCCCAAATCATCATCACGTTGCATACTATGACAAGAGATAATAATCAGCCAAAAATAGAAGGCTTGTCTCTGGACTATGTGATTTACCACACGAAAATACATTCAATTACAATTACAATATCTCACACTTGAACTAAGGCAACCACGATCCATAAACTATTCTTTATTCCGTATATACATATAATCCGAGTAATGTGGACTTTATTTCTGCAGCATTTGTTGCGCTGAATGATGGAATGTTTCCCGAAGATAATGAATGATACTAGTTTTCCAGGAGGTTGTCGTCTTCCTTTGGCGGGCAGGGCTTCGGGTCTTGTGCCCCCGGCTGGACGCTCTTCACCTGCTCGGTGACAGGGATGCCCGACCCCGGGCCGGACACGGGCAGAGTCGTCCCCACAGTGCCGTACCCTCCCGGGCCCACCAGCAGAGGATCGCCGGCTATGCGGTCCTGGAGTAGGAGACAGAAAATCGCTTTATTCCTTTTCGTGCTCAAATAAAGTCATATCACAAACAAAGTGACAAAGGACACATATGACATTGATATCATAGCCAGTAAAAGAAAATGCACCGCACAGTGTATATACAAAACGGCAAAGGTGATTTCAAAGTATACATGAGACAATTAGAAAGATTGATAGTATTTTTCTATACAGTACCAAATTTATGACACATGCAAATCAAGAGGCATATGCCGACCGATGATTTCCTGTCCCACATACTGTTGACCCTCCCAGCGAGAAAGGTCGCGGGATGCGCGCCGTCGCAAACGTGACAAAACAAACGACAGGCATATTTGAAAACACGACGCTGAGTACCAATTGAATGATTAAATTTGACCCGGATAATCATCCGTACATAAATTTGGCCGACAATACTAGTAAACGTTATTTGCACAAAAACATACGATCTAATAATAAATGATATAATATAGAACTGTCGCACCTTAAAATCCTCCTGCAGCAGCATCTCCTTCTGCATGTACCCAAGCAGGAAGCTGGGCACGAGCAGGGAGATGGCGACCGTCACACCGCCCAAGCACAGTAGAATCAGGCCCGTCAGTTTACAAGCATCCAGTTTGTCGTTTAGATCTGACGCGCTTGAATCCACGACCGGCACGCCGCCGAGGTAGCCAACAATCTCTCGACGTTGGGGGATCAGGTAGCCGATTAAGATGGCGACGACGCCGAACGCGAGGAGGCTGAGCCCGCAAACCATCGCCAGCTTGCAGAAGATGTAGGTTGAACGCTTCGGCTTGGGGTTGATGAGGTAGCGAAAGTCATCGGAGATGTAGGGGTTGTCGTGAGGGTTGGAAGGGTCGGGTGGTCCGTACCCGGCACAGTCTTCGTAGAAGCGGTGCAGGTAGGAACGAACGCCGAACTGAGGCGGGCAGGAGTACGAGGAGGAGGAGGAGGGGCCGTCGGTGTCATCCGCCATCTCGCCCGGTGGTCTCACGCTTTCCTGCTGAGGGGTTGGGAAAGGTGCACCGTCCCGAGCTCAGACCCTGCTACAGCGCTCAACGTCGTTCCAACCTCGCTCCCTACTGAGTCCGGCGCGGACGTCAGGAGCACCCCCAGCCCCCTGGAAGCGATGGGAATTCTTGGTCTGGCCGTGCGTGGGAGTGAAGGACAGATACTGTACATTTTGCGCAGCGCGGTACACGATCAAAAATTCACGCACGTCCGAGGGTTTGTCAAGAGAAGCCTCGTTTCCATTTTCAACTTTCACGCTTCCGATATACAAAAGCAAACAGAATCCATCCAACACGCTATCTCAAACTTCCACACAGTTAACAGAGACAAATTTGTCCTTTCATATTTTCACATGAGGATGACGTCAATTTAAATGTGCAAGTTGTGCAGCAAATCCGGTAATCGTTACCGTGCAATACATGATGAATCCCAAATTAAAGATGTCTCCGGTGGGGTTTGATAACATCGGTTTCGTGCTCAGTATCAGCGCTCTACTCATCTACTCCGTTAAGCTGCTACCCTTCTGAATAGTACTACAGTACTACACCGCAAAATATTGTACTTTCTTAATAATCTAGGCAATGCAAATCACAGTATCTTATTCTTTTACCAAAACTCTGCGAGCAACAGGTGTCGGATCGGATGTCACTCATTTCGGCACTATTACAGCCGGGTTTATCGTCCACTGTGGTCATTTCCTATGATCTGTAGAACCGCAAATATGGTTCATATCTTCATGCCGATGGGTTGTCATTTTGCTTGTACATGATACTTATAATTATGCATTTTATTCAATGTGAATGCATGATCTTTAATATGTTACGCGCTCCATCCGTAGTCACGTTTCAAGGGCAAACTTGGCAAGTCAACAGCCATGGTAGCCTGGATCTGTCCTTGGTGCTGATTGGGCATCATTTCAATGGTCTACTTTTAGTTCAAATTCTTTTCATTGATTCTTTACTAAACGTCAGTGCCATTGATTTCACATCCCAGACGTCACTCATAAACCTCTAAACCATTCTTCCTGCTCTCATGCGTACAACATCCATAGTTCTATATCCTGTTTATGTATCCTTAACACGCAGTTCCGCCCTCACTATTAAGTATGCCCACATGCACCTCAGCGTGATCCGCGCAGTGTGCTTAATAGAGGCTTATGTCGGATCTAATCACAGTGATTAGGAGACCCGTGGTTGCATCTGTCACAGCATGCAACAGAACAGACAGCCGAAATTTCAGAAAGCGGTTCTGATTTATTCATGATCATGTCACTTCTTTAGCAAGAACATATCACAATCACTTCGGTCTTGGCATAAAAATACTAAAAGATATGCCCTCGAAGTCCCGTGTCACGTCACGGAGTATTATGTTTAAAAAATGATTATCATTTCGAGCAAAACAAATATGCCGTTTCGTTTAGGATGACAGACCCGCATCTCCCGACTTTGACACGGGGACAATCTGACGCACAGAAGGACTGCTAATCAGTCCCGGGTGCCAGACTTCGGAAGCGCGGTGACGACAATAAGGACGTCATCACACTGGGCATACTTATTATGTCATTTTCGCTTTCACTGTGTGTTTGACAAGCTCTTAAGATCTATTGGCTTTTGGGTAGGTTGGAATATTAGATATAATAGATGAGTCGGCGGGTCCTCCGCGTTTCCGCCAGCCTGGCGGCAAGCACATACAGCTCGGAACGCTCTCTTGGTGATGGAGCAGGCTGTATCCAATATCTAACAACTTAGGCTTAGACGGGCGATAGCTCATTTCGCATATAATCCTAGCAAGACCTGATCCTTTTCCTTCAACTCATGCAATGGGTGAGCCACAGGAAGAAATCAAAGAAGCCAAGGGGATTTCGTTTATATTGGCCCATGCATCAAGTAGACAGCACTACTCTATAGCTAAGTAAGCTAGATACAAGCTGTGGACAGCAAAATCCATCTGTCTGATTTCGGCGGCATAACAGAACATAAGGCAATGTCATTGAAAAGGTTCTTACAAGGATACTTTCTATAATACATTGTACTGTAATACAAGTGCTCTTAGATGCTAAATCAATCTTATGCCATATGTAGGACTGCTGGATAGGGGAAAACAACAAAGTCGGTTCATTCTAATAATTACTCAAGAGAATGAAATGTAACATGATTAACAGTTCTGAACCCTTTTTATTCATTTCACAGATACAAACGATTTTACAATACTTTTCTTCTCTATACATATGTACAGTATATTTACAATTCTCATAGATATGTTCAATACACCATCATGTATATGACATCCTTTTCACATGGTATGTACATGCTGAGTTTTGAAAAGGATGTACTGTACAATAGAGATTTGTCCTGGCACATACGTGGCAGCTCAGCTCCTGAAGCACTACCTGTCCACCATGGCCCCTTCAGTTTAAGGCACTCACTTTTGCCAAGATCAACAGAAAATTGTCCTTAAAGTCATTTCATGGTAATACTGTTACCACTTTACGCACCAAGCAGCATACTTTTTACTAGATGTGAAGGTTCTCTGACAGAATATATAACAGTGCTCTGAGCCGTTCTCCTGTGCAAAATTAATTCTACTTTTAAAAATTGACCAACCAGCGTAACTGAAGCATAAATGCACATGATATAAAGTGCTTTTCAATCAAGTACAAATATTTCTGTACAGGAAAAGTGCACAAGATTGGTTGATACATGATCTTAGCTGCATGGCATCTAAGAGGTTTGCTTAAGTAACCAAACTATGCTCCAGTCACTAAGTGGGCACCCATCTTCCATACGTGTTGTAGATGAAGGACTGCTTGCCTGTTCCTTCTGGATGGTACGTCGCTGTGCAGAGAGTACAGTGTTGTATGTTAGGCATTGATAGTGGAATGATGTGTAACCTCATAATAACATTAACAGCCTGTTTTCAATTGATAAGAACATGCAGTTGCCATTTCCTATTCCTGATGCCCCAAAGTACTCCTTAATGATGTCACATAGAAGGATGACTTCCAATGAAAAAAATGCAGTCACACCATTTCTGTTTTGCATTTCTACAGACTTGACTGGCCTCAGGGATTGCTTCATATCTGTCACTTCTACAGAGTATCCGACCCTTAAAGGGTCGGTAAAAGACTGACCTGGTCCTGGCTGGTCTCGCTCCTTCCCCTTAAACGTCCAGCGACTGGTGTTGGACACAAACATGGAGCTGGACATGTAGTGTTTCTGTGGACCTTTATAGTCCACCAGGTTGTAGGCCCCAGGGCCTGGGTCAGGTATGGGGTGGGGGAGGGGCATGGCTGGGGCTGATATACACAGGTAGTGCTTCATCCTGGAGGAAGACAACATCTACAAATTAGTGCAATATCATGGGCGCAAGAAAAGTAATAAATTTCCTTTTTTCTCATGCCACCAGGACTGAATAAAAGAAAAGTAAATGTCCATTTCTGGTCTTTTTAACTACAACTCAGGCATTTAGTACTTACGGAAACTTTTGCCCCACACGCTTGTCAGCTTCCTCAAAGGGGCGATATTCTCCTGGACCTGGGTTCTGTTGAGAAAGAGATAGATACAGACAACTTGAGTTTTTGTTATTTATCAATGACAACCATCAATATAAAGTCAAGAAAAACCCATTCAAACTAAGTGGATAAAAACCCCAGTGTACCTCATTTAGGTTGGCTTTCCTCATTCGATCTGAGGTGGACTTGAAACTGGAGAATGGGACTTTGACACTTTGCTTCACCTGATGATCATTGATGTCATAATGCCCTGAGGAGTGACAGAGACATGTCAGCTTTAAGTATGATTTTCATTTTTCATAGCCATACGAACATAGAATGCCCATCACTCATTAGTCATGTATTTTTGGCTCCAAATGATAAATGGAAAGTCATGCCAACATTGCAACCTGTTAGAAATTGGACACAAAACTTACATGGTGCTGGCACTTTGGATTTGACAATGTGGACTCCTTGTGGAGGTGGTCTTCTTGTTCTAAAGAGGGGAAAGCAGCTCATGTTAACAACTGATCCAGCATTTTAGGCAGTATACTATTGCTGCTCAATATCATAGTAATATCTAGTATTTAATGTGTTTGCTAGTAAATTGCTACCACAACTTAACATTATGCATACACACATAACTTTTGATATATTCATCAACTCAAGCAATACCAGCAGATACTGCTGGATCTATCCTACATCTAACCAGGTCTGAATTTAGAGATTATGGAGACATAGGAATGGTTTTGGTCTCCTTTAATTCATGTACTTTTACAAGACAAATTTATGACATGACATGAGATTTGTTACTTACGTTGACTTAAATGATGCCTGCACAGGTTGGCCATAGTTTTTTGCTACATTAGTTTCCACCACCTGAGGAAAAAGATAGCATCCTGCATTTAATTCACATCAATGTGACACTGAAACACATAGGGCAGGTTAATTCAAACAAAATACATAATCAACCACCTGGATTTCTTTTTGATCTAGATGTCACAACCATTACATGACAAATCTTAAGTATCATGTGTCCAATCTGTATAATAATACACAACATGGTGACTACTACACAATTCCAGGTTTGAAAAGCATTCTTACATCATACAATCATGCATATCATAGTATAGTATAACAAAACGTCAATTACACAGTATGCCTCTTACAGTGTATGTATTAGGAGCTGGCTTGTAGTCTGGTTTCTCTGTGCTGACAGCTATTGGTTTGTGGAAGGCTCCTGTGCAGCCTGCTTTGTTATAGTCTCCTTGGGTCCTCAGCAAGGATGGCAGGGCATACACAGGGCCGGGGCCAGCAGGGGTGATATGAGATTGTTTCCTCTTACTCTGTAAATGAGTGACAAAAGAGTGGCATATCAAGTAATGGTACAAATATTACAAATATCAAGACAATACCATCAAAATGTCAATATTACAAATATCAAGACAATACTATCAAAATGTCATAAATCGTTATAAAGTATCTTGTATACATAACAACAGAGTTGTAATACCTTAGAAGCAAATCCTCCCGTGCCCTTCTTGGAGAGAGATGTACTAGTGTTTTCTAGTGTCCCATGTCTCACGTATGACCCAGGGCCCGGTAGATCATTCTGGGTGGGAATAAAGGCAAATGGCAACTGTATGAAACATAATACATACAAAAAACAGTACTGATTGTGAACACGCAGGCCCCAATACTGCAAAACAGTAACTCAAAGCAAACAACAGATCTTACCATGTGTTCATCGTGGTTGAATCTTCTTGATTTGGCTCCAAATCCCTTCTTGTCAGAATTGTCAGAAACTATTGTCTGGAATTTGCTTGGAATGCTAGATGTGGCTGCTGCAATTCCATGACCTGAAACAAAGATTCAATGACAACGGTTAAATATTCGTCCTAAACCTGGATTACTGTCCAGCTGAGGAATTGCTGGCAACATCTTCAGCTGACATCAAGTATACAGGTTATCTATTGTAGCTGTCATTACGTTTTGTTGCTATTCGAAAGCAAGTCTCAGGGAAAATGTTACTTAATAATTTGTGTTAGACCCTCCCACCCCCTCCCTCTCAAGACCATCACCATTATACTTCTTAGAAACACACATGTTTCGGCTAAAATGTTATTAAAATACAATTCTATTGTCTATCCTACTCCATATACTTCAATGACAAACCTTTGTGAAGGCGTCCTGAACTTCTTTGGCTGTGAATTCTCCGTACACCGCCTTGATCAAAACTTTTGACACTGTCCGCCATGATTTCCTATACTTGTTGACGGTGCCTAACAACACCCGGAACAACTGTTATCCCCTTGCGACTGACAAAATAGACCCGAAGTTTCGGACCTCAACAAAGGAAAATATTCAAAGGAAGATTGATAGAAAGGGTATCTTTGATAACTAGCTACAGCGACTCTGTATTTTGATCCATATAAACCAGAAGGAAAACAGAAATGAAGCCCAAACCATTTTGCGTAGTACTACAAAACCATTTCACTATCCTTGGCGACAGTGTGTGTTTACAGGGTGATGGACTATACTAATGCTGTAGAGGGTCAAAACAGATGAGAGGTAACATGCTGGATTGTGCTTTGTTACATTAATATTTCTTAACATATTCATAGAAAACATTAACAATATATCTTTTATTGTCTAATTTCCAGGGACCAGATGTTACATACTACTCACATAAAATCACTGCAAACCCCTATACTTGGTTACATAAGGTTCATTCCAAAAAGTCTCTTCCCCGATTGGTCAGATTTTGTCGAATCCGCATGATTCCGCGTTTTGATTGGTTAAATACGCCCACGATAGTCTCTTCTATTTTCTGATTGGTCGAATCTGCCAAATCCCGCGTTATATGAACGCTGCAAAGGCCGCCAAAATTTCAGTCTCTCCCAGCTGGTCTGTCGCTAGTCAGTGTAACCCTCTCTGTTGCAGCTATACACCTCTATCCCGCCAATTTTTTTCTTCCACAACTGTAAATTTTTCCTCTCCAGAAACCAAAGATGCTTTCCATGCACTCACCGAAGTCTACCCAGTCCGTGCAGCAGGACTTCTCGGCGCTGAAGATCTCTGCAGACCGAGAGAATCAGGTAACATTTTCGGCGCCATTTTTCTGTTCTGTTCGAGCAAAGGGGGTGACAGAAACTCAACTTTCTTTCACTCACCAAGCTTCTTCTGCTTTGTCGAAGAAACTGTGGTGATGTTTTGTGAAATTCCCAGGATATTACATCGCGGGAACCGTATTTTAGCTTGTAATAGTTGTAGCATGTAGCCACAGATCGGATGTTGTCTTCGCGTTGGCGCCAAAATGTAAATCTGGGTGTCGACGCATTGTCTTATATTTTTTCCTCTCAACACTGACTACAGGGCCAAGCACATTCCCCTAAAACAAAGATGTTGCAGATTCGTATTTTCCATTTGAAATTTCGGGAAATTCGGTGGATTTTGCTTCCAAAAGACGGCAAAAATGCTTTGTCATGCTCGACAAGAAAAAATACCGCGCGCGCACAGCGGGCAAACCACATTTTATATTTTCTTCCACGACTTTCTTTTCTCTTCGGTTTTCATTCATTTCATTTCTAAATGTGTAGCTAGGCTGCTTGTATATTTTTAGAAATAATTTTCAGCTACATTCATTCTGTATTTTAGTCAATCTTAGCGTAAGCCGTCCCGTTCTTTGTTAACGCTCCCTCTGGCTGTTTATTTAGTTCTCATGTTTCGTTCTACTTTCAGGTCCCGTCTTCACCTTCTAAAGGAAAAGTAGCAAGAAAGGTCCTTGGAGAAAGCCAGAGCCAGGTAAGAAACAATGAAAAATCACTGGGTGATTTAAAACGCTGGGTTGTTACACAACTTGACGGTTGCAACCCGAGATCTTGCGTAAGAAAACCGTTGCCAGCTGTTATGTAAAATTTCCCGCGAAAATGGCTTTACATAAATTATCAGGGAATTCTATTTGATATGCAAATTAGTAGACGCGTTGCACAGGGCTTCATCCCAAACACTTTGTTCATTATTTATTTCCTTATTGCTTTCCAGAATATCATTAGATCATCAGACATCCAGGAAATCAAGAAGCAATTGGTGAGTTTTCTTTTGTTTTCACTGTACTATGTATCTGGTAGATCACCATCTAATTTTCTGATCAGCATGTAACTGTTATTTGTACTGTTTGCAGTGCATCTAGACCAGGTTATACCTTGTTATGATAATTTGAATACTAGTAGCCTTTATTTTACTTTTATTGTCTGTGTTACATTATTCATCTATTTATTCATCTAATTTTTATCCTCCAATTCTTTAGGTTCAGAAGCCAGAGGAAAAGCCAGAGAAAAAGGAACAGGTATGCACAGATCCAAATGTTTTTGTGAATGAAGATAAAATAATAAGATTTATCAAACTGTATTAGCCATAGTACATCATTGCCTTGATGCTTTGTTTGGTCATTCCCTGGATAATGTCACGTCAGCCTTGAGAACTTTTTTTCACTTGCGACTCGATGCAACCAAGGAGGTTCAAAAAGGAGATGCAACCAAGAGTTCCCAGTCGACTGAATCCAATTCATTAATTAACACTTTCCTTTGTAAATGTGTATCTCCAGGATGAGCCCCTCCTGCGTGAGAACCCCCGGCGCTTTGTCATCTTCCCCATCCAGTACCACGACATCTGGCAGATGTACAAGAAGGCTGAGGCATCCTTCTGGACAGCGGAGGAAGTAGACCTCTCCAAGGTATTACCATGATGATGTCCTTTTGGTACACAATCGTGTACAAAGTGATGCTTCACCCTGAACAGAAAATACCAGGGTATAGGGAATACAAACACTACGTCAGTAGCTTGGCTAAACATTGCTAGGAATGCAACAGCAGTCCAGTGGCAATGTATAGTGCCATAGGGGTCACTCACTTATTCATAAAAAACTTATTTTACACAACACCCCATTACATTGTTATTTTGCATTTCTAGTGATTGTGCAAGCTTGAACCACTGTTGAATCAAGAAAATTTCAGTGGGATTCCTTAGAGTTAACTTGTACATTGTATGAAAGCAGCATTTACAATGATCTCGTTCTTCTGTAGGACTTGGGCCACTGGGAGAGCCTGAACGACGGTGAGAGACACTTCATCAAGCATGTGCTGGCCTTCTTCGCAGCCAGCGATGGTATCGTCAATGAGAACCTGGTGAGTGTTGGATTGATCAAATGCAATGGTTTACATTATCCAAAGTGATTCGTGTTTACTGGTGAGTTGACCACATGGTTGACTTTGATCCATGAGAGCGTTTGTCCTGATTAAGGTTACTGTCATGGCTTATGTGTGTCATTCATCCTCTTCCCAGGTGGAAAGATTCAGCCAAGAAGTGCAGGTTACAGAGGCCGGGTGCTTCTACGGCTTCCAGATCGCCATTGAGAACATCCACTCTGAAATGTACAGCCTCTTGATAGACACCTACATCAAGGATCCAGCTGAGAGGTCAGTGGGATATTCTACTTCTGTCTTCGAACAATGTGCCTTCCTGTCATTTGGCATGCAGTCCTTAATCCTCTTGTGTATAAATATAATGGACATACATTTACATGGACACTTTATATGTGTATACAGTACATGCTGCCAGCAAAGAAAAGTTTGCATGCTGAGTGACAAGTGATTCACTTTTTGTTCCCTAATGTCCCAGAAGAAGCAGTGACTTTGAATTAACAATAACTCATCTCTCCACAGGGAGCATCTCTTCAATGCCATAGAGACCCTGCCCTGTGTGAAGAAGAAGGCTGACTGGGCACTCAGGTGGATCGGGGACAAGGAAGCCACTTTCGGGGAGCGTGTGGTTGCCTTCGCTGCTGTAGAGGGAATCTTCTTCTCAGGTTAGTTGGTTTGCACAAAACAACACTTGTTATGGGTTCAAGGGCCATAAAACATGGGAGAATGATAATAGCCTAGGAAGCTCTATAGTACATGTAACTGGTTTAGTTATTAGACCTATAAGAAAATGGGTTCAAGGGCCATAAAACATGGGAGAATGATAATAGCCTAGGAAGCTCTATAGTACATGTAACTGGTTTAGTTATTAGACCTATAAGAAAATAACTATGTGAAACTTCTGAATTGCCTTTAAATCCTTGTTCTAATGTTGGTATTTGGTGCTTTGTCATTTCAGGTTCCTTTGCTGCTATTTTCTGGCTGAAGAAGAGAGGTCTGATGCCTGGGCTGACGTTCTCCAACGAGCTGATCAGCAGAGACGAGGGTCTGCACTGTGACTTTGCCTGCCTGATGTTCAGCCACTTGGTGAACAAGCCCAGCGAGGAGGCCATCCACTCCATCATCAGGGACGCTGTCAAGATCGAACAGGTACATAAACTGTCTGAAGGACCAAAATGTTCTTTGTAATAGGAAGGGAAAGTTTCATCATGTTTTCTTTTACCCCTTTGCTTATATCAGTAATGTTGTGTGTCAGGATATGCTTAATAGATATGTATAGCATTGCCTTTATTGCTCGCTTTCATAAGTTGCTCACCAAATGCTATTGTTTTCTTGCAGGAGTTCCTGACAGAGGCTCTGCCCGTGAAGCTGATTGGCATGAACCACGAGCTGATGAAGCAGTACATCGAGTTTGTAGCAGACAGACTACTGGGAGAACTCAAGTGTAGTAAGGTATGTCATCTCAGCTGTTGCTTCTACTACTTATGTTGCTTTCTTGTCGTGTCCTGCTTCACTCACCATTGTAACTAAGACGTCCAGTTATTTATGGTCATGTTCCATCTCTTCAATCCAGATCTTCAACAGAGAGAACCCCTTCGACTTCATGGAGAACATCTCACTGGAGGGGAAGACCAACTTCTTTGAGAAGAAAGTGGGAGAATACCAGAAGATGGGAGTGATGTCCTCTCCTGCTGAGCAGAAGTTTACGTTGGACGCAGACTTCTAAAATAAATGTCTCTCTGTTCCGTTTAAATCTCCTTTTCTGATAACATTTGGGTAGTACGTGATCTGAAAGACAATCACTCAATGGCTGTGTTTTGTGTTCAGTCCATCACCAGACCCATGTTTGTTGGTACCTCATCAACATGTATCTATCAGGCTAGGAGATTTATAAAAGAATAGTCGTGTACAGTAAGCATAGATAAATATGGCATCTTCAGTTTTAATAAATAGCAGAAACTATACCTTTTAATATGCCATGAGTGAAGATACAGGTTAATCTAATCAACACTTGAATTGTAAAGCCTTGTACTCCATGTTTTTAATGCTTCTTTTTATTTTAACTAGATGGTGATTTTTTTATAGTCTGTGATTCTTTTGAATTGCTTTCCGATGAAATGTACTAATATATATGTTTTGCATGTGCCATCAGCTGATAAGCGACCTTATTCAGGGGTATTTTTAAGTAGCTCTGCTGTATTGAAATGGAACTTTGTGATGGTTAAGTTTCATTGACACAAAGCAATGGATGGAAGAGTTTTTGGCAGATATTTCTAGTTGCACCCTTTTGTACATACTATGTTGTCTACTTCCAATTATGGAGCTGTGAAATATCTCAGGTCACAACAGCAATAAACAGTTTTTTGCTCATATTTTCACGTTTTGCTTATATTTTCTCGAACTTGTTCATGTACTAAAATGTTAAAGAGGAATGACACCATTTCGTAAGACCTATAACCTTGTAGGAAATCTCGTGCACTGAAGGCATGTATCCAAACCAACAATACTCTTTAAATCACATACCAAGGAGCTTCAGAACGTCCTTGTTTATGGCTTATACTCAGATAAAAACAACTCGAAATGCACAGGTGGTTCATCGTTATAAGTTCGGAAATGTGCAGACTGCAAATGCCATTCCTGAATGCTATTGAACAGGTGGCTAAGCGATAGTGTTAGGGCTCGTTTTACTTGATCGAGGATATGACTGATCATTATTTTATCCATAATCCTACATATATTTTGTGCACGTTTGGGAGTATTCATAATTTTTCCATTCCAAAAATGACCTCGCTTAACAAAACAGGAAGTGACCTTTCAACTCGCGCAAAGGGTTATGGTTAATCGCGCCTGAGTAGTAGAACCCGGAAGTTGCAGCCGAAGTTCAAAGCTGCAAGGTTGACCTGACTTGTGTTTAGGTCCGAGGGGGCTGCACCCGTGAGAGATGTCCTGAGGTGCTGGGTCTGCGGGTTCGAGAGAAAAGAAAAGTTCTTCGTCCATTTGGTGAATATTGAAAGGTTCTAATCATTACGCGTTTGTTTTCATTTGAGTATGTTGACAATAACATTTTATCGTCACACTGTATAAGTGATGAATGGCGTTATACGTATCGTTAACTTTTCTGTATAGAATGAACTCGGCCATCACTTGTCTGCAAATCCGGTATTTCAAGAAGATTCCATTAAGTAACATGACGTTGTATTTGTGCAGTATAGCGTTACCTGTATATAACTGCACCTCATTACTGAATTGGTGTGGGAGGGGGGCTTTCGCAGCTGTGTCGTCTACTCTAGGGTTTAGATTAACGTTAGCACAACGATCAGGGGAAGTTCTGCAACGAAATTACAGAGACCCGTTAGGGCCCTGTTAATACGACTAAGGGAGAGGACTCAGATCAAATTCACTAGGTAGTTTTCATTACCAGATTGTGTTTGGATGACAGCAGTGTTGTTTTTTAGACATCACCTCTGTGAAACATGATGAAGTAATGTCTGAAGACAGCCGTGTAAGGGAGAGGATGGAGACAGAGGAGGAGACAGGGCCCGTCTCCAGAACACACTGGGACACCGAGGAGTTTCTGGAAGATGAAGGGTGAGAGATAAACAATGTGGTGTATTCGTGATTTCAGTTTGGGCCAGCTGTATTCAAAGATATCATAAACAAAGCTGTAATTACTGACTAAATTTGAAAACCTTTTCTTGTCATTATGTAAGTAAATGGTTGACTTGACATTAGTGCACCTTGACAATGAACTTCATCTTTTTTCAGGTACTCCTTCCACTACTCCTTGCTGGAGATCTTCTCACCTGAGATTTTGTTCCACATCTTGTCTCACCTGGAGTGGCATCAGCTGGGTGTGGTGGCACAGACATGTAGGACCCTACATGAGATGTGCCAGAGTCCTGCACTATGGTGAGAATTTTGTTCATTCTTGAAGTTGAAGGGATTGGGTGGCATTTTGAGTTGTTTTTAAGATGTATCATCCAGTACTTCAGTCATTTTTGTAAACCCCAATTTTGTTATTTCTGCCTGTGATTATGCTACTCATTCCTCCTATAGATGATATACTGTCTTGCAATGTGTTTTCCTCTTCTTCACAGTTGAAGCACACATATTCTAGTAGTTTAATCTCAGGCATTTGTCTTCCCTCATGCTTAAGGTCTAGAATTACACACCTGGACTTCAGGATGTGCCAGGAACCAACAGAAGAGAGGATACTAAAAGTGTTGGAGATGTGTAAACATGCAGGTGAGCAGGGGTGAGTAGGATGGGTCTGTAGGGTATTCTGAAAATAATGAAGATTGGCTGAAACGTTGCTGTGACTGGCCCAACTGCTATCTTTAGTTCAATATCATCAAGAAGCCTTTTTGTATAACATTGAAACTACTAGTATGTTTTTCTGATCCACAAAGTCTGCCTACATGCCCAATATAATATGATGCTTGTTACATATATGATAACTGTTTAATATAATACATGTATGATAATTCACAGTGCATTTTGACAGATGCACATGCTTGTAACATGCCATGGTCCAAGAGTCATTTATAAATAATTTGAAGATCTTACTTTTCTCCTTATGCCCATACAGATTTCCTAGCTATTGGTTCAGTCCTGACTGATGACCTGTTGACAAACAGTCTGAACTACTGCCTAGAGCTGAGAAACCTTCATCTGGAATCAGAGCAAACCACTGATGGCACTGGTATGTTAGAAAAGAGCACTGTTTACTGTGTCATTATGTATAGTAGGCATTCCTCAGTCTTGTAGGATGTGTATGATGAGCTGCTAATATAAATGCAACTTGCAACAATGGCTTTTGTTGAATGGGCAACAAAGAAGGTATATCATTGTAGTTTGATTTCTTAATGTTAAAAACTATCAATATTCATTTTTTACATGTATTGCTTTTACCAAGAAGCTCCTCATACATGTATCATATGATATACAATTGATTTATTGCAGTTGCCATTGTAGCAGAAAAGGGCAGCAGGTTAAGGTCCTTCACCCTTGTGAACAGTCGGGAAGTGTCGAGTGCTGCCATCAGTAACCTGCTCACAGCCAACCCCGCCCTCCAGGAACTGGGGATTATGGGGTATGAACCGTATGATCCTGTTGCTCTTCTTGATTAAGAAATGTAGCTTGCATCACCCGCGATAGCACAATATTTAGTGTTGTTACCAGATTTTAAGAAATATACCAAGATACATCTCAAGCTTTCATCAATAGAGGAATTTTTTTCTGTCTTTGAGATCACTGTCTTGAATTTTACATGTAGCTTTCATTGTCATAAATGCTGGGTCCCATTTGTAGGATTCCTAAATCTGTACGTGATGATTATTTGAAAGTTGGTAGATTTCACTGTTCTTTGATTTTTCCTCAGTGACTGGAGGCATCCCATGGACATCTGGCTTCAGCCTGAGCAACCACCATCTGCCATCCAACTTAGACAAGTCTGGTGAGGATGCAAAATTTGTCCTTTTGAAGATTGAAACTTAGTTATATTTTTATGTTGTTTTTAGTGTGTTGACTGTTGGTAGGGGCTGCCATGTTATTCTTCATCCCTGTTTGTTGCTCCTAGTTTCCAGAGATGTAGACTTTCTGTGGAGAGGTTACGATCGCTCGGCCAGACATGCCCACTTCTGCAGGACGTTGACCTGTCAGCCTGCTATGGGTTACAGGAGATCACTCAGCAGACGGTCAGACTTGTTATCTATCTAATCGCTTTGATATCTGCAGCCAACCTTAATTTGTCCACATTTGTTTGTTATTTTGATTGATATATCAAGATAAATAATTTCCGCCATAAGAGAATGGTGACTGCTCACTATATAATTAGCTCACCTTGTCAGATGCTGCAGTCAAAGAGCAGTTTATGTGTTAAAAATTGGAGGTTGACATGATTTGTTACATTGAAACAATAATAAGAGTGTTGTTATGTGTTTCTTCCTAGATTGGGGCTGGATTCCGTGGTCTAAGAGAGCTGTGTCTGAGAGCAACAGGTGACTGATAATGATGTACACACATGTCCAGATTTATGTATTCTTAACAGTGATGCCACACATTTTCAAATTTATGAAGTAGTCTAGGAGACACTGACTGACAATGATGTTTGAATAGAATGTTCATATTTATAGGAGGATATTTTCATTTTATTTCTAACAGATATTGAAAACCTTGAACTAACTGAGCTTGGTGAACTTGAGTCTGTGGACTGCTCCAAATGCAGTGGACTGGAGTCAGTCACCATCAACTGTGTAGCATGTGAGTAGAAGTGACTTTTATTTGTACGATCAGCATTTTTTATTTGTTTCTGACGTTTTACAAAGTTACAAGAGGCTTGAGGTCCCAAATAAGGGGTGTACAGCAATGCTTCAATACAACATCAATAGGATATTCATTTGAACGATAAGTTGTATATTAGATACAAGTGCTAGCAATGTGTGACAAATGATTATGAGTGTTTCTGTCCTCAGTGAGAAGACTGGATGTTACAGAGTGTACCTTCTTACAGCAGGTCAACATCAAATCAAGGGTTATGAGAGAGGTAATTATAAGCACCTACATTTTGTTGTTCAGTAGAAGGTGCAGATGCATTGCCTGATCCTATGATGTTTGTGGACACATTGCTCCGAACATTTATTAAGTCATTTCATAATTAATTCTGGTTGGTTGACATGTTTCAGGCCAGGTTCAGTGACCTGACTGCGCTGACAGACCTTTCTGTAGAGAGTGAGAAGCTGGTAACACTGGACATCTCCTACTCAACAGAGTAAGTTGTACCTTGCTGTCATGCATTTGTTTTGTTGTAACCCTTTATGCTGTCTGTCCAATGAAGAATTACTAGTCTTCTCCAGCTGGTGCTCTACAATGATACAATGATACAATATATTTTACAATTGTAACAATCAGTTTTTTTTTTCTATTAGAATCACATACAAAAGTATTTAAGGCAATGAAAAACCAGTTTATGAAATTTTAGCTTATCAGACAACTTCCATTTCATCACTGTAACTTAGTCAAGTCAAACATCTTCAGGCTGTTGTAGGTAACATGAACAGAATTTTGTGAAAAATATCTGCTGTATTTTCCAGGTTGAGTCTACAGAAATTGTTGTCCCTTCCATCCATGTCTTGTGTGGAGACACTAAACATCACAGGATGTAAACAACTCAACCTCACAGAGGTCAACTCACTCCTGCTACCAAGGGTTTGTCTTGTCTTTATATCACTACAGATGTTGTTTTTAGACAGTGGTGATAGTGGCCCAGTAGCAAGGTATCTATGTCACTGTAGCTGAGCACCTTTTGGAATCAGGCAGAGGTTGCCACCATCAAGTATTATCTTTTAAAGAACTATTATTATAGGTAATGCTATCATAGTTAATGCTATGAGGTACATGTATAGAGAGGTTACTGCTTAGATTAACACAGAATATTTATCTTGCAGCAGTTGATATTTGTTGGTATCTAACTTTGTTACAGATGCCCCACCTGTCAGAGTTGGTCTGTGGGGATGTCTCTAGCCATGATGTCACTGTCCGGTCCCTCACCTTAACTGGATTGATCATTAAGGTATGGGCATGGGCTGGGAATGCATTGTTTTTGTTCATTTGTAGATTGATGAAATATGGAAACACTAACTTGTTTATACACTGCACAGAGCTTCTTGGAACCATTCTTTGACTGCTTTCCTCTATGCCTCCTTGTCTCAGACCAAATCTATTGCTGTGACAGGTTGAAGTTTTACAAAACTTGGCCTTACCGGTAAATATCATGAACATTTGATGTTGTCTGTTTGTGAAGTTTTTGATGATGGTCCAATCTTTTCCCTCAGGATATCCAGCACCTCCCATGTGTGTCAGTGAACTGCCCCAGTCTGCAGAGGTTCACAGTGGAGAGGTGTGCAGACCTGACAGAACCTGAACTGTTAGATGGGCTCATCCTTGGGAGACGGGTAAGGCGTTTTGGCTAGATAAATGTTGTAACTGATTTGCTTTATCTCAGTAAGATTGGAAAAGGACAGTGCTTATAGTCAGACTTGTGCAAAGCTACATTGTCCTAACTTCGTAAAGGGCTAGCTACCACTCCATGTATGTCAAGTCTTGCTACAGAAGCAGCAAGAAAATGTGCTGCCCCATATGCCAAGAGGTACTGAAGGGATGAAACAACAGTATTTCTCTTTATTTGAAATGTAATTGAACAAAGCAGTCTCCATCTTTTAAGAATCCGTTCTGTCAGTGTTATTTCCTGACAGTTGTACCATTAACCAAATGTTTTCTGCAGACTAAAAGGTCACAACAAATCAACAAGATGTCTGCCATGGATGAACCAACATGCTCCAGGCTGCCCTCCCTCAGTCACGGTGCTCCCATGATGCAACACCTGACCATTCGACAGATCCCAAACATGGTGGGAAGCTACCTGAGCGGGGACGGAGCCAGCTTTGTCTGTCTCAAGGTGCTGGAGATCGAGGCCTGTCAATTCATGAAGATGTGAGTAACAGGTTTGGGGGAATGGTTCAAACAAGAGCGAGGAAATTGCATTGATCTTGGCATTTCCATTATTCTAAACTCTTTTCACTGCCAGTACTTTCACTTTTGCATAACATGTTGAAGCACTTTCTTTTGAGACAATTGTGTCTTCTGTGTTGAATTATTACGATTTTTTTTTACTTTTTTTCTTTCCCATATAAAGCCTGGAGATTGACGGTTGGCCATCCCTTGAAGAGGTCCGGGTGTATAGCTCCAAAAAGTTAAGCAATCTGGTGGTTATCAACAGCCCACATGTTACCACTGTCATCACACAGGTAAACTGCCTCTACCTTTCCTCATATATTTGTAGCTTAGCTTTCTGTTGACAAGATATACACTTAGCTATACAGCTTAAATGATGAGGATGCTATAATCAAGACCTCTCAAACATTTTAACAAGAAATGTTTGTATGATTTAGGACAGGTACAGTAAAGAAATTTCTGTAGTTACTTTTATGTATATTTTAAATGTACAACTTTAGGTACAACCTTATCTATTAAAGCTGCATGTACTTTTTCCTTCAACTGATTTTTGTAAATCATTCCAGTGGTGCAGCAGCATGATGGAGAAGTTCCACGTTGTCTGTGACAAGCTGCAGACACTGAAGACGACTGGGTGTAGCTTTGCTAACTACACAGTACACAGCAAATCCCTGAAACAGCTGGAAGTCAGCGGTGTGTGCATGAAGCCAACAGATACTCTAGACATAAGGTAGGTCTTTAGAACAATGACTGAATGAATGAATGAATGAATGAACTGTAACATTGAAAAATGGATGGTTTCGGATTTCTATGATCTTTTTTTTTACGATTCTTTCGTGCCCTGCATTATGCTGCCTTTCAAATTTGAAACCTCAAATAATCCAATTTTTCAGGTGTGAAAGTCTGGTGGACTTGACCATTTTGAAGTGTGAGAATCTGTCTGAAGTCTACCTGTCAAAGTTGCTGTCATCCTGCCCTAATGTGACCAATCTTCGCCTGTCAGGGTGTAATCAAGTCAAGTAAGACATACTATGAGTATTTTCCATGCTACAGTTGCCTTTAACTGTCACTGCTTCTTTGGAAGTGGATTGTTCTTGTACAGGTAGTTTCGTGGTCACATATCCTCATGTTACAGCAAAGCTTCACAAGTGAGATGTTAACTTTGAATTATCAATAAGTTAAAACATTTAGATTGTTCCATGTAAGCATTGTAAACCCTGTAAACTTTGGTTCAATTCTCCATTCTGCATTTTGTGCAATGTGATAATTGTCAAATCATGACATGGATGCAATCATAACGGTTCTTGACAATGATAATGGCTCTTGACTAGCACATTAGGGTTATATACCTGCCGTGTCTGTGTTACAGCTATGTGAAAGTGCCGGCCACAGTGACCCACCTCTCCCTGAGTGCCTTGAGAAGATTATCTCAGGTAGTGTTGGAGGAGAGATGCAGACTGTCAGTGCTGCACCTCAGTCACTTACCAAAGGTAGGGCAAACATTACTATCCATGCCAGTCATCAATAATGAAGATGACGATAGTGAAAATGTTCTTGTGTGGTTTGTTGCTGCTGTTACTCATTGATTTTTTTAAGTAAGGGATCACACAAGACTAAAGGAAAGTCATGCAATGATCTGAAAGGACCATGGAAAATCCTGTTGACCAATGGTAGGGTCACTCTCTGTGTACAACCCCTATCAAGGAGTATTCAATTTCACACCTGAGTAAAGAATATGTAACACATAGGGAACACACACACACACACACACACACATGTACATACAAACTAGAGACAGGGCTGGAAATTAACATTGTCCCAGTGTCAAATGACACTAAATTTTCAGCTTGGGACAATTCAAATTACAACAATTTTGGGGCAATTGGAAAATTCTAAGACCATCCATGTCATTTGGGAACGCGATCCATCCATCCTGCTGCAGACTGCTGGCAGCCTATAAATACATGTATATAATACTCTGACAAACATTTAAATTTGACCAATCAGGGATTCCAAATATCAGGGACGGTGCCATGTCCATGATATTATCATGTATTTCCCTACATTTACCAATAAAGTGGACTTCAAGTTGTACAAATTCAGTTGTTGTTTTCTTATTTTTGTCATCAATTTATTTCCTGAAAAGCAGGCTGGGACAGTCCATCTTCAGTTCGGGACAATTGAAATCTATGTTCGGGACAATTCTGGGACAATAGTGAAAAAAGTTAATTTCGAGGCCTGTAGAGAGGTAACATTTGCAAAGCAAATTCATCATGTTTACCTTTACATGGCCCAGCTTAACAAACTACTGCTTTGTTTATTCCTACTCAAACACACTCAATGAATATATATGGTGATCATGCAGCCCCTCTTGAACTCAGTTCTTCATGGCACTTGCAACTTTATGTAACCTAACACCAGTTACCATGGTGACAGACATCTGGTCCTGGTCATTGACCTTATTTGTTTGGAATGGAAGAAGAAGAAGAAGAGGAAGAAACTGAGCAAAAACAACATGTTTTCCTTCGGTAAATATAATTACCACTTTTGTTGTTTCCTTATCAGGTGTCAGTGGACCTGCGGCTGCAGCTGCTGAGCAGGTGCCAGAATAGCCTGTGTGAGCTGGAGCTGAGAGGACTGCCTCATGAGACACAGCTGTCCCTCACCCTCCCACAGCTCCACGCCTTCACGCTGGACCAGTGCATCCATCTCACCGGGCTGGGTGAGGCATCATTTTAGCTTTTTGTTGTGTAACAATGCAGTGAAAAGTTGAGCACTATAACCTGATTAACACTTTGATCAGATGAAAGAAAGCTTGGATCTGTAAAATCTAAGATTAGATGATGGCCTTGAAAGATGATTCCAAATGGGCCGTGCCAATGATAATTTTTATACACTTTTGCAGAGTGATATGGCAAGTCATTTTGTGGCTTAGGTATCGAAAAGACACCCTCTTGGCATCTCTTAAAAGTAAGATTCAATGCTGGTACTTAATTTGCAAAAGCGAATGATGTTGTTGTGATTCATGTTCGTTGCAGACTTGACCTGTCCACTGCTGAGGTACCTGAGACTGCAGGGCTGTCCCAAGTTGTCCTCCTTCAGCATGAAAGTGGGCAACCTGGCATCGCTCCAGGTGGATCACAGCTCTCCCTTGCTCTCACTTAAGTCACTGCAGCTGGCCTGCAACAACCTCAGGTTCCTTGCCAGAATTCTGGGATATGTACGTATGCCTCTTCCTTTTTCTTCACATTACATGAATTACATCAATGCATTTTCCTCAGACAAGCAAATGCAGCTTTCGTTTCATTTGGGAAATGCTTTCACAAATGCTCTCTGACCTCATAATGTTGTATGCTTTTGCAGTACTGTCCTAATTTGGAGGAACTTGTTCTGTCTGGAGACAACACCAGCATGAGTAAGTCATACATCCTCATGTCAATCATCTCATTGTATGGACAGCAGTGAAGATCAGTTATTGTAATGAGGAAGACACGAACTGTTGTGTACTTCAAATCACCATGAATGCCGTAAATGATATGTTAGCCTTATATGTATCTGTATGTAATAGTTGTAGTGTAGCACTTTTGCAGAATTCTAGTGTGTGTACAACTCAATATGAAACTACATGTACTGTGCCTAGCCCTCATGGGCATGAATGTGCAAATACACATCATTGTCAATGTCAATGTCAATGCCAACATGCTCCTGTGTTCCCAGCCCGTGTGTGCAGCATCGGACACAACCTGCCCTGCCTCCACACCATCACGCTGCAGAACTGCACCCTGGAGGAGGACATCGCTGCTCACTTCCCCGGCCCCATCCACCTCCGGGCCTCCGAGCTACACAGGACCACTGACAGGGACATGGCTGTCATATTCCAGCAGAATGCCTCAAAGTGGAAAATGTGATCACCGTAAACCAAAAAAACATTACCTACACTCCACCCAAAGTTACCATGCCCAGCCTCACTTAGGGTAAGGATGCTGGGGTAGTTAGAGTGATACTGGCCAAAGAGATAGCTACTTAAGCACTTGGGGCTTGGTAGGAAGTAACCCTATGAAGTGATGTAAGCCAAAGAAATAATGCTTTGTAGCTACTTGATTTAACAAACATTGGACATGGGTACACCTGATCAAGGCTTTTAGACATTGTAGGCTACTTGGAGGAAGTGCCTCTGAAATATTGTATTGCAGCAATGTTTCAACTTTGATTGTAGAATTTATGTCTGCAGAGAAAAAAAATATTATTGGTTTTTGGAGCAGACGACAGTTGTAATCATTTTTATACTTGAAGGAATATATTATTTGTGACTACAATACTAAAATCACACCTTATCTAAAATGTATTGGGTAGAAGCAAATATTATGTAACTGAAATCTAGGCCAATGAATTAATACTCCAAAAATTGCATTTGTAGTCTATTGCGGTAACGAAATAGGCAAAATAATGCAAACTTCATACATGTATTTATTCATATGTACTACTAGTATGTACATGTACATGCATGTTTATCAAGGGGTACAAATATCATTGTCTTGGCCTTGAATCTGGTCATTCTTTTAGATTGTGAACTCATCAACATTTGTTTTGTTGCATTATCAGGACCTGACCTTTACACTACTTAGTATGTCTACTTCAAATGTAATTAGGTATCAAATTTGTCTATAAGTAGAGGGTTAGAATTATCATCAACACTGAAAAAAATTGAACATCTCATATTGCGTATAACAAGCTAGCTCAATCACTGGTCCAGTCTGCCACTACTCTGGTAGCTTCTGGCCTAGTCTCCTTACCTCTCTGTCCACAGTTCTCAAGTCTCAAGCTACCTGACTGCAATCTAACTAGTATGCCAAAGGTTTTTTCTGGAATTTACAATTATACATGTAGTATAGTATTTGAAAATGTTGGAAGTGTTTGCTTTCTGTGACACAATGAAATATGAAGGTAAATATTTGCATTGATTTCTTTCAAAATAAAATTAGGAAATAATCTTAACAAGTAACATAAGTAGGAAAAGCATGCGTTCAAATGTAATATGAATCCTCCAAACTTGTAAATTTATTTAGACACAATTTGTTGCTTTTAGCACAAGGAAACGGGATCCTTAATGATATAACCAAAGAGAAAATATAACAGCAGATTTATAACCTTGCAGTTGCATTTTTATAAACTATAATTTGATAAAAGTTAAGTTAGGGTCTTTTGTTAAAATGAACTGCATTGTCTAGAATATGTTTAAATCCTTGTGTGTAACCAAAAATTCTTGCAAATAAAATGTACTAACATTAAGTTAGATGTACAAACATGTTACATAAAGATAAACACAAGATGCTTGCAACAATGGATTCATTTACAAAGCTACAGGGTCAGCCATTCTGCAGTAAACCATGCAGCACTTGTTTTAATTTCATTTCACATTTTTCAATGCACAACTTCATAATGACCTGCTAGTTTCTTCTATTCTTGAGATAGGTATGGTGCTGTTGTAAATAGCTCATTTGTTTTTAGTTTCTAAAATGTACAAATTTCAAAACAGGTTTGTCAAAGTAGTGCTGGGTTTAAAACATGCCGTGCAATACCTGTAACGTTATATAGTGAATACTACTTTAGTATTCTTTGTCATGTGAACAGGCTTAACTATGTGGTAGTTTTGTGACTAGACTTAGTACAATGTAAATCTAAATTTCTGAGCCCACCAAGACCATGTATTGCCTGTTTGTAAATAAATATTAATATGTGAGTGTGTTCCTGTCGATGTTATGGATCCGATGTAACAAATAGGTACGCACCTAGAGGGTTGTTAGTGCATATTGACAGAGGGTACACCAAGAGGCCATATTTCCAAATGAAAGTGGTTCAGCACTAAGGACAAGCCTACAAAACTATTCGTGGTTACCATACCTTCCGTTGTTTCTTACCACCAGCTATCCAAACATATTGCACTTTCCTATGTTTGATTTGAATATGTTCACGGGGCTCGTTCTGAAATATTCACCATCATCATCATAAGTTCAGAATTTTCGCGTCAATTTAAGTTACCTGCCCTGGCAAAATGTTGCATTGATCAGTGCATGCCTGTAGTTTGATCCATGAAAAAAATGCACCGCTGGTTTAAGAAAAACATTTAAGCGGCGAGAAATATCGCGGTTGTAACAAACCTTTTGAGTAGAATTGAAAGTGCCCCCAGTTGACGCTACTGTAATCCTACACCAGTCCTGGGAACTCCTATGCAGGGAATCCCCGATGTGATGACGTCATCAGAGTAAGATGGCGGAAGTTGGTGTTGAAGTTGAAGCTGAGGACGGCAGTAGTGCTCTGTCTGTGACGTTCGACTGTCTGCTGGAGATATTCGGCTACCTCGATGGGCACGACCTCGCAAGGGTGTCCAGAGTGTGTAAGGTAACGTGGAAATGAAATATCTCGGGTCTGTTGGCGAGAGAGTCGTAACGTGGAAAGGGGGAGGGGGGCGGTTTGTTATGATCCAACATCACGAGTTGACTTCCTGAATTGTTGCTCAAAATGACAGTTGAATAGGCTGGCAACTGGACAGTCCTAAGGATCAGCTCTCATTTATATTTCTGAAAAGAATATCAAATGTATTATATCGTTTTATATATGATATTTCCGGGGTCTCATTTAAACGTGACGTTATTTTTCCATTTGCAGAACTGGCATGATGCAGCTCAAACTCCATTATTGTGGAAGTAAGTCACCATTAGTGTAAGCACATATCATAATGTCTTTTGCCGAACAAATTTAGCCCATGTTTTAAGCTCAAGGGGTTAAAAGATGATTCTCCTGTGTTATGAATGTTGATGAGTTAAACTGTAGACCTAAATTTAACATTACAGATTAGTATGGTGTGTATCATAATTTTACTCTGCCCACCACCCCACCCAGGATGTAACCATTCAACGTTTCAAACAACAGTTGAGTTAAATAATGTTTTCCCTTGCCCCAAGGCATTTCTATGTAACAGTATTAGCAGTCACAAAAATCCTAACTGCCTATCTCAGCATCACCAAAGGTTCCATGGAGATCTACAGACCGAGGTTTCTGTCATCTTTCTGATCACATTGTTCCTCCCCAGACACCTGTGCCTGCAGCGATGGCTGTTCTGTAACCTGTCCAACATGACTCCAGGAGAACAGGTCTGGCAGGAGTACTACATACACAGGCATGCTGTAGACACTAGCATGGGGAGGGGGGCGCCAAAAAAGGACTACCGGGCAAAAACTCTTCGAGGGCACAAAGGTACATATTTGTTGGATTTCATCCTGTTATTTGTTTTTTTTGACAATAACCCAGTTCATACTGAAATAAATCAGATTAAGTACCATTTAAAGTTCGCTGGGGCTATTTTCACTCCCGGTGTGGCAACAAGAAAAGAAATTTTGTTATTGACACACCAGAATGCTAAAAGCTATGCTAACATTAGCCGTGGCGACTCTTGACTCGGGCTTACATTGCATTACCCTCAGCAAGAGTCGTGGAAAGATCCATTGGCAGAACTGCACATTTCCCGTTGGCTGCTCGATGCTCCGTTTTTGACCCGTTTTTTTGCTGTCCCGAGCTTCCCTACAATATAACTCCACAATTGGCCGGGTTGCCGATGTTCAGATCGGCCTAAATATTCCACAGCGCGACGGGAAAGTACTAAAATAGCTAGTCGGTACATCCGCGCCGCCATTTTGGATATAGTCGGGAATGTCCGCTACCGCCGTCGGGAACGCTCGGTAGCGCCACGATTACCGAAGCGGGACCGAAAACTCTCCGATCATAACCGGAAAGCCTACCGAGCGTTCCCGACGGCGGTAGCGGACATTCCGGACTATATCCAAAATGGCGGCGCGGATGTACCGACTAGCTATTTTAGTACTTTCCCGTCGCGCTGTGGAATATTTAGGCCGATCTGAACATCGGCAACCCGGCCAATTGTGGAGTTATATTGTAGGGAAGCTCGGGACAGCAAAAAACCGGGTCAAAAACGGAGCATCGAGCAGCCAACGGGAAATGTGCAGTTCTGCCAATGGATCTTTCCACGACTCTTGCAGAGGGTAATGCAAATTATGTAAGCCCGAGTCAAGAGTCGCCACGGCTATGCTAACATGTAACTCAATGCTGTTGACAGGTCAGATCAAGGATGCTGTGTACCTGAGTAAGAAGGAACTGTGCTTTGACACAGCTACCTTTCACCCCATTCTGGCCAGTTGTTCTGAGGATAAAACTGTAAGAGCATGGGACATCACAGAGGTGAGTATCTCTCCTTTTAATGCAGTGAAAGAGACAAGAAAAGCAAGCAAAAAACCTGTCAAAAATGTTAAAAGCTGCAGCTATGTTTGAACTTCATTACTTTTATCTCTACCTAACCACCCAGGGCAGTGAGCTTTGGGTTGGTACAGAACACAAGAGTGCCGTCACTTGTCTGGTCCTGTGGGAGGAAGAGTCCATTCTGTGCAGCGGGGACCAGGATGGAGATATACACATGTGGGACTGTTCCCCTGGACAGAATAGGGGTACTTTTAGAGGACATGACGGAGGGGTGACCAAAATGGTCATGTGCAAGTCAGGAAGGTACACTGCACTTCTGGTGAGTGTTGTATGACATTGAGAGCTTAATGTGATTTTACGTACTGCAGGCAACACATTTTTAGTTTCTGTATCAAGACATCTTTGTCCCACTTTTCTCACAAACATTGAATCAAATAGGCAACAAAGATCACTATTTAAGGGACATATTTGTGCGTACATATTACAGAGGTTGAAATTGTTCACTTTGCTGTCAACTTCTTTTCAGTTCACACATCCTTTTCCCACAAGCATCATAATAAGCCAATAATCTAAGAATTATTTTCTACTTCATCAGGCTGGTACAGGACAGGGAGACATTAAAATTTGGGACCTGCAAAACACCACGGCTTGTCTGAAGACATTTCCTGCCATCTCTGGCATGGCTCTTGACATCCTCAGCCTACGTAAGGACAAAACACTGGCTGTGGCATCAAGAGATGGAGGAGGGATGAAGGTACAGAACACTGTTACTGTTTTATACTCTAATCAAGATACTTTGTACTTGTAAGTTGTAAGGTTAGAAACTAAGAGTAGAGCTGTGTACCGGTACGCAGTACCGATACTGTACCGGAAAAATTGATTAGGTACAGGTCCAAAATACCTAATCCCTCAGTACCGGTACTGTACCTAAACAATTTCACACCAATTTTATGCCTATTTGTGACCTCAAATGTGTAAATAGCTGGTTAACAATGGGTCACTGTGTAAGGACAGTGTGTTCATGAAAACAAAAACATCTTTACTTTTACCTATATTTTATCTGAACATTCTCCATAAACAAAAATTAAACCTATATCAATGTTTTTCTTGTTATTACAGGAGTTCAGAAGAGCATATACATTGCTCGAATTGTTCAGGTACAGGTTCAGGTCCGGACCTGTACCTAAACCTGTGTACCTGTACCTGTACCTAAAATTTGTTTAGGTACACAGCTCTAACTAAGAGTATTAGATACTACAACCATTGATGAAGAAATAAAAACCCAGCAAAAGATGATGATAGGCATATTTTGAGGGGTAGAGGGATGCATGCACTGGCTCAGTGGCAACAGCCCCTGCCCTGCTACAGTTTCCCTTGGCACTGGTTGTGCAGTGTGCACCATTGCATCATAGCCATGAGTGCTTAAAGTGGATTGGTTGCCAGCAGTTGTCTTTTTTTTTTTTTTCAGATATATGCTGGTACCAGTAATCTAGATTTGACTTACATTTCCAGCTGTATGATGTAGAAAGGTTGCTGTCATCTGAAGGCCTCACTGGCGATGCTGAGGACTGTCTGGTGGGAGAACTGGAACATCCCAGCCTGCAACACACCTGCTGCATCACCTGGTTGCCATGGAAACCAAACATGGCCGCCATTGGCTATGAAAATGGCGACATTGGGGTGTGGGATCTTAAGCCTGCATCTTCGGGTAGAACACATGGAAGAAAAGAAAGTCCACAGGTAAGTTTCATTTGTTTTCAATCTTACAAAATTCCTTTGGCCAGAAGAGAATTAGTAGAAAAGGAATGCATTTATCTGACACCATTGCATTGTTCATGCTATGTAGGTATTAAAAGACTGTTGTGCAATTCTTGACTCAATTTGCCCTCACTGCAAACTTTGTTGTACAGTACTTCTTCACACCACATCTGCACATTTTGGAGCTGTCAGAGGACTAAGTGCCGTACACAACATGTTGGTATCCGCTAGTGCCCAGGATGTGCACTTAAAGACATGGTCCTTACAAAATGATGGCAGCTTGACTGAAGAGAAGACTTACACTGATCACCAAGGTCCAGTCACAGGCATACACGTGGTGAGCAGACTTAAAGTCTTAGGCTTCTTTATTAACACTTTGAATAGGATCAATGCACTGCAGTGAAATTTCTAACATAGGAGGACTCCATGATAATAAAATTAATGTATTGCATATTGCATAGTGTGGGAAATCTATTCTGAACAAGAACATACCAGCCAACTGCCTTTGTTAATCTATTACAAAGGCATACAGTCATCCTCAAATCTATTTTTACCGAGTGATTACAGATGTACCTTACCTTACCTGGGCCCTTGGCCCCGTGCGGAGCATAGGCCACCGACGATTTCCCTCCATCCAGCTCTGTTCTGGGCTTCTCTCTCAACATCCTTCCAGTGCATTCCCAGTTCAGACAGCTCCTTCTCTGTGTCTCGCCTCCAGGAGTTTCTGGGACGGCCCCTCCTTCTTTTCCCTTTGGGGTTCCAGGACAGAGCCTGCCTGGTGGTACTGTCAGCTGGCTTTCTGACGGTGTGCCCGATCCAGCTCCACTTCCTTCTCAGGATCTGTATGGCAACTGGTTCCTGTCCTGCCCTACTCCACAGTTCTTCATTTCGGATCTTCTCCGGCCATCTGATGTTGTATATGCGTCTGAGGCAGTTGTTAATGAACGTCTGTATCCTGTGTTGTGTTGACTTGTTCATTCTCCATGCCTCTGCCCCGTACAGCAAGACTGACTTGACGTTGGAGTTAAAAATGCGTACCTTTGTGTCCATGTGGATTTCCCTGGAGGCCCAGATGTTCTTCAGCATGACAAAGGCTGCTCTGGCCTTGCCTATCCTGGCTGAGACATCCTGTTCCGTGCCTCCCTGCTGGTCCATCACACTCCCCAGGTACACAAAAGACTCCACCTCCTTGATGGTCTCTCCCCCTACTGTAATAGGGATTCTGGTTTTGTTGTTGACCTTCAGGACCTCTGTTTTCTAAATGCAAATTACAAAACCAACTTCAGCAGATGTTGCGTCCAAGCGTGTAGTCTTGTCTTGCATCTGTCTGTGGTAGTGAGAAAGGAGTGCCAGGTCATCGGCAAAGTCCAGGTCATCTAACTGTCTTCCCTGTAGCCACTGGATTCCGTTGTTCCTACTCTCTGTGGTAGTCTTCAGGATCCAGTCAATTGCAAGAATGAACAGAAAGGGTGACAGTAGACATCCTTGCCGTACACCTGTCCTTACTTCAAAGCTGTCCGACAGTTGTCCTGCGTGTATTACAGATTACAGATGTAGTCAAAATTATAAGATGGCTGCATGAGGCTGCACTGAAAAGATGGATTCACCATTCATGATTATTACTGTTTCAGGATCAGAGTAAAGAGACTCTTTTTTCACAACCAAGTGTTTTATTCTGCCAACGTTTCGGTGACCGTCTGTCACCTTCCTCAAGGCAATTCTGACGGGTTCACATTGCACTGCAGCACAGGTGTCGCTGCTATAGATGCATTCCCAAACATACAATATTTACATATCTACAAATATACATGAATGTACATAGTTACAGGGAACTGTATCTGTTTCAGGACCACTATAAGGCTGTGTCCTGCTCAGACGACTTTTCCATCAGGGTTTACCAGTGGAGACGGGAGGGGGGCAGGAGAGTTCTGGACAGCAAATACACACTCCTGGGAGGGTCTCTTCAAAGGGCAAGGTGAGTTTTTATGTACAATAATGCCATCTTCCCTCGCTAACTATTCTTCTTTGTTTCGTTTATTAATTTCATTGTGACTATTGTGTAGAGTAGTACAAGATAATAACATGCTGTAGGCATATCAATATTCATAAGCAAGTGTGAAATTAGATAGAAAGATACAAAGATTTCATTTCGATGTGATCAAGGAGATTAGAAATGATGTAATAAAGGATGTACAGTTTTGAAGACAGCTGGTTAAGTTAATTTTATGGTGTTATCCTATGTTTGCATGGATAACCGCCTCATTTGTTACACTTACTAACACTTGCCATACACTACAAGGATCATCAGGTGCCCAAACTAACCCTGTGTTACATTTGCAGTGGTTTCCAGGGTGTCCTCAGTGACTACACCAGCTGTGTGGGGATTGCAGGCAAGGAGCTGAAGGCCTACACTTTTACAACATAGCAGTGCACCAAACAATGATCTTTTCACATGTAGTCATTAACAGCAATGGGGAAGAGATACAAATACTTAGGTTAAGGTCTAAGGGTCTAGTGTCTGCTAGAACAAGTGCCTTTCTTAGCTAGCTATTCAGGTGGCACACAGAGGACATAATTTCCCCATTGCATTGAATCAAGAGGTCAACAGTACATCTGATCACAGCCATTGGCAATATTGTATTAGGGATGCAATAACTAAGGCGACAGGTGACGGGCCCAGAGAATGCAAGAACAGGTGTCTTTTTTTAGCTGAACTGGTGACACTGTAATCACAAGTTGGACAATATGCTCTACTCCAACATCAGACCAAACAGGTTTCTGTTAAACATCTTTGACCTCTGGTCTTTGTACTCACTGTGCCTACTGGCATGCTCTTATATTGTCAAAGAAGTGAAACTGTCTCTTCAACATTCTGAATGTGCTCATTACCTAGAATGCAAAAGCTTGCAATGAGATCAGGCGATTTTTGTAAGATATGCTTTGATAGGACATTTTTTACAATCAGTAATTAAGGTTTTTCTTTGATACAAGAGTAGAGACATTGTCCTGGTGACTTCTAAGAAAACTTGCAAATGCTGTGTTTTAAATAAACATACCAGCTTCTGCCTTGAATGTTGGAATCATTGAATTGAGTTAAATCCACTGTAATGGACCAGATGTAGATTTGGATTAAGGGGTAGCATTATCAATCCAGGAGGGTTGAAAAGATCTGACCACCCCCAATGTTTACATTTTGTGTTTGCAAATTGGTAAAAATCAACTCAGAGCCCACCTCATACATCTACTTGGAGATTACATCAACACATCTACACAACCATGTATACACAAAACAATGCTAAATGGGGGGGGGGGCATAAAGATCATGGTCCCGAATTTGGAAATAGTTTGATAAATCTCCACACGGCTATTTTGTATTGACATAGTTTAATCAAAGGGGTTCAATTCAAAGAGTCAAAATGACTCCACAGAAACAAAAATTATGCCAAAATTATGTTCGTCTATAACTGGACCTTGTGGTATACACCAGCACTGTCCTGAGCTGAGGCCAGGTCTAGTCTGTGTGCACAAGTCCTCCGGATCTTCCTAAGAATTGTGATTAGAAAGGCATTATCCCCCGCAGTGGGAATTACATGTTGGCAGCAGCTGCGATAAACACGTTTTCTACCACACACCAACCCAAGGCGTATTTAACGCGAATGGTTGAAAAGACCAGGTACTTTTAGACGTATCTGGCTTGTTGTAAGATACGCTGTGTGTAAACCTGTAACCATAGAATAGAAGAAAAAGATGTATATGTCGTGATCACCAGTTGCCAGGTCTTGTGGGCCGCATACATCATCGGGGGCCTCTGTACAAAAGAATACATATTGTATTGAAAGGCGGTACCGAATACCTCATCGCATGAATATTGAAAGAGCGCACGGATGAAGTTAATGTTGAACCCTTAATGAGCACATCGTGAATCTTCATTACCGTAGGACCTTTTGGACAAGATGCTCAAATAGACAAAAGCTAAATGAGTGGTGCGCCTCTGTTTGGTACATTGACTTTGAGGAATATTCCCGCTACCCCATTCTTCCCTCTCGCGGTGGTAAATCCTGTTTCACGCTCGCCCATGTCAATTGAGAAAGTCGCATTCCTCCAGCGTTACCCGGTAAGACCCACTCCAGCCAATAGCCCAGCGGAAAACTGCGCACCACCGGGATCGGTAAACACGTCGTGAGCTCTGAGCCTGCGAGACTCATTTCTACTGACACCCGATAATTTACGAGAAAGAGGCGGTAAATTTTGGATTTTATTGCGAGCAAAGTTCGGATTTTACGAGCGTGAAGCTTTCACTGTCGTCCATGGAGGGAGGAGGGAGTTGGAGAGTGATAGCGGCTATCGTCTTGATTCATTTCTTTGTAGAGGTACGTCCACACGCTTTTTGCAGCCATTGTCATAATCATATTGCGGCCAGAATGCTGTTCAGTTGTTTTTGTTGTTGGGCTTGTTGCGCAGAACTGTTGGATCTACATTTTCATTTGTTACCCTAGTTGGTCTGAATTTTAGGGTGGACGTGGGATAGTTGTTGCGATAAATGAAGAACGCGCGCGTCGGGTCTGCGCCTTAATCTGGACCGGTGAGGTTTTGTGGTCGGCACTGCGCACATTCCCCGTACGTCTGGTGATCCTAAAACCAGCAAGATTTGGCAAGGTCGCCGACAATTATCTACGAATATTCCTCGATATTCCACGGTCCTTAGTGCATTTACAGCCCATTTACTCCCATGAACAGACCGATCAAATATTCATAGTACAAGAACCCGAGATTTGCCACACCCAAGAGTTACTGTCGCTTCATGAAAAGTAAACTCATTGAAAAAACGTCAAACATTCTTAAAATGTAGAGCAAAAATTAGATCTTGTAAGTCGTCTATAGTTACGTATCCTTAGTTGTCGATGAAGTAACAGCATATTGAGAACATTTTGCCGTAGATGAGCATTAGTCAGCCCGCAGAAAGACGACGTCGACACATTCCCAGAAATCAGGCAAACAGTGACATCACACAAGATGCTCTGACAAACATCCTCAACTTGCCCAGGAATCCGTCGGAAATCGTGTCTAAAATACAGGAGGTTTTTTCGAAAACAGAATAAATCTATACCGTATTTCAGCGTTTCTATCAAATCATTGGAGCTACATGTACGTCTCTTTGGCCATGGCCACGTGTGTGTGTGGGGGACACTGGTACGTAGAACTATATGTCCTGTTTGGAGATTCCGCATTGCCGTTCGAATTCCTTTCCTACCGTCTTGATGCACATTAAAAATCCTGATTTATATGACATATGATTCGCCATAGTGTGTCCCAAAGTAGTATCCATTTTGTGGTGTTTTATTTGAAGAGAGAATCTGAATTAGGCAATAGAAAGCAATAATGATATTTCTGTAATCTAAGCAAACAACGAGTGAGTTAAGAACAGCAAGAAATTTCTACAGTGTCATGGTGTTCTCTTGAGTTGTAATCTTAATAAGAGTTTCCCGCAGTTTAAAGAAAATAAATAGCGTTTTCAGAACTCGTCACTGTGAAATAATGACATTGAAGGGCGACAGTCAAAAACCCCATAGGCAGCAAGATTCGGTAACAATGGCTTCTTGGGCATGTTTTGTAACCCATGGCAATCGATGTTCACGGGGTCATATGTCATGTTCACTCTGGTTGTCATTCCCTCAAGATCCTGTCATTTTACAAAATTGAACTGGATAAGTATCTGTGGTTAATGTTAGACATCCGACTTCTCTCTGGACAAAGTGCACTAGACGTCTTTTTAAAGCGTCCACAGCAAAAGACTTTACACAACAATGCCTTTTGACTTTTTGCCGTCTGTCCTTATTTAATGCGTTGACCCAATTCCATACGCTTTAGCGTCGCTACTTATTTCCAAAAAAGGCGCATTCATCAGTTTCTTTAAAAAACGGTGCATGCATCAAAAGTAACCATCCATGGGTTCCGGTGTGAGTGTACAGAATTAGGTTGCTTGAGAGTGACAGAACATCTTAGTCTTGAAGCGTTCCGAGGTGGCCGTTCTATCACTTGATTCACAACCACACGCAGGATGGTCGACGCTGCCCTTTTGCCAGGGTTCACACAAGATGCTCTGAGAGTTCTGAATGGCCGCTGTGTTCCAACTGTCACTTCCTCAAGTACCGCTCGAAATCCATTGTTCTTCCATGCCAACAAGCCGATTGTGGTCGGCTTTCGGTTCATAGCATCGCGTCAATCAACGTCCAAAACCAAAGGATCTAATGTTTGCACAAGTGCACGACAGCCATCGCCTTGGGAAAAGTTCAGGTGTGTTTGGGGTGCGGATTGGTCCTCTGCTTCTCTACCTTCTTTGTGAAGGACGGGAGTGAATTCCTTTGCCATTTGGGATTTCCAGCAAATATGAAGAAGATGCCGAGAGGGCGGGATGTGAGTTGGGGCTCAAATGAGGAACATTTTTGACCGATGCGTCACTTTCTGGATCCCAGTCGGATTCTTTATTCCCTAGTGGTTCCCAACGAATCATGGTAGAAACCGCCATATGTATGCAACAAAAACATGAGCTATTCGTGTAAAATCATTATGAGAGCCTAGAAACCAACTACTGTAGTATCCTGTACATACAAGTATCCTGTACATACAATGTGATGGAAGGGCTAACATTTCAAGATGGTAATATTTCTGCCTTGAATGTTGGAGATGGGAGGTGAGCAAGCATATGTTGACCTAGCAGCATTCCAGAAGGAGTACTGGAAACTGCCAGCGCTACCACTGCGTCACTTTGTGTACTAGCGGACGTGCAACACAACATCGTCCCCTGCCTTGTTGGAGGTCACAGGGAACATTACACTTGACTTGTGACATAACGTTGGGTGGGGGCCAATGAAGAGTTAGTTCAGGAAGTGGGGCGGAAGTACTTTGTTGGCGGTATAATGCTGACAGTACAGACTGGACCTCTCCGGTTCTCGGTCAATCATAGCCTGGGATGCGGTCAAGTATGCCTGTACTGGACATGAAGATGAAGAAATTGATTCTAAAATGCACGAAACGAAATTCTTGATTTTCGTCTAATCTTAAAACATTCTAAGCTTAACAGGACAGATCATTTTTTCATATAATGAACGTCAGTCAAAGAGCTCAAAGAGCGGTCAGCGCAACATCAGCTGGGAGAGACATCAACGTTGAACACAAAAGCACCTGGTCCAATGATTGGCCAGGGAGCATTTTCTTTGGTCTTATTGAAGTCCTAGAAAGGGTAGATTAATCTAAAAAATCTAAAAATAGTACTTTTCAAAAGTGTGCGTAGACCTTCATTTGCCCTGTGTGACAATGTGTCAATAGGTAATGTTTGTTACGTTTTGTGGGGTTACGAAGAATACTGCAGCTTGAGCTTTTGCAATCGCGATGGCAACATGTACATGTCGGTAGGATTTCAATATAAGGATATCATCAAAGGGAAAGTGGCCTTTTCTTGAGATCATGTAGACAAAGCAATAAAGAGGGGTTGGTAGAAAAGTAGGGATAAAACGTACCGAATTCAATTTGTATTTTCTCACACTTATTCACCAGTAGTGTGGATATGTGGTCTTCTTTGTCAGCTATGTACGGATCAAACAACGACCAAAAATAGTTGCAACCCAAAATAGTTACTGACGTTTTTCTCAAGAATGCATCCAGTTCAGTTTGTTGAGATGCTTGGATAATCACAGTCTCTTATTCCACAAGCCTGTAACAACTAGTACATCAATTTAGAATTACGTCACCGTTGCTCTAAGGAGCTGGTAGGGCGTTATACCTGAAGAACAATTGGTGGGTTTTATATAGACGCAAAGGTTTCAACTGAGAACCTTATAAATGTTTGTCCACGCCTCTTGTGGCAATGCCACCAACGTTGTCATCCTCTAGTCTGCACCAACGTAGTCACCCTCTAGTCTGTGTGATATGCTGCCTTTCACGATGGTATCATTATACTGACTGTTATTGCATGATTTTGAGTTCGTTCTCATCGTTGGTATCATCTGACCCACAGACATCAAATGACTTGTGCTGCAAGGACTGCTGTTATAACAATACTCCTATATTCATGGAACCCCATTGACCAAAACAAAGAGCCCTGCAGCTAGCTGGGGTACTGAGTGTCCTGTATTCCTACCCGTCCCTGCAGGGCGTTCTGTCCGCGGCATGTGAGAACCACAGTCCTCTGTGCGGGAAGAACCCAGGCTGGCCCACCACCGAGATGTGCGCCACCAACTACGTCCGCGACAAGTGTCACCAGTTCTGCGGCATCTGCTGTAAGTTGAACTTCAAATACAGCGGAAAGGTCGTTCTTTCTTACGTTGGCCAAGGTTAAACGTCCTGGAGACGCTATTTGTTACTGAGTACTGAGGAAGAGCGGTAAACATCACGTGAAAAGAGAGTCTCCGTAAATTCTGTTCGTTGCTTGTATCAGGATGTTTAGATATTGTATAGTGGCTGTCCGTTGTATATTTGGCCTTTATAGTACATTCCTCCTTCCCTTTACAATTTGTCGATGTACAAAGTGCCTTGTGTTAGCTGTTAGCTTCTATTATTATCATGATAACCTGGTGTAAGCATATACAAATAGACATTGCGGAGATTACGTAAGGCTCCGTGCAATTTGCACATGCAAACTGCTGCCGAGTGTTTGCAAAGGGCGCATGACGCAGACCTCGACCTTTCTTTTCTCGCCCGCCAGCTTGCCCGTCGCAGCCGGCCTGTCGGAACGGGGGTCGGCGGGGAGGCAACCCGGAGAACTACGGCAACAGGACGTGCGACTGTAACTGTGTGGGGCTGTGGAGCGGACAGACCTGCTCAGGTCAGCCGGGAACATTCACACATTCTTTTATTCTTTTTTTAAATAGCTCAAGTACATATCAAAGCACTATAACGCAAGGTATGTCGACACAATTACTATTATATATAAGGTGAATTATTTTTCATAACATCAGACATCGAACAAGGGCAACATAGTGTTATTGCAGTTGGGCAACCGTGAGTTCTGATGTCAAATCGGACAATGATAAAACAAAAACACCACAATCACGTTTTGTGATGTAATATGATTTATGGTCGCTAATCGCTAATTTCTTATGTCTCTGTTCAGAATGCCAGGCGAGATGTTTGAATGGCGGGACGTTGGACCGCGCAACCTGCACCTGTAAATGTACACCTGGATGGGACGGGGACCAGTGTCAAGGTAAGGATATGGGCTGTAACCTCGGTCTGACCAGCTACTTTAATGATGCATTATGACTTTGAGTTGATGATGATTGTTTGTACAAGTAATTTGGACAAAAAGTACGTACCACACAGAGCATACAACAACAGAAAATCCGGTACTAAGGCCAGGGGACGTCCCAGGAAGACATGGATAAAGGGTGTGAAGGACACATTGACTAGGTATGGCATGCCTGTAACAACAGCCTCCAGACTAGCCATCGTCCGTCAACTGTCCCTCCCCAGCCCACGACGCCACAGACGGAAGAAGTGGAAGGACAAAGTAAAGATAATTGTTGATCCAGCTTGTCTAACCGTGGTTGTTCTATTTAGAAAGTTGTTTTTTTTTTACGTTTCGTACCAACCGATAATTTCTCTGTTGGTCAGACCCCTGCGTGGACAAGAGCTCACTCTGCGGAGCTAACCCGGGTTGGCCCACCCAAGACTCCTGCAAGACGAGTTACGTGAGGGACAACTGTCACGCCTTCTGTGGCGTCTGCCGTGAGTCTTGTTCTAAACTATTCCGCAATATGAATATGTCTACACGTAGATACATGCATTATTTATACAGTGTGAGTATGGAGAATAGTTTACCGGTATGCTTTGTTGATTATGATATTTTTCCTTCCGACTACTGTTTTGTCATGTCCGTTACATCAAATCGTCAGTTTATTTCCTCTCCAGAGCAAAGTGCTGTAACTTCGGGAGGATGTAAGAAAATCTGTCGGAATGGCGGGACGCTGTACCCAGAATCCTGTGTGTGTGAGTGTGGGCCGGGGTGGATGGGAGACCAGTGTTCCGGTCAGTATCATTACAAGATGCTCACGACATTTCATTCTGTTTCTCATGAGTACTATTGTGTAGTAAATAAACATTAAATAGTATTACTAGAAATAGGCAACGCGTCTTCCAAAAAGACTCGATATGTTATGATTGTGGGTAAATAAGGCACGTGCCCTCTACGTCTACATCTACATGTATCTTTATGTTGCTGGGCAAAGCCCTCGATGGGGCTCTTGATTTCTTTCATTGCCTTGGTGTATGAAAGACACTGACTGAATCTGTTATATCATATAAGTCAGTAAGTGCCTGATGTTGCTCCTGTTCGCAGAACCGTGTGAGAACAAGAGCCCGCTGTGCGGGGCGAGCCCGGGGTGGCCCACAACTGACCTGTGCTCCAACAACTACGTCATGACCAACTGTCCACTCTTCTGTGGAAAATGCGGTGAGCTTCGGGCCGTGTTATGTTTATGTTGGTAGTACAGTTGCGAATACAGCTGTCGATTCAACGGTCATCGTGTATCTGTCTTTCAACTGCCCGGTGCACGTTATACGTTTTTTCAGACAGTCCGTGCTCTTCACTGGCTTCTTAATTCTTTGAGCTAATTTTGGGGCCAATTAGATATTACACGGGATGCTGACTTGTATTTTACCGTCCGTGCTCACAGAATGTCAGGAGTCCCCCAGGTGTCGGAACGGCGGTTACCGCGGGAACAACCCGTCCAAATACGGCGACAGGAGCTGTGAGTGTAACTGTGCCGGGCTGTGGAGCGGACCCACGTGTGCAGGTGAGCCATGCGGATTTAAGTCATAAGTTTGTGACAACAACCAGTGATAAAAGCTGCTTATGTGCAATCGATGCCTACATGCTGATTTTTGGTAATTTGAATGCATGGTTCTGTCACCATGAACACTTGCAGTTGCCAGTATGCGTGTGTAACTTTAAATGTCCCTGTACCTCGCCCCATCCCGTCCCACAGAGTGCAGTGTGCGGTGTGCGAACGGCGGAAGACTGGACCGGTCCACCTGCACATGTGCCTGCACACCTGGCTGGGACGGAGACCTCTGTGACAGTGAGTACAGCTCCTCTGTGTCTTTGGCGAGAACAATCTTCACCAATGCAAGACGCAAAAAGAAATATGAAACTGGTGGTGTAGCTTACATGTTAAGACACATACTCTCTTGTGATGGTCATTAGGTATTGGAACCCATGGCACTATATTGAAACGTCAAACAATTGATATGAGCAGTGTTATTTCATGTTGAAGAATTTCGAGAAGTTGCATTGCTGATTCAGTGCTGGACATAATGACAACGTCTGTGTTTCTCCAGAGCCGTGCACGAACGCCAGCCCTCTGTGTGGCGCTAACCCAGGCTGGCCCACAGCAGACTCCTGTCGATCAGACTACGTCGTCAACAACTGCCACCAGTTCTGTGGAGAGTGCAGTAAGTTCACATATAGCATACGCCGTGCTATCGCTAAACGATTGCAAACCGTAGAACATTTCTGGGACAGTCATGCACGTGTTCTGCAAAATTTAGCTGTCTTGTTACGGGAAAGGACTGTCTTTTACATCATTGTCAGCTGTTAGTTCTGTTACAGCTTTCCTGACAGTTCCATGACATCAAAATCGTACGACGACTGTGCCCATGCTGTATCTGTCTACCCTCTACCACGCTTCGGGAGGCGGCTTGAAAGGGTAGAAATTGACCAAATAGAGAGATAACATGCCGAGGGAGTTGGTCCACTAGAGAGTGCGGCAAAATGTACTGATTCACTGACGAGCTGCTCTTTTCCCAGGCTGCCCCACCTACCCCGGGTGTCGGAACGGCGGAGTGCGGGGTGGAAACCCCAAGAACTACCTGAACAGCACCTGCGACTGTAACTGCGCGGGGATGTGGAAGGGACCCACGTGCGAAGGTAGGAGATGTTGCCTACATCAACGCATTCAGTAATTGTTATCGAAAGCTATGAAATTAGTTGTCGGCTAGGTGCCCTTGTAAGCAATGAGACGAACGCTGCAACCTGTATTCTTCGTACTGTTCGTCAATTCGATGAAAACATTTCTTTGCTTATCAGTAGCTGCTAGAGATCGATTCATGGTAAACAAAATTGACATTTGTGTCATTTTTGTTGTCTTTTTTATCCATTTTAAGCGGTTTTTTACTCCCCAGAATGTAGAATACATTGTGAGCATGGCGGGGTAGTGGACTTCACCACGTGTTCGTGCCTGTGCTCCCCCGGCTGGGACGGGCCACTCTGCACAGGTAGGTGGACATTATGGAAGATAACATGGTCATCTGGCATATATAGTACGAAAAAAACTATTATACCATTGTCGGAATAAGAACTACGTGGATAGGTTTTGTAGTGTCCCACGGTCGACGTTGCTTGTACATTTTGTTCGATTTCTTCCCTATGAGTATGTTTCATATATTCACTGCTAGCTATAGTTTGAGCCTATTTGAGCACTACTGCTTACATTGTACGTGCTACAGAGAGGTGCGAGGACAAACATCCGTACTGCGGGGCCAATCCAGGCTGGCCCACCGTGGAGTCGTGTAACACTGACTACGTACGGGAGAACTGCCACGCCTTCTGTGGGGTTTGCCGTAAGTAACTTTTACAAAATTTTGTTGATTCCATCTTCTCTACTGTCCGACAATGATTATATATGATTGGGTTTACGTCATTAGAAGAATAGAAGTATGCATATGCTATATGTTTCCTGAAATGGTGCATTTTCTGATATGTGACAAGAGGTCTGTTCCATCCCAAGAAAGGAAACATTTTGCCAAGTTTGTGAAACCTGTGTTGTGTAGCGTGCTTCTCAATGTCTTCTTCTCCCAAATGTAACCTCCGCTGCAGAGGTCAGCAAGGGTAAGCCAAGCGGGTCCATCTTGAAGCCCAAACCCACGAACATACAAGGAGACGGCCCGGGCACGGTCAACTTTTGCATCACCGCCCCCTGCCGGAACGGCGGGACCTGCATCCCCATGAAGACCGGGTTCCGCTGTAACTGTCCCCAGGCGTTTGAAGGGGCTCGTTGTGAGATACGAACAGGTAACTGATTTTTTTCTACAGATGATATTCTCTAATGGTATTACATTTCTTTATCAAATGAAACAGGCTTGAGCAATTTATACGGCTCCTACAGGTGTTGTATTCTTTGTCATATGAATATACTTTTTGTGCGTCGTCATATGACGTTTCATATCTGTTCATCGACTTTTTTCTTACGATTTAGATCTTTTAGCTGTCTTACGGCTGCACTGTTCAATTTCCCACAGACTGCAAGTTTTCCTTCGACCTTGTGTTCCTGGTGGACGGGTCCACTAGTGTCGGTCCGAACGAGTTCGACAAGTCCAAGGCCTTCCTGCGGAACGTCATCAACCAGTTCCAGATCGGGCCAGACGCCACCAAGGTAACCACATCAACATCAATTCAAAAGCTTTTTGTTCTCGCGATCTAAGATTTGACTGCTAGAAAAACTTACTCTGATAGGGCGGTGCTCAGTGCTACATGTATTATGTTGGCATTGTACAGGTTCATTTTATCAGAAGGTGTGTCAATTCCATGGTCGAGTGTACGTCACGCCTCCATTGTGTTGGGCAGGGTGTGCCAAAGAAAGAAGTAATTGCATTTAGCGGAAGTATGTAAAGAACTTGTCCTATTCACCTTCCCCAGGTGGGTGTAATCCAGTACAGCAGCACCGTGCGTGAGGAGTTCTCCCTGAACCGGTACCTGACCAAACAGGACGTCATGCGCGCCATCGACCGGATCCCGTTCCTGGGCGGGTTCACCCGGACGGGGGAGGCCATCACCTTCATGAAACAGCACAGCCAGTTCCGCGGGAACGTCCCCAAGATAGCCATCGTCATCACGGACGGCAGAGCGCAGGTCGGGAGACTTAGTCCCAAAACAGTCGTTATTTTACCCAGAAGTAAAAAAAAAACACTTGCGGTAACACTTGTGGAGCGTTATTGATGAGATTGTTGTTATTTTTCCGTGCTATTGATTTGCTATGAGGAAACAGTGAGGTTGCGCAGAGGAGATGATGCTACAACTCGTCGGAATGTAAACCGCATTCTCGTTAGAAACTTGCTATGAATACGGTCTGTTTCCTGGACTCTACGGGAACTCTGCTTTATAAGCTATGTATGTAAGTATTCCAATGTCTGATATATTCTCCCCCCCCCCCCCCAGGATGACGTCAGCTACCCGTCCCAGATGGCTCACGGCGCAGGCGTCATCATGTACGCCATCAGCGTCGGCAGCGTCAACATGAACGAGCTGAAGCTGATCGCCAGCGCGGAGAGGTACATCACCACGGTGTCAGACTTCGACGCGCTGTCAACACTCACACTCAGCCTCACCGAACAAATCTGCCGTGGTAAGTACTCTCCAAGCAGAGGTTGGTGGGGGAAGATCGTCACCTTTCTATATATGACCCGTTTTTTGTCGCTACCCCCCAACAAACGACAAAAACAAAAACGGCATATTAGTATATAGAAAGGTAACGATCTTCCGCCGCCAACCTCTGCTTGGAGAGTAGCGGTAAGACCTCCTCTGACTACGTTTTGCGTGTTTAGATGTACCTAAGTCATAGAAAGTGTCGCCAATCGCTACATGGTTGAGCCATATTTGTAGCCTTTTCTAGAGTTCAGATGATGGTACTGTACAGCAAATAAAACAGGAAACCAGTCACTTGCTACTTTCATCGCATGCAGCCTTGATCAGTGTTGCCTTTTCATTCACCTTCATTTCCTTCTTCCCCGACCTTCCCTCAAAGGCAAAGACTTGAATGTTTTCAATCTCAACAGCTACTTGGACTCGACACTGTTGTTTTTCCAGGTGCTGCTGACACCTGTCAGGTGCCAGTGCTTCAGTTTGAGGACTGTCTGAGTGAAATGTTGTCCAAATGTTACTCCCTGGACGGACATAACAGCAGGGTCGTCCGGGTCGAGTCAACAGGTGGGTACAAAACTGTAAATACTTTCAGGAATGCCATATCATCGTGCTGTAGGACCTTGAAAAAAATCGTAGCCTCTACCAGGCTTCGGGAGGCGGCTGAAAAAACGTAGAAATCGGCCAAAAACTGAAATAGAGAGATAGCATGCCATGGGAGTTGGTCTGCTGGGAGTTTGCCAACTCCCCTGGCATGTTATCTCTCTATTTGGCTGATTTCTACTCTTTCCAGCCGCCTGGTAGAGGCTAGAAAAATCGAGCACTGTTCCTGACGAGAATATATTTCTTAAGACCATCTAAAGTCTTGAGTTTAACGTCCCCCAGGTAACGCCAACACCTGTGACATCCCCATACGGCAGTACGAGGAGTGCGCCAAGGAGGCCATCTCCACATGTAACCGTGTGCGCACGCGCGGGCGAGCCAACAGGGGGAAAAGGTCGGCGACGTTCGGCTCTGACGGTAAGTCAGGATAATGTTTGCACTTCATTCTGTATCTGTATAGCCCAGTATAATCACCCTTCGGCGTAACACACCAGCTTCGCAGGCACGATGCGCGGCGGCAGCTGGGTACATTACACCGAACAACTTCAACACCTAACTCTAATCATTATCAAGATTGTCCATTTGTCAGTGTTTGTATACATCTAACACAAGTCAGTGTCGTTTTCATGCACTGTAAGAACATTAGACAGAGCGGTAGATAGAGACCGTTTGTGTACCCATGTTTTTCAGCATCGTATTAAGCTTAGTAAACTGCCGTTCCAGACGGAGACACGTCCAGAGGTGTGCCTGGACTGTCCGCCGTCGCCGCGGTGGGGGCCGTGGTCATCCTGACGCTCGTCGGGCTCGGCGTCACGCACTGCCTCAAGAAACCCACAAGAACGGCGAAATGATTCCCGCCAGTGCTGACAACAGTTGTGCATCGGCTCCAAACTTGTGTAGAAGACAGTTGAGTCTTGTCGATCCTTTACAAGAAAGGTTCTTGTGTAGCCTGCACTCCCAGATGTATGTTCGACAGTCTGTGAAGAATATATCCTACTTCTAAAACTTGGAACTTCACATGCAGCTCTAGTAAGGGATGAGGAAAGATTTGAGGTAACGTGTAGCGTGTATATCTGATGGATCCGATGATAGAGAGAAATGTTATCTTAGCTGCACTTATTTCAAAAGGGGCTTTCTGTAAGAACATCAACAAGAAATTACAAAAAAGAGTTTCGACAACCACCGATCGGTTTTGAGTATTTTTACATACCCATGTAGCTATCTGCTGCAATTTTACAAACGTCGTAACATTGACAATTCCGGCAGCTTGTCGTCATGTGTTGTACTGAGAACCACAAGAACCACGAGACTGCGTCTTCTGAAGCATGCAGCGACCGTTTTCGTCTTTCTGAACTAGTCCACTACAGGGTACCCAAGTAATACACAATGTCCAATTAGGTATGACGACGAGCTTTGGTTAGGTGAGATGGCCAAAAAGTCGTTAGTTTTTCGTGAGAAATGATTGGATGTGTTTACATTAGCTTGAACCGTTTTGTGCCGAGGTTGCCTCGAATTAAGCTCTGATTGGGTGAATAAAAAAGAAACTTTATTTTTGAAAAGGCGAGAGACGTCGACAGTTAGCTGAGAGAAAAAACTTTCTTACATTGAATTACAACTATGTCTAAATGTTATAAGACTTACTAAACGTTGGTGGCAATGCTTGTTTATTGCATGAGAGACAATGTATACTAGTCCTAATTGATAAGTTAACCACAGTACATAAACATGATATATAGGGAGATACCAGTACTTGATAGTGTTGTAGAGAAGCCAACGTAGAGTTTGGTTCTGTGTTACGTGACCACACTACATTCCTAACCAATAAGTTGTACAAATAACACAGGAAAAATATTATAATGGCAATAAGTAACAATATACAATTATTAGAAAGTATATACATGTACAACATAGTGTGGAATGCTAGTCCTTAAAACTACTGTCCAATTTATCATCATATTTTTCATACAGAAATCTTTTGAGTACATGCACAACTTTAGTACTAACAATACTCATACTGTAGGAACATTCAAGGATTGTCCAAAATATCAGATTTGATGCATGTATGTTTGTAATGTTCAATTAAAGTGACTTCTAGTGAATGCTCTGTATTCTTTTCTTCTGAAGTTTTGTCAGAAATTTTATATCGAGCACTGTCCATCGGACTATAGAAGTATATATGTTTTGATATTAGTGTTGCCACCACCACCAATTTCACACACAATGTGAACATCATGGTCCAATCCTGTTAATGTCACTATATCATCTGTCACTAGATGTATCAGGAAGAGCGTGGTTAAATGTATTGAGGTCTAGTGTGTTTTATTTTCTATATCTTGACACACTGTATCTCTGAACAATAGGTCTTACTTTGTCCTCATAGATTCATTCAGTCAATGCATCGCCACCCAAGTTGTTTGAACAAACGTTTTATTTACAAGAGTAAAAAAAAACTATGATACACTTTGCAACAGTTAGTCATGGTTGTAGAAAGTAAAACCATGCGTCCCGCACATGATGGAGAAACAAACCTTACGTTTCGGTTTTGCATAGTGAAAATTACAGCGGAAGATAAAAAGACGACTACAAATAACCTTACATGTTACACATGAGGACATGGTGACGACCAGCGTAGTGTCCACATCTACTCTAACAACAGTATTTAGTCTACCCCTAAAACATTCAAATCTTCCAAATAGTAATCGGTCGAAACAAAAATTATGAAAACTTACACCACCTTAATGGCCACGATTCTTGAGTACATTATACTTTCCCTCTCTATCACTAAAAACGATATTCCACAGGGAGCTAAACTAAATTTTGCAGGAGTTGACTATTAAACTTTAGAGAATGGAAGACGCTGTCTATAAAAAAACTTGTTAATGTGCAATCTTTTCATCTAGAACTTGTGCGCATACATGTACAGCAATGTCTGAATTTCTGAACATCATATTCTTAAAGCAACACTTTCTCCGGCCCTATGACAATTGCGCTTAAAAGAGCAACAGTTTTGCAACTAACACTGAGAGAAACGAAGGCAAGACTACGCTAGGGACCAGGCTGACCCCGCCGTTGATGCCTACCACCTGACATGGCGGCAGTTTGGGCGTGGTCTCCTCTACCTGCATCATACAGCCGAACCAGTACTGCGCGGTGGACTTCGGGTAGCCGGGGTCCACGCTGAAGGACGTGTCGTTAAAGCGCCAATACTGGCTGCCCTGTGGAACGGATGGAACACAATGTTATACTTATAGATAGATTGCTCCTCTGGGTTTTTGTCACATATATAGACTATTAGTGAATACATGTGTTACGTTCAAAATCGAATTTTGAAGTATAGCTAAGTAAAGTTTCTGTACATCGTACCAACACATTGGACGTGGTATGCGTTGAGTAAAACTATGTAAAATGTGGTATAATACTTCATTACTCTGGCCTAATTTAAGATTTTAAAAAATGAGCAGTTGTCTGACCTTGAAGAAGTATGTCCTGCCGTTCATCCACTGCAGAACTGCGTCCACTCCGTCCTCGGGAACACCGTTCCACACCGACAGGTCACGTGGGTAGCCCCTGTCCACACCCACCCCGGCTCGGTAACGGTAGTACTGGTCGTCTGCGAAGAGACAACACAACGTCATTATTTCATATTACTAGTACTGTAGCAACTGTGAGTATCACTTCACTGTACTGAGACAAGCACGTTATCTATCAGAAGGCTCTTGTAGAATGTCCTTGATTGAGAAAGCATTAGAGTAGTACTAGTATATCATAAAACATTAGCTAGTTTTCCACAATGTAGATAACCCAGCTTCTAACTCCCGAGAGACAATCCACCATTTCCTTCAGAAGGAAAACTAGCTAATGTTGTGGAAAACTAGCTAATGTTGTGGAAAACTAGCTGGTGTTTTATTATACATGTATACTACTCTAATGCTCTCTCAATGGAGTGAAGAGATATAAGTTCATATTGTGTGTGACATGAGGTTATGAGGTTGATGCAAATAGATGCGTTTGATTTTCACATAACATAACACATCTAATCTAATCTGAAAGTAATTTCAGGAGGGCTGTTCACCTTTGGTGAAGTAGAGCCTGCCGTTCCCAGACCAGATGAAGGCGGTGTCGACGTCTTCGGGGACTCCTCCCCACTGGCTGATGGGGCGGGGGTAGCCCTGGTCCTGCTGGGTGTTGGTGTAACGCCAGTACTGGTCACCCTGGGGGAATACGTGGGGACTAGTTAGTTGGTTGAAAAAAAGGTAAAATTTAACTAACGTTATGTTATGACCAGAAACTTGCGCTAATAAGAGACTTTGGAAATTTACAAACACGGGCAGGCTTCTTATGTGTGACAGGCTGAATAAAAGTTTTTAAACGGGAACTGTGGCTCCAGATGTCTTACCGAGGGACGACTGCGTGTGCAAGATGTCGGTTAGCTGAGGAATGAATCCCCTCGAATTCATACGAGCAGGCTTCTTATTTACACCTAACTAGAAAGTATTTCTGTATCATGTGTCATATCATATTACTATATTATTAAATATTACTATGATTTACCTTGTAGAAGTAGATTTTCTGGTTGCGTCTGTAGTACACAGCGGCATCCAGGTCTCCGGGAAGATCGCCCCACACTTCAGAGATTAGCTTGGGATATCCGTCAGCCATACCGGCGGAAGTCAGCTCCCAGAAGTAGTTCCCTGTCAGCAACAAGTGAGATCAGCGTGTCATAACCTGCATTCTACTTAGTCTCTACCAGACTAACTACGCTGGCTATATATAGGAGAATATTTGCCAGGGGAGTTTGACCGCCTTGGTCGGTTTGACTGGCCGCGAGGAAAGAAACGACCTTCCGCGGCCGGACTTCCATGGCCAATTTTACTCTCCTTTTTGTGTTTTTCTTAAGAGACGCAATTTGGAAATCAAGTGCGGATAACTGTAGTTCGCTGCTGAAGCGACAGGGTGCAGGTGTTTACCTTTGAAGGCGTAAGTTTTGCCGTCTGCTGAGATGGTGATGGCGTCCAGCTCTCCGCTGCAGGTGTCGGGAACGTCAGGGTTGGGGTTGGGGTTGGGTGTCATGCCGGCGTCGGGCCGTGGGGTGGGGCGCTCCATATCCGGCATACCTATGAGGTGGAAAGCAGTTAAGATACAATCTTTCAAATCACGTCATGTGTACCTATATTATGGTCAGTATTGTGAAGAGATTGCTAACTGACTCTACAAATGAAACAAGGAATACAAGACAAGAAGTCGTCTAGAATATCCATACCAATTAATCGTTAAAATATGAAGAACCATAATTATTAATTCGAAGTAGGCTTCTCAAACCAATATACCACCCGATTATTGAATATGTGTCGCAAAACTACTTCAAAGAAGACTGAGTTGAAATCTCCGCTCACCATACAGCATCTGTATCCCTGCGATGTCGTCGGAGTGGAGCACCAGGTTAGGCTCGAAGCCTCCGTAGAAGGGCGCCATGAGGGCGTCCGATATTTCGGAGTGGGACAGACCCAGGGAGTGGCCGAACTCGTGAGCTGCCACTTGCAACAGGTTAATTCCTGTGGGGAAAGTGTAATCATGCAATGAACATAACGTTCCGCTTTCAGTGGTCGCTACGTAATGAAATATGAATTCGTACATAAGTGGAACTCCTTTCAGATGTGGTAATAGTTACGACGTAAAAACTCTTCCGCTTTCCAATTTCTTGGTCAGGCGGATTTCTCTAGTTTCTGGAACTAGGGAAACGATGTCAATTTAGTACTTCTAATGAACCGTCAAAAAGTGGCTTGCCAAGCTTTGTATCTTTGTGTGACTCCTCACTAGCCAAAGGGTTCATGAACGTCACCAGAATGAGAAAAAAAAGGCAGGTCAGTGAAACGTCTCAGTTTGTACCTGAAGAGGTTCTGACTGTCCACTGTTCCGACTCGTCGAAGTGGGCGTCTCCTCCGAACTGCGGGAAGAACGCGTGGGCCAGGGTGCCGCCGGGTCCGTCGAAGGGCGCGCCGTCCCCGTGATCGATGGGAGTGAACCTGACCACGATGTCAGCTCGGTTGGACGGGTCCACTCTGGTGAACGTCAGGGGGGTCTGGTCTTGCCACAGCTAACCAAGAAAAAAAAACTACGTTAGTATCGAGAATCAATACAAATCTATACCCCCGTCGAGTCATACCAACAGTTGCCACAAACTCAATTTCAACCTAGAACGATAAATAAATTCACTGATGAATCAGCCAAAAGAGATCATATCTACAGAATGTGTCGTTCATCTGCAGTACCTGAAAGGCCTGCGTGATGGCCTCGTCCACGTCGTTGCGTGGCAGGTCACGTGTGTAGTCGTCATCAGCCAGACTCCAGGTCAGGTCCCTCTTGGGCCAGGAGCTGCCCTGCAGCGCGTACCGGCGGCGGCGGCGGGCCATCCCGCGCGAGTTCGTGCCCATCATGTCAGGCACACCGCAGCGGGGCATCTCCATCATCCTCGTGGTCTCAGCGTCCATCACACCTGAAGGCACCAAAAAATTCTTGTTAACATCATGTATTCGCCTACACTCTGTTTGCATCTTTACATGCCATTTTATCTAATGCCATTTTGACTGATCTGGAAACGTTTCAATTTCCCCGTTTTAGAGCGGAAATTCGACTCGACTTCCTCTTAAAAAGCCTCATCACCATGTACAGTAACATTTCTTATCGTCTTGAACTTGAAGGAAATAGTCTGTTTACTTTTTGGCATGTTACATGTATAAATGTGGATGCTGATTCATAGCTGATGTATATTTAGCACACTGTTTAAACTTAGCAGTTTCCGATCCTTCCTCCCATTCCATAAACGATCATGTTTAAAACAGTGCCCAATCACATTCTTTTCGATAGACACCTGCTCTGCAACAAGCCTAAAATAGAATAGTATTATTGTAATGAAGACATGGTCATTCTTGCAATGCATTGTACCCCGTACAACTGTCGAGCAATGAAGCCGACCATCCATGATTCATATAGAGCTGAGGAACGTGTAAGTAACTGTTGATGTGTCCTCTAACCCACAACCTACACATCTATCGACTAGCTAAGACCAAGACTAAAACATTTGATGCTACAGGAAGACACAGAGACGCCTGGTCACGACAGCTTGGCCCAGTTTCTCAGGCATGAGGTTAGGGCTGTTATCAGTAACAGGCAGTCACTGCGTTTTTTCACGACATCGCAAAGATAAACAAAAGTAAGAACAGTTGTTCAGGTGAAACATTTGGGGCAGTTTAAAGACAGATATATTAAACAGAGTATATGATAGAGGTTGTTCTGTTTGTCTATAAAAGTCTTACCCGTCACTGTAATGTTGGCGAATTCCTGGAACATGGAAATGGCTTCCCTCATCTCGTCCGCGCTCTGGAGCTGGCCGGTCTGCATGGACGGTGGGTTCATGTACCCGTAATTCATCAGGTAGTTCTGTGGAGCAGACGCGTAACAAGTTGTCAATCATGTCTGAAATCTCAGCCAATGAGTTATTCTCTAATAATCCACGTCGGCAAAATAAAGCCCCATTTGGTTAGCGTTAATGTATGGAGGTAGAAAAATTGCATGGTTAATGTCAAAAGCTGTCCCATTTCTGTTAAAATGGTGCACCCCTTCCCTGATTTTATTTATTTTTATGAACAAGTGATTCTATAAACATCCTCTTTCGGCCTTCGGACGTGGCATAAAAAAGGGGAACTGGTTGGACAACACTGTCTAATCCAGCTCCAGACGCGACCTACAAAGGAATGATAACAACCTGTAATATGATAAACCCTGGCTTTTTCTCTGCCCCACGGCAGCAAACATTTCAGAGGGTTCGTTTGGTCAGCCGCTTTCTGGTGGGTGGGGTTGGAGTCATGGGAAAATAGGTAATTTGTCTCCCCTAGGGTTTCACATTCAGAAAATGGTTCCCACAATCTTGTAACATTACCTTTGTCATGGTAAATACAAAGGTTTTTTTTTCTCAGTTCGCTCTGCGTTTGGTCTGCAGAGAGTCGCCAAGCCCATTTCCAAGCGCAAATGGAACTGCCCTTTACAACATTCCATTGACAAACAAGGTGCACCTGCCATGAATCAAGCAGCTTAAACAGCTTCTTGTTTGAAGCTCCTTGGTGCAACACTTAAACCTGCTGTTTTGCTTCCGAAATGCCTTTTGTTTTGTAAATTTCACAGAGATTCCGTTCATAAACAAAATCATACTACATGTATAACGTTAGATAGAAATAAAGAGTTGCTTCGAAGACCTCAAGAAACACCAAGATAGCGTTCTGTCTTCAAATGGCAAGCAAATTGGAGTGGGAACAGGTGACGTCATTTTTTTGGATCAAGCTTAAGTCAAAAACTTTCATGGTGGGCTGACACTGAGGCGGGTTTATAGGCCCTTGTGTGGTAATTAGACCAGAGTTGTCGGACTCTAACCATCCACACGGGCCCCGTCAGGATGCACTGTTGTCGCCACTTGTGACATGGCCCGGTGATAATGCTCGTCACGGCATGCCGTTTAACTGAGAAAGTATCTAGCGTCTTTTCTTAACATCCTGTTTTCGGGATCAACATCAAACAACCTTGTGTGGTGCTGAACAACTCAGCACATCATAAGATGTTCTCGGTTTTTGAAGATTGGCATAACAATCGTTGCATGAATCGGCGTTCTTCCTTTGTTTTTCTAAAAGTACCTGGGGGGATCTTAAGCTTTATCTGTACATCTCCTCATCCAAGCTCGAGCTAGCTTTTAGCGACCTTATGTTAAAACATGTTAACAAAGTCGGTTTGGGCAGTAACAGTGCAACTTAATTGTGATCCAGTCGTGTTAGTCGGGACCTACCCTGGCCTGTTACTGTGGCTGGTACGGAAATGTCTGGCGAATGCCAGATATCAGACATGCGGAACCAACAACTTCGCCGCTCTGGGACTTACAAGCAATGTGTTCTTGTTACAAGCAAGGAGGTTTAAACTTGATTCCATCTGTGGGGATTATGCAGCAATCTACGGATGAAATGTAGCGCCTTCTGTCTGGAAAACTGATACTAATGGGGAGACATACACTACAGTCACTAGAACTTAGTTTTAAAGTATTATCGGATCCCGGAAGAAACATGTTCGACTTACCATTCCCTGTTTCATGCTCATGTCGGCCATCGCGCAGCCGAAGGCGGCCGAGAACAGCACGGCCAGATACATGTAGGCGTTCATCTTAATGGTCCTCTCAGTAGACGATAAAGGTCTTGACGATTTGAAGCAACTTCTGTCTTCGCTGTGCAGGTAAACTCTGAGGCAAGCCAGGAACGCCGCCCCCTTTTGTACTCTCACAGGTCGGCTGCCTCAGGTGGGTGCGTCATGGTACTGGCCATTCCAAATATGGTCATAGCTTTGTCTACAGGTAGGCGGAGCTACGGCGTACGTCATAAAGTGTAAGGTGATTCGTCCCAAATGAACGACTCACTACAAGCAGACAAAGGGACCGACAATAGGTGGCCAGGTATACTCAGAAGGGAGAGCTATATTTAGCCACGTTAGTAATGACTGTGGTTCGTTCTGTGAAGCCATCAGGATTGTAGGGAAGTTGCCAGTGCCAGCTAACGAGTGACACAGCGTTTTTTCCATGATTAAGTAGGTTTATATGGAAGGAACAGCCAATGACGTCTTCTGTTTTCTTCTGATATAGACACCACATCCTTATCAACAATGGATGCAAGTTGTATTTGTCATTGTAACATCTATTGTAATTGCCCTTCTTCATTGTATAGATGATGATTGCATCGAAATAAACGTATCATTTAAGAACATAACATAACATAACGATTTGTCATGAAGAAGTTATGCTGGACCTATTCACGACATCAACATGCGACTGTACCATTACTAAACTCGATGATATACAGGAAAGTAGTTATCGCTGTCAATCGCGTGACTTCATGGACGTGCGCATGGTGGTCGTTTTGGTGGTTTTCGTTGGTACTTTTGGACTCAAGTATTTAAAGTACACAAAGTTGACATGTATGATGTAACTACAACAAGCCCATACCATGTTGGCTTTATTTACCGAAAAGACAAGACGCCAAACTCGCTTATACCAAGGAGCAACCTCCTTGCTTATACCAGTTGTTACTCCTAAATATCGTTTTTGGAGTAGTGTACGTGCACAGTATACTTGTAATAGTAGTACATTTCCTGCTAATATTTAGAAGCTATACACATGCATTTGTTGTTACAATAAACTATACATTGTTTTTATCATCAACTATGCACATGTTCAAAACAAGTCAGTGTGCTTCCCGGATGTCACCTCCTCATTCACCGAATTCCGCCGCCCGACTGTTGACGACAGGATGACTTTTGACCTCTCCTACCTGTACCCACAGTCGTCGGTGACTCGTGACTGTTCTGTTGTATATATCCTTACGAGGTCACGTGTGTGCTTTCTTCGTACAGATTTTATTGTATAAATGGTTAGTCATTAGTCATGTGTTTAATACTGAAAATTAGTGGTTGCTGTGTACCTGTACATTCCGTTTCAGAAGCCATAACGTCTATAGTCCCCGATGGGATTTCTGGTTCGGTAAACCGCGGATTTGATGTGTAAACATCACTACATGCCTGTGGGGTGGAACTGTATCCGTCTGTTGACGAGATATATTTGTTTGCTGCGACATTCGCCTGACCTGTAGAGTACTGAGAAGTGTAGACTGTAGAGCTCCTTCTAAACACACACTCTGGCCTGGTGAGTAATCAAAGGTCGTTAACCTCACTTGATGCTTTGTTCCCAGCATCATTCAGAGATTGAAAACCTGGGAGGTGACGCTACTTGTTTCAGAGAAGGGAAACAATGGTGCCCCCTTATACCCTTTACGATGGTAAAAGTAAAAAATGATGAGAAAAAGAAATATCAGCATAATGTTCTCATCATCATCATTTCCACTCTACCATCCTCTATAACGGTAACAATATGGCCATGAGGACCGTACAGCTTTCTGAAAGAATAAATTTTTACTAGTCTTGTGCTTGCTGGTATTCAATGCTTTCACAAACAAACATGAATCAATTTATTTTACGTATGTGTTTCCCTCGCAACTAGTCTGGAAAAAAATAAGGTACAATCTTCACAGACACTAATCGTGTTTGTTACCGCTTGGTACCTAATACTAAGGCAAGTTCCTTTATGTTTCCAGTAAACTTCATAGTGTCATATAACTTGATCTGCATCTGTGGTTATCCGACAGAAAACGTCTTCAGGCTGACCCTTTATTTTAATGTAATTACGATCTTAATGCATATAAAGAATTCGAAGAAATGCTATTAAATATTTCCTGTCCATCTGACGTCACAAACAGACGCGTGACGCTCTTACCGAGTTGTGAGAAATCGCCAGCGGGCATCTTCATTCTTATGATGTAACCGGAAAACGCCTGGGGTAGGTTATTCAAAGGAAACCTTCCATCTACTTATACGCCAATTACTTGACATGTACACGTTGCCCGCAAGCGGTGAGTGGCAGATTGACGTTCATCTACCTTCATATTATTCTCCAATAACCGCACTGCCAATGTACGTGTAGGGGGAGACCTGACATGAAATAGGGCAAGTTAGAAGGAGGTTACGATCTTGTCACACAACCTCTGCTTGGAGAGTGCCTTTATACGGCTGACACAGGCATATGGTCAGAGAACAACCAAAGTTGTTCGACAGCCTGCATTTGCAGGCGCAGGCCGCTAGCTGAATGTACCCGGTCGGCTAATCTCCAAGCAGATCCTAGGGTGGCAAAAAGACCGTATCAAATTGGCCAGGCAGTATCCATTGGCCAGAGATCTTCCCTCATCAACCTCTGCTTGGAGAATAGCGGTCGGCTACAGCACCATGAATCCATTCTCGCTGTGAGCACTTTTATCGAGTATTATGGCTGGCTGAAGGAATTAATTTTATTACAAACAGTTGTGCGAGATGCAAATTTGTATGGCAAGTTTGATTTACAAGTATTTTCTAATTCGAACGAAGAATCCAGTCTTTTCTCGTCCAGTTCATCGGTTCAAGGAGGCCACACCAGTTTCCCAGAAGTTCCTATCCAGCATGACAGTCTACTCTACATATGGCAATGGCTGGTATATACTCTACATACTAGAGGCAATTAGAGACGAAGATGAAGAGAACGATGTCTGTTCCTAGTTTCCTTTGTTCACGTCAGTCTTCATGATGCAGTTTGACATTAGACCGATAGGTGGCGGCCATAACAAATGAGTCACGCGGCTAAAGGCATTAGTTTGTCTAGATGAGGTCTAGATGAAAGACAGAACTAGATATCCTGCTGATCTGAGCAATACATGTCCTGCCTACCTGCCTAATTGCACAGGCCAGGTACTGGCCCCTTGCTCCCCTCCGTCAGGCTCCTCCAACCAGTTCTGTCAAGGGTAATAGTCTCTGCTACACTTAGAGTAATCCCTGTGTCACATGTATTACAATATAAAACCATAAGGGTCTAGTTTTTGAAAATAGAAAAAGGTGCTTTTATCCTGCCCACATACCAGACAGTTGGACCAGACAGTACACACAAAATGACCTCAGGTTCTCAGATATCCATGCCTCATTATAACCACGTGCACTAAAACAAGTGAGAGTACATTTTGAATGACATGGAAAAGTCTAGATGTTTCTCTCTTGGCGCAAAAGTGAGATAAGAATGTACCAAAATTTTCATTCAAAAATTCTAAAATGATACGAGTAACCAGGAACAAACTACGCCCCCCCTGTATACATAGCTGCGCAACTTTGGTGCTTCTCCTTGAACTTGTTCAAGAAATCCACTTACAGATTTATTACAAACAGCTCAATTTGCCTGCGCCGCTGCTGCCCAATACACTTAAACATGACAACCTGCTCAGGGCCTGTTCCTCTCCTTGGTGCTGATCGGCATTCACACGTGCACTAAACCAGTATGCGGACGGCTAATGATCACAGCTCAGAAAATTTCACTTAGGGCGTTGTTCCACGGTTAATCGTCCGCTGAGGCCACATATACACTGTACGCTGGAAGATTTCAGATTGACATTTCCTTTGATTACCACACACGTTTTGCCGCAGGCAATATGGTGAACAACAAGAGGTCTTTTCAGTCCTCTTGAATCACAATGCACAGAACGCTGTGAGGATGTTGTTATTTTTGCACGGTAGAACGTGCGTCGTCCGTCACGTGTTACGCCTCCGAACCACGCAGGAACAAACAGTTCGTAATAAGTGAGTGCCGAACGTACAAACAAAAATAGCTTGCTTTGTGGCTGACATATACCCATGAAACCAGACTCTGTTGTGGAAAATTTGCAAGAGTGTGTGGGCGGAATGTTCCTCAGCAACCAAGGAGCAGCGGTGCAGGTACCGCGCAGCCAGCTACCTCCCTCTGAGCTTGTTGCTGCTGCACCCACGTAGAAACTCCTTCAGCCATTTCAGCCAGCTCGTTTGTTTAGGTTTTTGCTTCGGAAGCTGGACTTCTCCCATGTGCCTGGTCCTGATAAACGTCAAACCCCGTTTCCGTCTGTTGGTGAAGACATTGCCGACTGCAGACGGCTGATTTTTCTGCTGCGTCGCTCAGAGAAAAAGGCAAGTAATGTTGGCTCTATCTCAACCCATGTGTGTTGTTTCAGGAGAGGGGGGAGGTGCTGAAAAGACATAGTGGGAAGTCTTTATGTTCACCTGAATGCATCGAAGGCGACAGTACAGTTATCCCCGAGTACTTTCATTGTCATGCCTGTGGACCCATCACAACGATTCCCTCCCGCAGTTTCCCGGTAATGATGCGGTTTGATTGCAAAAATGTCTTCCTGTAGTTTCATAGCAATGATTTCGTAATGCCATAGTAACATTTCCTTCCTGTAGTTGTTAGTACGAGCTCAGCTATGTAACTATGCATGCTTTAGGTCAGCCAGCTATAATGTCTATTGAAAATGCTGCTTACCCGGAATTAGATTCTAATTATCTTTCTGTCCCCACAAGTGAAATGGGCACAGCTATAGCCTGTAGGTGTTTGCTATTTTGAAACCATCAAGCAGATTTTTTAAGCTGTCCCCATGGCGTGTTCTTGTACCAAGCCGCGCGAAGCCCCGGGAAAGAATGTAATCTGGGCAGCTCATTAAGATTGGCAGTTTACCTTAATTCTCCCGATTGTATACATGGCCATAACGAGCAGAGAAAAGTACTGAGCTCTTTGCATTTAAGAAGTTATTTGACTCAAGTCGTGGGCAGCGTTGTCCTTGCCGGAAAATTGCCCTACGCCCACTCCCATCTTTCCCTTGATTCCTTTCAAAATCCTGCTTTTACTCGGATCATTAAATAGCATTTCCCTCGAAGCAGCGTGAAGTGTATCCTGAAAGACAAGTGAGCCTGAGCTAATGAGATTCAACTAAGCAGTTACAGCCTGGTGTGTATGGATTTTTAACCACAGGAAATCTCCTTATGAATTATGCCTGCCAAAAAATCACAACAGAACTATTTTGACAGAGAGGAGGGTCTGGGAACTGAAATAATATACACGTACCAATAGGTAGTAGCTCTTCAAAATGAAAGTAAAAGTTATCTCGAACCAGCTTAGTTCACATGAACCCAATGAGGCTCAGCAATCAAAGTGGCGTGTAGTCTTCCTTCGCCATAGTTGGCTACAAAATTGAGCTTGGCTAAGGTCCGTATATATGTCGAGAAGTTGGTCACAACTTGGATCTGTTGTGTCATCTCTTCAACTTTAAAAAGAAAGTCCTGTAGTTTTCACTCATTACAACTTTTTCAAAACGCTAGTCATGTTCATACCTATAAGACAAGAAAACACGAGAGCATTCTTTTATCCCAACTGTGGTCTACAAGGACGGACGGGAGAACAAAAAGAAAGAGATAATTCTCTTAAGTTGTACACAAACCAGCTTGTGCAGAAATCCATCTGATTTTATGTATACTCGTATAGTCAGCCGATTGGGTATAAAATGTTATACTAACGCTCATGGTATATTGGATAACCTATCCAAAATATCCCATGCACATCTGTCAATAGTTACCCCCATAAGGCCGGCAAAGGTGACAGTTTGAACAGCTTTCATCCCCGTTTCTGAGAATTCCGTTCATAAGTTCTCAGGGCCGAACGCTGACTTTAGAATCGGCGCGCCCACCTTCTAAAATCAAAGCAGTAATCAGCGGATCGACTGACATCTGACGACAGGTAGTAGTATCAAAGGTGAACCCATCTGGCCAGTCTGGCAGTCTCCCCGACACAGGCTCCAGACGCCAGGCACTACTCATATCATCTCAGCCGGTCGGATGATCCTGACGTAACCGCCTACGGCATCGGTGTATATAGTGACAGATTGCGAGCGTAGGAACCACTTCAAATCTTTGTTTGCGTCCCTTTTGAGATACCGACGTGGTTGTGGCTACGCAAACACCCTGTTTCCTCCATATAGCCCTTTCCTCAGGGCTCGCAATGGGAGTGTCGACAGCGTTTTTTCCTTCTTCTGCTGAATTCGACATTGCATGACTGTAGGGTCATTCGCGAAGGTTGCAGCTTCGCTGACTAGTGACGGTGTTAGAAGAGCCGGCAGTGCTAGGCCAAGATGTAAACATTTGTCTTGCAGAAATACTAGTAGATTGATGTGAAACTAAACAGGTAAAAGTCTCCCCCATGGCTAGATCTACGTATTAGGTACCGAGGACGTCAACAGCAGCCTTTTACCATAGGCGGATTTTCGACAGGTTTTCCTAAAACGGAGGGATCGTAATAAGAACAAGAAGTACCGACGTGGACGGCGCGCGCGAATCGGGTGAGACTGGAACTTCTTTCTAATAATAGGTGAGTCTATCATAATGGAAGCATGGGAGTGAATGTAGAATGAAACAACAGTTTAACATCCCTGTTGTCACCATAAAACCTCATTGATACGATCTTTCTTTCTTGTGTGGGTGGTATTTTGAGTGGGAGATATTTTGGGATATGACCCTTTATTGGTGTATGCCCTTGGAATTGCCATATCTATCTAATGAATGGTGACATTGAACCCTTACTAATTTTCTTCAAACTTCGTGATCTTTCGTGGCCTCATATGTACATGTTTCGTTGCGAGTTATCTCTGTGCGGATTTTATGACCGACCCTCGTCGCCTGTAAAATAAGTAAGCGTGTTTACACAAGGTTTCCGTAATCAACATATGGTCTATAAACTCACCAAAGCCGTATCCGCATGAAACAGAGTAAACCACTTCTGGGCGACAACATCTGCTCAACAGCGGAACCAGACGTCTTAAGCTTATAAACTTTCCTTCAGGCTCTATTCAGAGGTGAAGGATTTGTCCGGATTTTTAAAAAACATTTTCCCCAATGACTAGATTTTTTACAGGCAACTTTGAGAATCGTCGTAACAAAACAATTTGGTTAACGCTGGTGATCACCTAGTAACAACAGCACCATGTCGGTTCTGAAGCTCTAACTTATCCGTCTCACGTGCTATTTTAGATCGAAGGTGGAGCTTTTGAACAGTCCCATAATTCCATGCGCTTTCAGCCATGTTACATTTGCAAAGATCAACGGGTAATCTTGACGACTGTTAACTATGTCAAAAGTTTTTAGATCAGTTTCTGTTGCTGTTTTCCGCTCTGTAAAATGGGTGAAATCTCCGTAGGTACACTAACACGTGTTTATCGTGACACATTGGAGTGTGCCGCTTTCGCGCACTCGTGGTGGAAGTGAGTGATTCTTCCACTTCGCTCGCGGGCACGTGTGTGCGCACATTGAATCATATTAAAACCGGGTTGATCAAGACACTTCAATGTGGACAATGTCACCGACATCCGTGCAGATGTCCTGGCCCGTTTCCTGCCTGCCCGCGCGTGGCCTCGCGACGAGGCATGACGAGGATGTTTAATCTGCTCTTTGTGGTGCGCGGAAAATGGATGGTGAAATAGCTGCGTCTCTACCAAGAATCTTATCAACCATGCAACGTGCTGCTTACCGCATGTCTGACAGCCCGCGAACAAGTGGAACAATATTGCACTAATCCAGCCGCCACTTTGAACGCCTTCCCAGTGGAAATCAAAACAGTTGTTACATGGCGTTTATAGAAATTCACTGTAACGTTACAGCGCTGTACAGAATAGAGATGGGAACTATCATTGTGATGCTAGAGCTAATGACAGCCTGTCAGACAGAAATTAGATAATATTCGTGTTGTCATTTCGTCTTTGCAATAAACTATACTGTAGATCCCTTCCAATGTGCCTTTCCTATGGACTTTTCGGCGCATTTCATCGCCAAGTTCGAACCATGGGGCTAAGAAAGCAAGAGAATGTAGAGAGGAAAGAGGAAAATGCCAATAAAAGATTCAGATAAAGATGAAATTACAAAAGCTCACTCTTGTGCATCTCCCTGATAAGTTGGATTTGTTGGAAACCACAAAACTTTCCTCCACTGAGAGGCCTTCTATTAATTACACAGTATGCCTAATCTCCTGTAGCAAACGGACAAATGCAAATAGAATTGTAATGAATTATATTATATTATAAATACTCCACCACGTACGTACTGCCACAGTGTCACTGAACTTTATGAATACAGTTTACAGTTTTATTAAGAACAAAAATCAGCCTCACAGCACGAGCAGCTTCATGATCTCCCTTGCAGAGAACAATTAAGTTGCTGAAGAGTAATCAGCAGCCCTGGCAGGGGCTTGGTTTTCCAGCCGTGATCAGCCTTTCTGTTGGCAGTCACTCATCAGTCGGTGTCATATTCAACAGATATATATGGAACAAAGCAACCCGACTCTGGGTTCACCTGTGTCTACAGGACCCGAGTTCAATAGCTTGAGGTGTCTTCTTCAAGACGATGCTGGGAGGAGGAGACCGTAGCGTGAAAAATGGCTGTGCTACGTACGGTTATGAAACTAGACAAGACACTCCGCGTTAGACTTGGAGTGTCAGAACGTCCTTGGTGCCATGGCACATTTTCATAACAGCCTACACGTATGGCAATCTGCCGCGAAGGGCAGTTGGTATGATATGGGACCCAAATCGTTCCAGCCATTGTTTGGCCGTATCACAACAGAATGATTTGCCGCCGCTGCTGCTTATTAGTCACCATCAAGACCGCTCAAAGAGCTGTACATGTACTTTACCAAAGAAGCTACCGGCCGCAAACCGCCCACACATTGGCGTACAGCTCAGCCGTGTGACGCAGTTAAAGGCAGTGTCCAGTAAACATAACACGACCAGAAACAATTTACATAACGTTGCAACGATTTTACTAGGCAGTTAAACTTTGAAGATGTTACAATTCATTATCTGTGATAGATAATCATAAGGGGTTTGACCAGAAGTGAAGCGCAGTTTGAATGCTGGCACTCTCCGGCACAGTGCCCTAGATACATCAGATAAGGCGCTAAAAATCCAGGTCAGTCAAAATCCAGCTGATAGGTGTTTAATCATGTGCGTGTGTTTTATCGTGAGATGATACGCTAGAGCTAACAACTCTGGATTACTGTTCAAAGAGCGCGCATGACCAAAAGGTTACCTCTGACGCAAACGTCAGCCAGGTCGGCCGGGTCTGTGCTATCAATGGAAAACAACTTCAGAGGCAACCTGGAGGATGATTTTGAATCACACACAATAATATCGCCCATATAAGTCATGAGTAGTTGTTGTAGCGTCCTAAAGATTGTTCCCAGGGCTGGCTTCTCCACTTTCCAATATGTCCCGAGGGAAAGTGAAAAATATATGTGTGAAAAGCTGTCAAATCAGTTAAGTGAAACATTTGAGTTTACGTAGGCTGTATGAGGAGGGGATCTATATCAACTTTAACAGTAGCCGAGCAAGCTATCAACAATAAGCAAAGACTTTTAATTAAATTGAATGGAACTCATCCTGAATATCGTTAACCGGCAGATCGTTTCGATTATTCCGTCCGTGCACGTGGGAAATTCCCGACCGGGGAATGGCCTGCTAATAACGTAACACTGGATGTTGGAACATGTGTTCGCACCATTCAGCATCAGAAGAATAGACACTATCTTTAGCATGCCTATTTGCTCCAGTTCAAACGCTCCATGACGTCGGTACGGAGCCATTACCTCCCCGGACACGGGAATATCACAGAAGGAGGAGGCGTAATCACGTCTGAGACCACAGCATGTCCGGACATGAGGCTCACAGAAGAGAGACATTGACAAAAGTATTATGAACGGACCTTTTTTTAATGGCAAATTATCAGAAGAGAGAAGCGACGAGATATTTCAAGAATATTCGTAGAAATATTCTGATGACGCACTACATGTCCGCTTTGGGCGCTGATTCGCCGACGTTAGTCGCAGGTTTTGAAAAGAGTTAGGCTAATCACCGTGCTAAGGACAGGGCACGCGCTTTCACAGCTTAAACAAAAGTTATGTAAACCCATACGTGGAGGATCGTGTGAGGACACAATACAACCGTTCTGTACACGAGAAAGCAATTAGGTTCAACGTCGTCACGTGTGAAGAAGTCGCATACTGTATATGTGGAGAGTGCGAAGGAAGCCAACTCTCGGCCGTAGATATCTTACACCTGCTTTCACAAACATTTAATCGAACTGATGCAACAAGAAAAACATCTTCCCGCTGTGCCACCTGCGACATGGAAACAGGAGCGGTCCTGTGAATGTGCGCGTGTGGGCAGATTACATTTGCATGTCTTCTAGTATTACTTTACGGTATTGACGTCATTCCTTGCTACAATTATACCAAGCAGTTCATTGCGATTGGAAGCCACCAGTGGGAACAGCACAGCTCTACGCTCACGGAATCTGCACTCTTTCAGACTACCGAAGCCTTCACGGTATCCGTTCTTCGACTGAGCACCTCTATAGTGCGACATCCACGGGTTGTGACATCTCTACGATTTCAGTGTTATACATAGTCGGCATTCTTGTGGAACGTCTGTGATCGGACCCATCGTTAGCAGGGCAGGAATACCGAGAAACATCAGCCAGTCTTCAGGAGTTGCCAAGACGTGTTCAGCGGACCTTATTCTCCGGCAATGCTACGTCTCAACATTTAAAGGTACGTTTACAACAATTTGTTACCATCTGTTGCGAATGATAAGGAGGTGCTGGAGGTACTAACCGTATGGGAGGTCTTAATGTTCACGTGAGGTAACAAAAGACGCCATTTCCATTGGTGTTCACAGGTACTTACCTGTTTTTATACTCATAAAGCTTGTTCGGCATGAGCTCGAGGACATAAGATGCCCGCTGGCTGCATTCTGGATGCCTCCAGCGAATCCGGATAACGATGAAGGACAGCGCGTGAAGTATGTTGGGGTTTCCTGGAACTGGAGGGTCTTTAAAGGTTATTAGCGGTTTAAATACGCGCTGCTGTAAACCTGGGGATCCATTTCAATACCAACCAGCTGGCGTATTACCCCCCTCCCCTCCCCGCAAGTTCCCAGCAAGTGATGACCTTTTGTGATCTTTGAGACAGACAGACAGACAAATCCTACCACCCAGAGCGAGGAAAATTAATTTAGTGATCATCTATGTTCCTACTCCATACGAGTAAATAGTGATCAGCACCAAGGACAGGTCTGCTGCATGGAGTTTGTACGAAGGGTGGTCAGCAATAGTATATAACGTTACTCTTCTGCCGACTGAAGACGTCATGATATTTTCTACGATATAGTTGTATCTAGATATTTCCCTTAGTCTTTATGGGATTTTTCTACTTTTTTTTCCTACATGTGTCTCGTCTTCCTGAAAGGGAACGTGTAATTCTGCTATTCTGTCGTTCTAGTGGCGTGACTAGAATTATGGCTTCCTTCGTATCAATCATGAAATCAGTTGCCGTAACAAAACTATGCAGATCCATCGCTTGTTTTCAAGCCCACAGGGCATGACGAAACCTCATTTGGCATCTACGGAAGCGCGTAGCTGAAGTGTTTGATGCTGAGGCATGAAGGTGTGGCCATTGCCATGGTATCCAATTTATTTAGTACTGCAGCAGAAATGATTACATCACTACTTATTATATATAGACACTATATAAACGACAGTTTTGCCTCCGCGGACCAGTCTTCTGAAGGTTATATATCTGTTATCGCAACCGGTACAGGATAGCAAGGCATGTAATCTTCCCCTGTTACCTAACCCCATAACCTATACAAATTCGGTACCAAACGGCTACCTTAGCACTGAAGGTGCATTTTTAGGATAAAACTGCGGCACACAAAATGGTCAGTAAAGACACAATATACGTGCCACTAGAGGGGTCGCATTTTCGCGTAACAGAAATAATGGCCATCAAATACCAAATGTCACATCATAACTTTTGGATTTTTAATTGAGTACCCAGTTTATGAGAATTCTGAAACCATACAATCTTTGCGTTAATAGAAAATAGTAATTTAGCAAAGCTCTGATCATACTAGATGACATATAGATCAGCAGCGATCAGTGTCCCAAATCACATTCGGATTCTCTCCTATTTTGTTTCAAGCACTGCTGATAAACGCATTACTCGCCTGCCAACAGGTTAATGATTCGTGTGGAGACGATCCTGCCTCCCACGACTTTCTCTCTGAGTCATTGACCCCCTCCATACTGAGTCTCATGTTGAGCATATGCGACGTACAACATCAACCCCCGAGTGATCTACTCTACAGGATTATGTACACAATCGCACCGTATTTATTTACAGTTCTTGTTTGTGAGAAAACGTGGTCGTCTTTCTGTATAGAATATCTATTAATTTGTGTGAGATCATTCTCACCTCTTTACAAACAGTCCACATTAACCCCGCACCACGCTCTCATATAGTAAAGAAACCCATACTGAGGCAGAAACCTAAGCTAGGCACAATTAGCTGTGTAACGTTATATCCTTAATAAAAAAACAACGTCGGACTCATATTGGAGAACTTGGGAAAGGGGTCCTACGTGGGGAAGAGAAAAAAATACTTCTTTCTAAACCGAGTTACATGTACAATTTATCTTAAGTGACAGGAAAACATTGTGGATGAGCTCATTAAGTAGTAATGGTATAATTTCATTGTTTTACGAGGCGTAAGGATACCAAACCGCTTACTTGACTATAGATTCGTGTAGTAAACACGACGCAGTGTTCTTTCATCAATATAATTAACCTAATGGTGTCCTGTCTGCTGATATCATCAATGGACCCATGAACGACACACATGATGAGGCTGAGCGGGTAAGCTTAACCCGGCTTCGCCAGCTGCCTCTGGCCGAATGGTTACGTTATAAGAAGAATTTTATTGTACCACAATTGCACATGGTACAATGTATGGCAAAGTACAAAAAAGTATAGAATAAGACCTAACATAGAATAAAACGTATTATCATATAGCCGGGTGACGTTGACCAATCAGAAGGCTCCATTCCTTATGACGCCGTAATGCCACAAAAAAAGTCAAAATCGGGTCTTTAAATTTATTCCTCCCAATCCATACATTAAACAACCCAATAATCACCCGCATATGACCCCAGGTGACCCAAATAGAACACCCCTATGTTCTAAAAAAATCCAAAGATAACCCTTAAATAAGTTATTAACCCTTAAATAAATCCTAATTACCCAACAAGGTCTAGCACAAGTATTTGATAAAGTGTATAATAACAAAGCAGGCTTTTATATTTTTACCTATTTTTGCTTTGTGGGAATCATTGCATGTAAAGATATATTCAAATCTGTCTCTAGCACCGAGACTCTTGAAACCTGCTGTACAGTACGAGAAATATAACAGCTGTATATAAATGTACTTGTCGGAAACACCCAAGGTGTGGTGACGCACACCGAGCTCAGGGTAATGATCTCCAAACAAGACGTGAAATCTGAATTGTGTTCAATAGGCTTTGGGGTTTCCCGTCAAGATGCCCTCATATTGAATATCAAACATTTTGGCTTAAAATTGGTGGAGCTACAAGAACGTTGTGAGCACTTCAGGAAAATTGTGGACACGCCTGACAGAGAGGTAGATCCCATTCGCTGATCAGTCAACAAGTCTATAGCTAGATAGAAGGCTTCAACTTCTGCCATGCATGTCTAAGTAAGGTTCTGATGGGAGGTTTTAGACATTCTCCAATCATACGTGCACGTACTTCGCCTCAGGCTTGTGGCATCAAAGATGTACTTCAACCGTGGGCAGTATATTTACATGTGTCACACGTAACGGTTATGTCTGATGTATGTTACATTACGCACAATGTACATATTCAACGTTTTGCGATTGTCTTACGATATCTAGTTATATCCGATTCAAAGGTCAATTTACTTATTTCATAGTGCAATTTGACATGTTTCACCACATATTGCATCTTCATAAAGCTATTACGTTCTACATGTTCATGTTCAAAGAGGTCCTCTTTGATAATTCATCTTCATGCCATATGAGTAGATAGTCTTTACTACGCACGTTTTAGACCATGCAGACTCTCAAAACTGCATATACATTAACCGAGACGGCTGTGTGTTGCACATGATCACTCGAAAGAACGGGTATATTATGCAAAAGGCGGTGGGTATCTTGTCACCTTCCACAATTTTTCATAACTTGTTTGATCAGAGCATGTTGATTTGATTATATGGATGACATGCTCTTGGAACCCCAAAACAAAGTTTGGCGAAAAATTTGAAATCTATGTGCTTCTGAAGGTTCAACCGTTGAACAAATGACTAAAAACACATGGTATGGTGAAAAGATAGCCTCTTCATTTTCCTTTCTTCACATTTTCTTCTTTTTCCCCTGGAATTGGTATTCTATGACATTAGTGTCGTTTTCCAACATTTCAATATCACAAGTTACGACAAATACTTGCGTATTTAGTTGCTTGTACGATTTGTAGTATGGTACCTTTTTTTGGAAACGGACGAAAATAAATGCGCGCGCGGATGTCATCCATATAATCAAATCAACATGGCCTTATTACTAGAATTTATTTGAACACAGAAAACAGCTTTGCGCCATTGCGGGTCGGACGGGCTAGGATCTGACACTCTGGAACCCTGTCTGTCACATAACGCCGCCTAGTTAAGAGCAGATCAAGTCTCACGTGGGGTGAACACATCCCTGCCCTGTGTCATTAGAGATAGGGCTGGAAATAAGATCCATGCTGTGACATTTTGCTGTCTAGACGATATGTCTAGACGTATTTTAAGTGCAGACGGTTTTTTTTTTCATCAGTTGGAAATTTATACACCAGCCGAATCTTTAGAGTTGACAACTCCACTGCTATGAAGGGTGACGTTTCTGAGGCCAATGACCTCTGTCTGAGAACGTCTTCTCGGGACTGGAGATGAAGGAATGTGGGAAGTCACATAAGTACATGTTTCCCCCTGCAATTATGTGGATTAGTAATTACAGATGACATAATTGAGGCTGCGATACAATCTTTGTGCTGTACATGTGTGCCGTGCCTAGATATCTGCCAATCCTGACCCCACCATGTGAAACGAGTACCTTTCCATTTGTTGACCAGTTCTCTGACTAATGTACAGTTCTTGGAAATGTTCTGTGCATTAGCTGCCTTTCATCTGCGGAGCTGCGATCAGCTATGATATATGGCTTAATACAGCTCTCCTGTGATTAAAACTTCGGTTTCCAACGCCTGGGTTGTGTTGCCGTAGATTGTGGGCTGTCATGTAGTGTTTGGGCAATTATGTCAATTAGCGATTATACATCTCGTCATCAGTTCTTAACTGTTTACTGGGTACCGTGGCCGACAAGAACAAAATTTTACACCGCAACTTTTGGTGTTTTACACCGCAACTTTTGGTGTTTTACACTGCAACTTTTGGTGTTTTACACTGCAACTTTGGGTGTTTTACACTGCAACTTTTGCTGTGTTTTACACTGCAACTTTTGCTGTGTTTTACACTGCAACTTTTGCTGTGTTTTACACTGCAACTTTTGGTGTTTTACACTGCAACTTTTGGTGTTTTACACTGCAACTTTTGCTGTGTTTTATACTGCAACTTTTGCTGTGTGGAAAACTTACACCCCTCCCCTTTTATAATGGACGGTCCCCCTGTCAGGTCAAAGGTGACAAAGATGGCGGCGGCCTGAGAGTCACAGTGTCGTGCTGTGACTGAGTGTGAGACATCAACAGTTAAGATTTCTCCTTTTTGGTGAATCTATTTACAATTGTAGCGGTTTTAAGTTAAAAATTGCATCCTACTGTAGTAGTTTGTGTAGGAAAAATCGTACCGAACCGTTCCTTTCTCAGCATATTTTGTGCACATGTGAGGTCAAAAATATTTGAAGACGTGCGGGGTTTTTTTGGGTAGGGGGGGCGATAAAACTAAAAGATTGAGTCCAGATAACATTGTCAACCTACCAATAAATTGTAACTGTCATCGTTTTATTATAATTTGTTCTATTATTATTAATTAGCATTAGCATTAGCGTCAGGTACGTGTGGGGGGGGGGGCGTTTCTATTATTCTATATTTGCAGCTGCAGCAAGGCTTTTCGACGTCCTTGATTGCAGAAAGAATTTGTTGTCGAGTTTTTAATGTCACATGCAAAAGATGTTCTTTTATTACTTCAGTCATGGATGCCCCCTGCCTCAAGAACTATGACAATGGTAAGGAATTGTAATATTAATATTTTTGTTATTCTAGGACTTCAAAATGTTTTCATATCATACTTCTACTCAATATAACTGTTACATGTACTTTACAGCCAAGATTATGTGTACTACTATCCCTGGTTATGTTGAAGTACATATTTGTCTTTTTTGGAAGTGTCAAATACAGCCAATTTCAACAGTTCTAGCAACTGTAAACCCTTTTTCCCATGAACCCCCAGTAAATCTGTATCTATATAGCCGGTTACAAAACACACCATCTTATCTTGATTTATTTACATCCTTTTATTTATCTGTTAGTTAGTAACTGTTACATGTACATGTATATGCATGACATTACATTGTACCTAAATGGATGATAAATAGAGTTCTTTTTTTGCTTCTCTATGATCTGTCTACAAGCCACAAGTCGCTTCTCTATGATCTGTCTACAAGTCACATTTTTTGGTATATTGCTGATTAGGCAGGTAGTACTATATATTATATCAGGGGGAGCTTCATTTGAAAACTCTTATGTGTACATGTTTGTCATGTGTTAAAGAAATGCTTGTTATTGTACAATTGTTAAAATATTGTAGCATCAATGTTTTCTACCAGCACAGCTCTTAATGTTGAATAAGGGTGGCTAAGCAGTTCCTTAGAAAGAGATGGTCAAGGAATATCATGATGTACATGTAAAATAACTTTTAAAAGATGCAGAATGCCTCATCATGATAGACTGTCTCTACATGATGTATTGTGTTATATGGTGTAGTGTATGAATATGATCTGAAACAACAGTTTTGTTTTTCAATCTTATTTCAAGGGGAACAAACTAGGCAATTGTGCTGTCAACAAACCCATTTATTTATTTATTGTATACAGTGTGCGGCAGCTAAAGTACAGGTACAACAAGCTTGGGCTATGAAGGCGTCTTGGCACCAGCTCCAATGCAGAAGTGAGGGAGGCCATCCGGGTACGAGTTATCAAGTGTATAGCACAACACTTCCCATTTAAATCCAAAATTTTCAATAGTCATGTACTCACCTGTAACATTTCCTGTACATGTGTATCTCGTATAAAAGTATTCAATCAGTAATCAATGATTTATAGTTTATCCATGTGACCCTTCCCCCTGATCCCATACTGTACTACAGAAAAGCTATGTACACAGTACATCACATGAAGTTTCTTCATGTGAAGTTGTCATCAAACAAATCATGACGGTACCAGTTTGTGATTGTAAGTGGTGTTTCTAATGAAAGTCATGAAAGCATCTCAAAAATTGTATGTGTAGTATCACTGTAAGTACTAGTTGCACATTAGATAGGGTATTAAATAAAGCACTTTCTGAATAATGTTGATAGGTCCTTCATGTCAAGTTGTTGTCAAACAGATCATGACAGTACCAGTATGTGATTCTATGCGATGTTAATGTTATGAAAATCAGGAAAGCATCCCAAAAAATATATGCAGTATCACTGTGACTAGTTGGCAATGCACGGAAGTCTAGCGTCTTACAACTAACAGTATAGCAATGTGTACAGTTGTGGATATGGTATATCAAACACAGAATTAAAAATACTGTTACTATTACTTGTTTCTAAAAGCATAACAAACTTACATTGTACTGTTCTCATGAATACTGTGATGATGTAATATGATGATGTACATGTACTTTCTCCATGAACAGTGTTAACTGCCATTAGTATGTGTGGAAAAGCATATTTCTTAGTGTTGCAGTAGACTGCCAGAGTTCTTGTTGCAGGTAAAGCCGAATATTCTATCAATTTACATTACAAGTTGTAGAGTTCTTGTTGCTGGTTAAGAGTTCTTGTTGCTGGTTAAGTCTTGTGATGACATAATATTACAAGTTAAGTGTGTGAGAAGATCAGTTCCTCTACATCTGTTACAATAAATAAATCACCAAAGGACCACCAATTAAGTGGACACATAAACTAGGTGTTCTGTGTACAGGTTTGATGTATATTAATTTGCAATTGCCACCAGCTCTCGGTACAGTGTTAATAATAACCTATCGGGCTAAGTACAGGTGAACAGATGAAATAGGTAATATACATGTTTGTATTACAAACAGCTTTAAAACTACTCTAATACAATGGTTCGGCTTCTTCTCGTTTCTTTGTAATGTTAAAAATATAATTTGAGATGTGTTTGTATAATACAGGATGATCAAAGCGCATAAGAAAGATGCATCATCGCAATTTGTGGGATACCTCTTATTTAACCTTTGCAACATATCACATAAGTAGCGATGAAATCTGTCATTCCAAACAAGTGAGGGTGATGTGCACTCTCGCTGTGCATGGTGGAGCATCCTCGCATCCACGTCTTGTAGTAGGTTTTGGCCCCCTATTTAGACCAGAGATGGAGAAAATTAGTACATGACTAAAGATGATAACTTATTTATACAATAAACACCAATCATTATTTATTTCCAGATCCTTCTAACAAATTCAATTTTACATGTATAAGGGCAACAAAGGTACAAATGAAAATAAGTAAGGAAATGAGTAGCTAGCTTTGGCAAGGGGCATTATCTTGGATGCAATGTTAAGCTGACGGTTCATATTTGAGGAGAGCCATACATGTACCTCAACCATATTAAAGATCCACTTATCGACACTATCTTGAAGTGACTGGATCAAACTTTACCATCCCGTCTAACGCAGAGTGTACTAAATGTACAAAACTGATGTTTCATGCCAAATGGCAGTGTCTAGATTATGCCCCAAAACAACCACTTTACCTGAAAGGTGTGGCAGGAAATAAAGCGCATTTGGACGGCCAGCAGGTGCACCGTGACCAGGCAGCTTCCTTCAGTCATTCCAGCCTTGCGCAAAGCTATTCAGGTCATCTGATAACAAGGACATCATGCAGAAGCGGATACACCAACTGAAATGATGAAAATTGGGAAAATTTACAAGATGGAAAAGCAATATCACACTGATATAAGCAATAAATATAGAAGGCCATAATGCTATACCTGGCCACCATGCAATTTCTAGATCAGGGAAAAAAGGGTATTAGATCTGGTGACAAAAGTGCAACAACACATTACACAGAAAATAGAGAAGACAAAGAAGTTGAAGCTTCAGCTTTAAACCATCACAGATGCGACCTGTGTTACCTGAGTATATTTAATGAAGTAGATATGCAGTGCAAGGAAGAACAATAAATACTCACATAAGAATGGTATTCCCAACTTCTAAGTCACCATCTCTGACTAGTTCCTAAAAACATTGAAAAATATACATCTAGCAAGCAGTATTACATTGCATAAGTATGTGCTACATACAGATATCCACATTTCTCATATTCTGTGACATTGTTAACTACCTAATTTCCAAAACCCCTTCTTGAGTTATCCTCTAAAATTTCAGCAAAAACTCCATCTGCATTCCAGAACAGGCTGCTACGTAAGAGGCTGAAACGAACATGTATAGAATAATAGAAACGCCTCCCCCCACACACACGTACCTGACGCTAATGCTAATTAATAATAATAGAACAAAGTATAAGAAAACGATGACAGTTACAATTTATTGGTTGGTTGACAATGTTATCTGAACTCAATCTTTAGTTTTATGCCCCCCCCCCAAAAAAAAACCCGCACGTCTTCAAATATTTTTGACCTCACATGTGCACAAAATATGCAGAGAAAAGAACGGTTCGGTACGATTTTTCCTACACAAACTACTTCAGTAGGATACAATTTTTAACTTAAAACCGCTACAATTGTAAATAGATTCACCAAAAAGGAGAAATCTTAACTAGTCTGTTGATGTCTCACAACACTAACTCTCAGGCCGCCGCCATCTTTGTCACCTTTGACCTTATTGAGGGACAATTCTTTGTAAAAGGGGAGGGGTGTAAGTTTTCCACACAGTAAAAGTTGCAGTGTAAAACACAGCAAAAGTTGCAGTGTAAAACAGCAAAAGTTGCAGTGTAAAACACAGCAAAAGTTGCAGTGTAAAACACAGCAAAAGTTGCAGTGTAAAACACAGCAAAAGTTGCAGTGTAAAACACCAAAAGTTGCAGTGTTAAACACCAAAAGTTGCAGTGTAAAACACCAAAAGTTGCGGTGTAAAACACCAAAAGTTGCGGTATAAAATTTTGTACTTGTCGGCCACGGTAACTGGGAGGTTGTCATGATTTTGCATGTTGTCTACAAATGAACATTTTGTTCACAGTTGGTGACATGGTTATATTGTGTGCATGGCATGTGCGCTCCTGCATACGATACCGACAGGATAAACACGTCTGTGATGATTCATGGTAATAATTTCATCGGAACAATCTTGTTCAGCAATTCAAGCAACAGACAGACTTGCGTTACTGGTTTTTGTTCTGACACCCGCGGCCACTAGCGCGGCTGGCGTTCCAGATCTCATGAAGCGAACGGGAAAGGTCATCACAAAGGTACAACAGATTACTTAATTTCTTTTTTAGCACATTGGCAAAAGCATGAGCTTAAAATGAAATATCACCAATGTCAGTGCCCTGGTTACTAGAAGTCGTAATAATGTAGACTTTTCCTCTCTCTGTATAGAGAAACAACTTCTATCATGATGCAGGAACGTACCATGCCAATTCAATACTCAGCATCGAGCTCCACAATTCTTGCTCAGCGCCAGGTAACTTTTAGCGAAAACGTGTGAGCTGTTAAGTGGACGTGTTTTTCTCAGATTGCATAGTTATGCTTTCGGCGAAAGAGATACATTGCAAGATCAGTGTGTTGATATGATTCGGTTCTACTTTCGGGGGCGTCTTAAGAGCCGTGGCCTGTGTGGGTGGGTGGGTGATGATCTTCGGACGTCGTTATGATGTTATATAAGAAACAGGCTCAATCCGCCTCCGGCCAGATCTGGCGGGTCCTACAAAGGCGGAAGTCAGGACCAGATATGTCCACTCACGTCAGAGTTTGTGCGTGGGTTCTGTTTGGACACGATTCTCACTGCCGTCGATACGCAGCAGACGGGGCTCTAGTTTTCAAGCCTTGTGGTTAATTGTTCGTTCGAACGTGAGAGCATTGAGAGTACTGAGCAAATATCATCTTGAAGCTTTCTGCTATAACATGCCACTAGATCCTTCTGTTACTGCTTTGTTCTAGAAGCTACACTCCGCCAGTAGTCACGTTCTCGTTACATAATTACATCGTGACGGCAGGACCCTCGGTGTGCGCCCCTAGTGCTCGAGAATCGCTTCGTCAGAGCGGAGGAACAATAGTGTAGGCTCGGAGAACAACAGGGCGCATCTTCTTATCTCTTGTGGAAGCAAATTCAATACCTGTCAACTAGACCAAAGGAAAAGGAAAGCACATGCATCATTAAAGCGCCATGGTACTGTGGTACCATGGTGCACGTGGAGGTGCATTAGGGTAGCGTAAATAGTCCACTTGTCCCGTGCATTTCTTTCCTGTATGTTACCTTACGTGTTCAAACGGCACAATTACTAGCTTCGATCCACTGTCGCACGCTATTCCTGCCACCAAGGGCGGTGACTTGAGAAGAAACCTCCGTAGGTTTCCAAGAAATATTACAACGTAACGCTATAAGACCACCACCAATGTATGATATGTTTACATAGCGCTGCGGTAAGTAGAAGAATGTCAACTGTCTATATCGGGAAAGCTAATAGCGGAGTAGGTGTGGTCTCCTCAGACAAGTCACGGTTACAGAGTATGCATGGAGGCTGGGGTACGTAAGTCAGCAAATTAAATGCCTCGCGTTAATGGGGTGCTCAGGTCTTGGCCTCTCTTAAGTGCCACTGAACTCCAACATGTGCGCACTCCCGGATTTTACCCCGTGCCAGTATAGCGGAACATGCGCAGGGCCACGTGTGGTAGGCTGGTATAGTGCGGCTGAGGAGTAGGCACTCCACTGGGCTAATAACACGTGAATCAGCATAACCGATTCCCTTTTTGTCAAATATTGAAGAAAAACATCGATTTTGAACGACTACTGATAGTTAACTCCAAACATACAGAACGTCTGGTTGTAAGGTCCCATTTACACGTACACAGGGCGGAGACTATCAATCACTGGTTACTGAGATCATTGGGAGATCACTGAGGGATCATTGAGAAATCACTGAGAGATCACTGAGAAAGCACCCGGAAAACCTCGAAGGTCCTCTAGGCCTCGCTGAAGAACCGTTGAGAGACTTGTCAAATTTATGGACGCACAGCAGTTTCTGTGGTATTTCCACTAATTAACAAAGATGCCTAGACCTTTCTATCCTAAACCTTCTAGGTGTTTTAAAGCGATGTCGAATTTATGTTGTATATTTGTCATGACCCCCTTCGATCTGTCAAGTCTGTTCAGATCTTGCACGGAATCTTCAGTGGGGAATGACGCGTGTGGACAGCGGTGCCGTGAGGTTGCTTTACCTGTGAAGGTCCAGCTACATATACGTCGTGACAATCCCAAACTGAGGGCATTTTGGGGATGGTCATGCTGCATGTGTCCTGCAAACTGTCTCGTTACGGGATAAGGTGTGCCTTGGATTCTTGTCGGTGGGTGGCACTGTCGCATCTTGCTTGAAAATTCATCATATTGTTCGGTGACGACACGAACATAAGCCTTGAGCCTGAGTATGTCGTCATCCTGGCCTTTTTGTCATTAAATGTTGTAATAAATTGAAAAATCGGCATCAAAAAAATGGAACAACGACCTCGGACGAAGGTGATGCCCGAGAGGAGAGCCGCCTGTCTTTGCTGTCGAATCCAGAAGAATCATTAAGAAGTGAAGCAGTCAATGACGCACAGACGACATTATGTTCGGCATTGTCTGTTCAGGCAGATCTGCGTAAATGATTGAACTGACGCCTGTGCCTCAAACAATCGTATAGTTTCCATCGATTGTTGAAAATAGACACGAAGATTCCCGCACATTCACATCCGGTCGGCGTAGTCGCTCAGGTTTGAAGAAAGAAGAAAGATGCAGTCTCTTTGTTGGAATCGATTTGGACGTGAAACCTCAACTCATTTCATTACCTTATTTTTATATCAAAGTGTAAAGAAAACCTCTGTAGGCGCGTGGAGTATTGCCGTACAAGCTGCTGGTACTACAAAGCATCCCCCTATCACGCTTCTCCAGTCGCCCAAGGCGGCATCAGGTGGCTGTCAGTAAGCTCCCATTCCGCCCCACATCCTTGAGCCCTGATGTTTCGTCTAATCAAGCCGATTGACGCGAAAGCGCGTCAGGATGTCGTCAGTTGGACTTCCGCAAACGTAAAAGACAACGCAATACCAACATGGAAAAAACGTGCGACGTATATAAGCCTTGCATAACACACAGGCGGCGCCCGGGGCCAGGAGCATCTGTGCTGCACTTCCGTGGTTGGCGGCGTACCGGAGGTTCGGGGGTTCCAAACGGTGTGTTGTGGCAACCTTTATCATATTAGGCGTCGTGTTTTCCGGCTGTTCGTTTTATTTTCGATTGGTCCAGCCCACGTTTTGCCCTTAGCGTAAACACGACGTGCATCACAGTAGTCAGCGGTGTAAGGAAGTGGGAGGTTCCAAACGGTGTGTTATGGTGAGATTAAATGAGTTATCATATTAGGCATCGTATTCTCCGCCCGACCGTTTTGTTTTCGCCGATTGGTCCAGCCCACGTTTTGCCCTTAGCGTAAACACGGCATGTATTCGTAGTGAGTGGAGTGATTATAAAGCTAGTAATGCGTTACTGGGTTCCGTATCCTGTGAGGAGGGAAGGAGTGGGCCACGGGTACACGGCTATACGCAGGTATGTACGAGCTCGGTAGAACCAATGGCTAAAACACACAGCGAAGTGTTCGGAACATAGACCTAAGGATCCGAACAGGTAGTAAATAACTGCGGCATAAACGCTGGAATACTCCCTTAATTCTTGATTCAGCCTTACTTTGAAAATGTTCACTAACGTTTAGATTTTTTCGCAACATTTCTGTTCGCTTGTGCATCATTTTTTCTAAAACTATTTAAGCAGCAAATTGTGACTAACAGACAAGGAAATGTATCTACGTGGTTGTGTGTTTGTGCTTGTCTTAATAACTTAATAACTTGTATTAATATTACCTGATGGGGGTGGCAGTTTTATCTGCTGCACTGTGTTAAAATTGCAGCAACTGTTTCTCCTCTATTTGGCACTTTGCCCCCATATCAGAGCATAGGTAACCGACGATGGTTTTCCACTCTATCTGTTGAGATTGTAAACTGTTTTGTCTTTGTCCTAAGTGCACGACGAGCAAAGTTGAAGTCTCCGTCGCCATTTGCGGTGGTAATGTTTCCAAACATTATGCCCGCCGGGACAACAAAGGCATATCTTATTCTACACATAAATATTAATATTCATTGATTTCTGCTAAAAACTGTTTTTAATATCTCAATGATAATATAATTCGTGGTGTGATATTCGGCAGTGTTGACGGATCCCTGGCGAAGCAGGCATGTAGTTGCGCAAATGTGCGGCGGTCGTGCGTCACCAAGCCGCGCCCACTTCCGTTAACTCGCGCCGGGGCTCAACTCTGCTTACATACTCACTCGCTTTTGCAGCTTCGGGTTTCGCCGCGTTCACTCGCCGTTACGTACGCTTTCGTGCGAGCCCGTACTTTTTTTTGTAGAATTGTTGTTGCCATTATTTACTGGAATGTCCATCCATGTGGAACAACGTTGAAGAAGTACGATAGGGAATTCCACCTTCCAAGGATACTTTACTTTACCCTGACGATGCCGTGTCGGTTCTAGCGCAGGGATGATTCAGCGGGTGTTGAAGTGGTCGGCGCCCCGGGACCAGCCTGCGTCCCCCGCCTCGCCGGCCGCCGCCGTGCCCAACTCCCCACCGATGCCGGACCTGTCGGCGCTCACGGCCGAAGAGATCCGCACGCTGGAGGCGGTGCTGGAGAGGCAGGAAGAGCTGGAGCAGTTAGAAGAACAGAGAGAAAAGTAGGTGCATGTTTTCTTTATCACACAGCCAACGTTGTTTTAGTTCGCATACATGTACCTGTTGTTGCACGGGAGGGAGTTTCTGTGTAATGCTACATTGAACTTAATCAACTGCAACTGCTATCTCTAAAACACGACCTGCAGAAGCTATAACCCATATGCCACCAAGATTGTGCAAGATTGTGTCCAACAATTAAGCCAAAGCGATTTTGCATACGTTCAATTCCCGGCACTATCCGTATACCATCCGGGTTTAGATGTAGTCCTTTTGCAGATACATACGCATACATAGACACGCGCGTGCACACACACGCAAACACAAACACAGAAACATTAACACATGCACCTACATAAACACACACACACGCGCGCCCTTCACATCAGGTGAAATGTTTTTCTCCTACTAGTATTTCAGTACGTTACGTCGGCAAGGCCCTGGCAACAGTATCATTTGCCGGATAATTCTTGTCCCACTTACATGCTGACGTCACCAGTCCCCTCGACGTCACTGAGCCCCGAAGACCTGCAGTGAATTGAAAACACATTCAGGCTATTTAAGATGTCGTGTTGAATATAAAACGAGTATTAGACCGGCCCTTTTATCTCTCCTTGGTGCTGATTTGCCTTCACTTCTCCACCTTCTCAATTACTGCACCAGCCATTTGGATTATCACGGCATAGTGATCCCTTAGTTCCACTCCCACATCCATAGTCCTGATTCTAGCTGCGTTCTTTGAATTCATTTGTCCCTCCTTTCGTTATTCAACTCACTTGATCCAATTTTTCTCTATTATCCACCCCGGTGTCTATATTTCCGCAGCTCCTATGGGTCTCTCTGATCATCCCTTTATCATTAATAGAAACATTTGTGTCGTTTTCACAAGGGCATTGAGAACATCCGGTTGCACAAAAATGAAAATACGCATTTCCCTTTATGAAGGATGAGGAAAGACGATCTTTACAGTATTCGACTAGTGGATTAAGATATAATTATTGTCCTGTCATAAACCTTGTCCCTGTCTATCATCAGCTACTGGACGTTCTCTCAGAAACAAAAACACAATTTCCATCCCTCCAGACAGAACAAAAAGACTAAAAGACAGAACTCTGTCCTACATCAGTCCATCAGACTCTACAATCAGATTGTATCATCAGAATGGTACTTGTTATGTCTGCGATGTACAGTTCATATTAGAAGTATGTATACATTTATGTATGTATGTATGTATGTAACACAATGTAATGTTATGTGCTTATCTTGATATTGTAAATATCAATGTCATTCAGGCAACATAATATGTATGTCTGCAATGTTGATATGATAATAAAGAATTGAATAGAAAAGATTAGGGCTCACCAGACGTGCACATGTTTTCCCTACACGTTACGTGCGATCAAAGGACCTGTGATTATGCACGTTGATTGAGACGAAAGCGGGTGCCAATTTGGCCTGTGTGGATTCCCAGCGTGGCATCCGGTTACCCCGGAATCTAGGCAGCACGAACACAAAGTATCCTTAATTGCAAATGACATTAATCAGCGATTCGTGCCAAAACATCAAACTGTGGCGAGGCTGACGCAGGTTCTGCGTCAATGGTGCGTCAGTTTTGTGGTAACTGTTTGGTAAAAACAAAGCGGCTACATAATGGAAAAAATGAAATGTTTTCATCAATATTATTTTCATAAAACCAACGCTTAAATATTTATTCTTAAGCCACTTTTGCTGTACCAAACTGTGCCTTTTGAATAGGAAAACGGACGTGTGAAAACAAGAAAAGCCAATAGACAACGATAAGAAAGAAGTGTGTAGTGCAGACAGTAAAGAGTCCTCAATGAAGGGCTGTGTTTTCTACATGTTTAATATCTCCTGATGTAAGCTGAGCTACAATGCATGTAACTGTTTCCCGCCCAGGAAGCTGAAGAGGATGATAGAGGAGTTTGAGACAAACGTGAGACATCTGGAGCAGTCGGCTGCCACGCCGCGCGGCCTGGGCTGTGTGCCCGTCATTGACCTGCGGCTCTGCCGACTCTGCTTCAAGACCAAGTTCGCGGACGGCATCGGCAAACTGTGCGTGGACTGCAAGAGGAGAGTCTGCAGCAGATGTGGAACGTTCTGCCGAATCGTGGCTGAGGTACATGTCGGATGTTGAATGCTCATGTTGTTTTATCAAGAACATTTAATACAAGCTGTTTGAAATACGGATGGTTATAACACGTTCCATTTCTGTCTGGCGCACCTGTTCAGTTTTTCACACGATTGTTTTTTGATACGCCTCAGTTGCGGAGCCGATACTATAGTACTGCGATGGAGTTGAAAATATTTTAAAAATTTCCTGAATGCATCCCATATTGAATTGATATGTCTATACCTCGTTAACACAAGATGCTGTCGTAGATTTGTATGACATGTACACGTGGGAAGGTGTCGACTGAAGTGCGATGTTGTTGTTTTTTATTGTATTGAGTTCGAGAGCAATAGATGGACCCTGAGTGATGCTTTTTTCGGTCATGATTTTGTACAGATGACGACAGGTAGAGAGAGATGGCACTGCAACCTCTGCCAGCTGAAGCGCCAGCTGCTGTGCATGACGGGAATGTGGTACCATGGCACGGTGAGCAGGCCGACTGTATCCGTGCGCGAACTGCTCACCAGAATACGTGACGTCAAGGAACTAGACATCGAATCTGACAAGGTTAGTTTTGTTTGTTTCGCATAACCGGTAAACCGCCTTTTTAGGCGTAACACACCAGTTTTGTACATATAAGTACAAGCTGCGTAAGACTGAACTCTAAGGTATTTTTATTTAGTTACACTTTAAATGACAGGGTGCTTTTGATTTTGTTCCACCATCTCTTTTGGTTCGATGTTTGTGAATTTCAATTTGTGTAGACAGTGTAAACGTAATAATATGGAGGGAAAGAAGACACACATGGCAGCAAAGTTGGTTGTTTCTTTCATTATTTTAAATCAGAATGCAAATAGATTTTCAGCACGAAAGTGCTTTCGATGGAACGTCCTTTGCTTTGGGCTAGCTTATCGATTTATCCCCAGCTCTTTGCCTCCTATCATTGTAACACCAGGAAGAGGGATCCATGAGGCGCGCCAACGGAGGCCGTGCCCGTCTGAGGGACATAAAAACAGACTCTGAGGACATAAGTGAACTGAGACCCAAGACAATAGCCAAGAGGAAAAATCGTTCATCCCATAGATGTTTACAAAGATCTGTCGCCATCACCGACGACCCTGAACAGCCGACGAGGGAACAGATCGTCATGGAGAGGCACGACAGCCTGCGGGAACTGAGAGCCAAACGTCGGAGCAGGTCTGACTTCTCCAAGAGTCCGACGCTGACCAGAAATGACAGCCGTGGAAACCAAATACCCCTTCAGCAAGGCGAGGGAGACTTCCACCCCGCAGTATCAAAAGAAAGTCTGACGACTCGTGCTTTCTCGGAGATCGGCGGAGACATGATGCTCCTCACTTCTTCGCTGAACGACGATCTGCAGGACATCGGCACCAGAATTGAGTCTCCCTCCTCAGTACGAGTGAACCGCCGCACCATGGCCATGGCCGCCATGGACGTCCATAGCGGATCGACACAAAGTTTGCCGAAAATCGCAGTGGACAGGTCGAACACTAAGAGACCTCGCGGGCCGGTCAGATACCCAACTATCTCATGTGAGGACGACATTTCCCGCAAAGGTGCGCATGCTCCACCGCTGAACTACCTTTGCCGAACGGCTAGTATTGACCAGCCGGCAACACAGCTACCCGGAACACCCTGGAGACGAGACGCCAAATCTGACACATGCAGACCCTCGGAACTTCAGGTGAGAAACCATTCATTCACCTGTCAAGGAGCTTCTGTTAAACCTCTTTGCACTTCTGTAGTCATCATATTTTTCTCCATAGAAATCTAATGTTGTAAGCATCTTTTATTGTACGAAGGAAAGGTTTGCATTGATCGGTTTTTATGTAACGATCGTCACCCGTTGCCAGGTTCTAAACATAAGATCAATTTTTATGCTTGTTCCCAGGACCTCCACCCACCAGGGTCGTTTGAGGTCACATTGTACAATGACGGCCGTTCTGAAGAACTGAGAAGTAAGAGCAGTCCTCCTATCTACCACATGTACTGCTAAACTTATCCTTGTACATTTATTTATCAGTGACAGGATATGCTTTCAGTGCTTATGTCATAGTTTTATATCGCTTAGTACAGCATATAGCTTAACAGATAAAGTAGCATTGCCAAACAGTTTAATCCCTTTTTACGAAAAGAGTCAATGTACTTTGATTACGAATGTTTTATTATCTAACTTACATGCTTAGAAAGAGAGTGTTGACAGGGATAGTAGAAAATGATGGCATATACTGCTGGATGCAATACAATTGTGTACATATGGACTTTGTTGTTGTTTTTCTGTTTGTATGACATAAACGACCAAGCTATGTTTTCACCGGCAGTGCGTGATTTTACAGCTGCTAACTTCGGCCTGCAAATCACCGGCGGCGTGAAGACAGAAAACGGTCGGCTTGCCGCTTACGTCACCGACATCCGGGAGGGCGGTCCTGCCGACAAGGCGGACGTCAGACCAGGTAATGTCTGTTCCACTCGCTGTTGGGTCATTGAGTTTACCTTGCTTTGTGATTCATGTGTACGTTTCCTCTTCTACGTGTATGTGCACTAACTAGACATTTCAAGGTAAAATGTGACAGGTGGAGTGACAGAAAATTATAAATGTTTTAAAAGTACGTCAGGTGCGATTTCGTATATTTTCGTACAACAGATGTTTGTTTTCCTGCAAAAAAGCGCCTTCTGTCTTTTAGAAACGACATTAATGCCAAATGCCTACTGCTTGCGGTTTATATCCTGCAGGCTACATCGTGCTGCTGTGGAACGGCTTCCCTCTCACGGACTTGACCTTCGAGCAGACAAAACGCGTCATCGACGCCACGCGTGACGAGAACCACGTGACCCTGACCATGACATGCCCCGGACTGTCACCGTAAGTACCGCATACCAAGACATGTCACTCTTTAATCATCTAACTGATTTTTTTTCTAAATTGATGGCGTACATGTAAGTACCGCGTGCCTACGATTCGACCTGTTTTGCTTTTTTTCCTGCACCAACTGTTTAAAACTGAAGGATTCGAAATTCAAGTTTAACATTTTTAGAGGGCACATACCATATATATAGTGTGAAATCATGAAACTCCATCGGTTCTTTTCAGGTTTGGGAGTCGCTCCATGCCTCCCAGCTGGCGAGGACCAGGCACTAGAAGCGGGAGTCATCTCACGGCTCCATCCATGGCCTCAACAGTAAGGATTCTTCCTCATCACATTTTACAAGCTTTGCAGTCTTCTTCCGTCTTTCCTTTCATATGCATGATTTTCAGCTGCCTAGGCTGGATGCCAGACCCACAACACACTTGTGTTTCGGCAAACTTTGTGGGATCGTGTGGCGTAGCGGCAGCGTTCTCGACTCGGAACCAGTGGCCCCGGGTTCGATGCCACCGATCTTGTGCCCTTGGGAAAGGCACTTTACACGACTTTCCTCACTTCGCTCAGGTGTAAATGAGTATTGTACTGTCCCTGTGTTGGTGGCGGCATTAATATAAGTTGAAAAAACTTGAGTGTGCTGTCACCGCGTCTTGTGATTACATGTTTCGGAATATTAAAAAAAAAACTTTGTGTCAAAGTTATCTGGTGTACACACTGGATAACTGTGGGTCTGGAACCCAGGCTACTGCCTTGCTTGATTTAACCATCCACATGTTTACCATAGGTCGCAAGAGCGTCTACCGAGTCGTGCCCAAACGTGCGAGGGGGGAGCGTGTACCAGTCCAACCTGACCAAAGGCGACACGAGGAGCTGGCCTCTCCGGTTGCCTGTAGAGCCGAACTATCTCCACACATCCAACACCAGACCGTCCTCCGGAGAGCCGTCCGCGGCCGGGCAGGGGAAACTCATGCGGAAATCCAGCTTCAGTTCAGGTACGATTTAAACCGCAGAATTAAATGTCCATTAAATGTTTTTGGTGTATCTTATTACCTAGATCATGTCTAACCTTCACCGACGTCTCATGCCCCCGTATTCTTCCAAACTATGTATCCTAACTCCGTCCGTCTGTCCCAACACAGCCACCGGAGTGACCATCATGGTTCCGTCGGACGTCAGAGTCGATCCTCCCGACGACAGAGCCGCCGGCCGCGCGGACCGGGGGACATCCCAACGTCGCGATCGAAGGAAAGCCTCAGGCGTTCTCCATGTACGTCTGCAAACTACTAGTACTTATCTACAGCACTTTATATTAACGGACTTTCCTGTCGAACCTATACATCAACTCTAAGACTATTTTGTAATACCTTTCATTTCAAAAACATCAGTACAAGCGCAATACAAATAGTGTCGTTTGTCCTACATTCATTCATGGCGTGGATAGCACAGCGTCCTGTTACAAGTACACCTTCAATAACTGAAGCGAATTTTGCTTTTCTCCCCACCACCAGCTCCCTCCAGCCAGGAGATGTGGATGCAGCGGAAACAGGAGAGACTCGCCTCCAGACGGGCCAGGACCGCGTCCGACGTCACGCGACCAGAAGGTACCTCCTGGTCTCTGTGGGATTATCTCTAGTACAGCATAGTTCACTTGTACATGTACTGTACACTTTCAGAATAGGCTATAACGTTATGGGCAAAAATGTTAGCTTTTGTGCTTAGGTTTCAATGTTATATTCATCATCCTACAGCCATTGTGTTTCCATCTGCTAGCAAGTTGTTCACTCACTCACTCACTCACTCACTCACTCGCTCACTCATTCACTCACTCACTCATTCATTCACTCATTCATCCGTCCATCCATCATTCCACACCTCATCTGTCCTTCCATCAACCCTTCCTCCATTCCATGCAGGTAGGGATAGCTTAGGTGAAACCGCTAGGAGGCGCTGCAATACTCTGCCATCTGGAAGCCCTCTCCTTTCAGGTGTGACGAAATTGTCATATTCTGCAAACGATCGGCAACAAGCTATTTGGCGAGTGCAAAAATTGCAGGGAGTACATACAGGCAGCAGGACGATGACTCTGAAATATAGAGAACCAAAAAGAAGGTTTCTAAAGGGGGAGGTGGGAGGTACATCACCTCAGTGTCTTATTTTCAGGTCACGATTGCGCGAATGTTTTTTTCCTGTCTGTTCTCCCTATTTTTTGCCCTCCCTAAAAAGCTTTTGCCGATCATTTATAATTTCTCCATCCCTGCTTTCTTTTTTTCCTTCTTCATCCAGTCACTCATTCCATGCAGTATTCATTTATGTAGTACATTATTCTACCGGGTGTACTAACAGTCGATAACAAGTTATCTTCACTCTCGTCTTCTCTTCTGCAGGTATAGATTACGAGTCTCCCTCCTCCCGAAAACGTGCAGGAAGTTCCTCCAGCTTCGTGTCGTCTATGGGAAGTGAGATGTAAGTTCTGTAGAATACATTTCCATTGCATGATGATGTACATGTACAATATATGTTTTTGTTGGCTTTCTTTTGAACAAAATACGCATACTTTCTTTTAAAAATCTGGGAAATTGTGTACACGACAATTGATCATAATGTCTGGTTTTAAATTTACCTAGCTTGGTTACCAAACCTATTATAGCTCCCAAGTCCTACATCCTCTCCCCATCCTATTTGCGGAGAGGATGTAGGATTCGGGAGCTATAACAAGTTTGGTAACCAGGCGAAAATTTACCGGCCGAGTAACATAAAAGGGCTCTCTTCTCACCGCCGCTGTTTGCCGTTTGACAGGTCTCTGTCGTCCCTGCTGCCGTCTGACGGGGAGAGTGACGGTGAGCTGGCCGCTCCCGAGGACACCTCCGGCGGCCCCGCACAGGTCATCTGGAGTACCAAGGAAGGTACGTCATCGTCACGTCATTCCACTGCAGAAACTATCATGAAACTTGACAAACCATGTATCATTAGCTCAATATGTTCGTACATCTTTAACTGCGTCAAGAAGCGAGAAGAAGCTGAACCTGTAAATAGTAGATCACATTAGTTTATATAGTATGTAAGTGTCATTACTGTTTTCTTTTCCCTGTTTACCCATGACCTGTACTTAGTTCGTTAGAGCACAAGCGTACAATAAAGGTCTTTCATTCATTATATAATAGAAATGCATGTGTTAATCTCTTCTTGTGCCAACTACTGATAGATAGATTAGGTAGGTGACTTAGATGAGGAGGGTTGAAGAAAATAACGAAACTTTTAATGTTATGTCATGACTTGAAATGGATGGAGAAATATGATGGCATTGAATGCACTATGCAGTGTTCGGTCCGGTCTGATTACAAATCTGACAAAATGGTTGTCGTTACATCAAACGTGGCGTTGTGGGTTTTTTTTACCAAAATACCAGAGCAAGTTTGTGTATGTTGATAAAGGATGTGCTTCTGTGGTTCCGTTGCAGAAGCGGACGCCTCCCTGGGCTACGTCAACCTGAGTCTGCTGATGAGTAAGGGTAACATGGAGGTCAGCATCATGTGTGCGCGGGGGATCGGCGGGAAGGGCGACACCACCCTACCAGGTACGGCAAATAAACACTTAAGTATCATTTGTTTAGTTGAGCTCGACTTAAATTTAATACAAATGTGTGAAATTTGTACGCTGTGCACAATGTCGTCACGGCAATAGGTCCGTTGGTTTCAATAATTGTTTTATTGGTAATTCATGCCCGAGGGCTAATTCCAAGTACATGAGAAACATTTGGTATACACAAAGAGCTACTGGGTTTGACTTCTATCTTGAAGACAGAGGAAAACAAAAGATCCTACTTTTTCTGTAATTTTTTGGTTTTTGGGTGTTAAGAACAGAGTATTTTCTTTTAGAATAGTAGCCATACATGTACTTGAACCTGTTTTGCATTTTGCTTACAGACACTTACGTTAAGACTTACCTTCTCGAAGAGGGTCGAAAACTGCACAAGAGAAAGACGAAGGTGGTTCACCAGAGCTCCGACCCAAACTACCAGAAGAAGCTGCTGTATCCGGCCTGCGACGTCGACAACAGGGTTCTTCAGGTACGTAAGATCGACTACCACCACAACTTCTTGTACAGCTGTGTGCACAAGCCAAGTTTAATTTGGTCTTCATGTGTTGATTTTACCCGTTGCAGTCATAAGCATGTCGGTTCTGAATTCGAACGTTATATCTCCATTCAAACATATCGTTTTGTTAAATATTGTTTAGAAGCTTAAGTTTCACATGGAACTGTTCCGATTTAGATGTTTGGCTTTAGTAGCCTTTCAAAGAATAAACTTGTGGACGAAGAGAGTCAACTTACATGTCTGACGTATTGACGACTTTGGTTGCAGCTGATGATATGGAAGAAAGGGAAGGGACTGGACAGTAACAGATGTGTGGGGGAGATCCGTGTGGAGCTGGACCGGCTGGACCTGAGCCAGAAGACGTCGGGCTGGTACAAGCTGCTCCCGCCGATGACAGGCGACACAGGGTCCGTGGAGTCCCTCACCATGGGATCACACTAGCGCTGTTTGTAGGACCTTTTGATTTCACTAACATTTCTGTCATATACACCACTCAAATGTTTCTAATCTAATTTTACGATTCATATATATATATAGCTAGATGGATGATAATCACGAAGACCACAAAACTGGTCGATTACTTTGACATTGACTATTAGTTAAAAGTGAGAGTGCTATTAAACCTATAGCTAGACAGTCATGTCTTGTTGTCAAAACACGCAGAGTGACAAACTTCATTCTTGAGCTTAGGTAGATTTAAGTTGACTGATTATTGTACCTGTATGTGTACATTTGATATTCTTTGAACTATGTTGGTCATTAAGTGGAGTCTTATTGAAGTGAAATAGTCTATTTTAATTGAGACGTGGGTAAAACCCTTCCAGCGAAGGGAAGTGCTCGACATTGTGAGAAGCATCCCAGCAATGTTCAAATGTGAAGACTTTTCACAAGCTTTTGACATTGGTCTGTCGTAAGTCAGCAGTGATTACCAAAGAGGATCATCTATACCGTTATTTTTCACTGGTCAGATGTAAATATTAGTTCGTGCAAAGATATTTAGTCACTGTGACGTTACATTGCTAAATTGTAGTTGGTTGATACGTCTGATGATCAAACTTGATAACACTCTATACTTCTCAGAGGGAGATAGAACAGATGATATTTTGCGTGGTTTTATGAGGTGTACATGTAAGTTAACATTAGAAGAAACAGGGGAACCAGGGTCGCTAAAGTCACGTGTTCTCTGCCTCACATGTTAGTTGCTTGCGAGCAAAGCGTTTCTAGAATGTGTCCATTCCGACAACTTAGTCAAGAGTCAAAAACGCGTATGAACCGACAAATCATACTAGCAATATAGTATCTGGTCAATCACTACGTAATAAGTATACACCAAAACGATGCTGCTGTGTTCTTTGTATTTGGATATGTACGAGTATGCTTGATTGATCTACTACGTCCACTAACATACATCATTGACAATCAGATGACAACCTCACTAATCGGTCTATACAAACAAAAATATCGCATATATCGGCAAGAAAGGAAAACATTTGCTTGGTGTTATAGATCTATAGAGACAATTACTACTGCAAGGAAAAATGTAGGTGGCAATGACATAACCAGGTCTTCGACATGATGTATAAGATATTTGGGGAAAGTTCTTATTTCCATGCAATTTAAAGTTGAATATGGTCTTTGAACTGTGTAACAAAGATAAAATAGCCCAACAGTTGTTTGATACGTCTAGCTGACTTTGGCAGTTTCTTGGCGTAGGCATTTAACATATATTTGCTTATTTATATAAATAATCTAGAATGGTTCGATATTATTGACTTTTCTGAACTATTTAACTTTGTGATCATGAACCTGAATCGGGTACTAATCAGATATTGCAATCTCATACGAAAGTTTTGTTTGTTATCGTATGCATCTCAAAGCTATATTGTGTATTTGAATGTAATTTTATATCGCTGGGTGTGCAATATTAATACTGCCGGACAGACAGTGAAAGAAAAGTAATTTTCAATTTCATAATGTTTCACCGTGGTTTACCTACTTTCACGATAGTCCTTGCCGCTTGTACAGGTCTTATCAAAGATATATGCCATGCATCATGGCTGTGCAACTGTCATCACTGCTTCTGTTACTATCAAAGACATCGCGGTTTATTGCCTCAATAATGTACGACAAGAGTTGACCTATGACACCATGCGTGAGAGCAGATGTGTACACCGTATCAAGCAATACCATGTGTACTGAAAACAGACTTCAAATGATCAAGCTTAACATTGTACAGATTTCTACGACACGATATTGACGCAGTTGTTTTTTTTATCTATCTATTTATTTATTTACGATACATCGTTGTGATATACATGGATATCGATGACGTAAGGCTGAAGGATGACCTACTGGTTCCAGGTGTGATTTTGTAACGGGTAGAAGGGAACACGTTTGGAATCCACTGTTAAGGTACCCCAGCCGAGGAAATAAAGGGAATTTATTATAACATTTCCTTTGTGTTTTACGTTTGTTAATGGCCTCCCAGTGTAGTCACAGAATACTAATACTTGGATTTCATCGTATATCTACATCTTACAAATACAAGACGTATGAGCACTGAAGATACTTCAGAAGAGAGTTAGTCGCTAAAACTAATTTATTGCTTTTACACTTTTTACATGACAGGTTTGTATACATTGGTGCAAAGTGCAAAGACGCTAACACAAAGTTCATACATTAAAGTGGAAAATATCAATTGTCATGGTAGAACACTCGTCATTGTAACATATGATAGCATACAAAGATAAAAGTTATGTCAATAATATTGCTATTTGGACACAACTGTTTTATTTTGATAAGGAGCATTGATTTTAAACGATTTTCTATACTTTATTATGATAACTGTTTAAACTCATCTGATTAAATACATATTTAAAGAAAGTATCAAATAAAACTCAATCGACCTAGAATACACCCTTTTGAATACGCCCTTGGGGCAAGACATTAGCTTACAACTAAAACTTTTCAGACAAATCTAGTACTGTAACAGTGTAATGATTAGATAAAAACACTATAACCTTTCTCTTTGATTTTATGGCAGACGGCAAGTATGTACTAGCCTGGGTGTCATCATCCGTAGTTTCCGCCGGCTAATATCGCTGGCTACCACGGATAGCCAACAATATTACAGGGAGCTACGGAGGATGACACCCAGGCTAAGTATGTACCGGGCTTGTTAGTAACGTGCCCTTTCTCTAACGTCCTTTGTTGAACTGGTAAGTCACCCAGCCGTCGGACTCGTTGACGTCCGGCCCGAGGTGCGGCTGGTCGTAGCGGTACAGGTCCATCGGGTCGGGGGCGTAGCGGGCCCGCGGGTCTTCTGTCTCAATGGCGGGGATGTCGATCATGGGCTGGGCTCCCATAGGGGCATGGCTAGCCTCAGGGATGTAACTTTGCAAGAGAAAATAAAGTCGAGTCACTAGGAAAGTCTACTTATAACTTATCTACTTATAACTTGTATCAATCAATTTAAGTTGACAGCTGCGTAAGTGACAAACGGTACCCTTAACGTGATTAAAACGCAAAGAGCATACATAATGTACAAGGGATTCAAAGACAACGTATTTTCAGGTTTGAAAAAAGCTCGTTTTGATCTAAAGGTATATTTGAAATAGAGACAGGGAAGAAACTTAAACATAAGATAACAAATCACCCGTTGTATGTGTCCTGGCGAGGGATGGTGGTATGGTAATTAGGTGCCTGCACGTGCGCACGTGGGATGGACCTGTCGTAGTCGGCTTGTGGGATCGGGATGTTGCCGTTGGTCGGGATGCTGTTCGGCTCGTACCCGCGGTTGACGTGGTACCCCGGCTCGGGGGGCGCCCCGACGTCCTGGTCCCACTGGTCTCCTCTCACATCGTACGTTTGCTTCTTTTCTTTAGAAACGCACGGCTTGCACAGCCTGGTCACCAAACAAACGAACAAAAAACAATGAGAACAGATGATATATAAAAACAGCAATTTGCCCTGCAGTGATACAAAGTGTAGTATGTACGTATAGGTGGTTCAGTTCTACTTAGATACTTACACATCAATCCGATCTGAAATATACACAATGTGGTTATATTCAAGATCCATTGGCCTTTTTACCACAAACAAGAGATTGAGACATCGAATGCAACGCAATAGCATTGTGACGTTACATGTATCATGTGATTCACAGAGAACACCACCTAACATTTCTGCGAGAAAAAAAATAAACACGTTTCAGAATAACTACATTAGGCCATGTTGATTTGATTATATGGATGACATCCGCGCGCGCATGAATTTTCGGCCGTTTCCAAAAAAAAAAAAGTTTTCAACCATACTGTAAATCGTACAAAACAGTTGCAAAATGAGCAAAAATATACCGTAATACCAGAATGAACAAAAGTACCATACCGTGCCAATAACGCGATGGACACGACCAGCATGAGCAGACCTCCGACGACACATGCCGTGATGATGCCGGCATTGCTGTAATCGACTGGGAAAGAACAGAATTCAGAAAAGTCACCAAAGACGTGATGACATGATGACAAGTGTCCTAACAGATATCATTGTAGCATAATTTTCAAAGGAGTTGTTTCGGATCTAGAATCCGTTTCTAAGTAGATTTCCGACTTCATTTTGAATCAGAAGTCTTCATTGAGATGGATAACAAGCCTTCTACAAGGTGACTTCCGTTAGCGGATCCGATGTTGGATCTCTAAATGCGGGAAATACGTTGAATATAGATGGATGCTGAAGTAGAACCGACAAGGAGCATAGTTTGTTAATCAGGGGAGCTCATGCCGCCAAAAGCTATATCTGAAAGACGTGCCAGCGCATCTGAGTCAGCAAGCCGCCGCATCTGATAGTGCTACTGTGTATCTGTTACTCAATGGATCACCTTTACTTTCATCTACAGTCAACCTCTCAAATACTCATTATTACACAGCTATACCTTTCTGAAACCAAATGATTTAGGTAATGACTGATTTATAGTTCTGTATTGCTTAACTCTATTTTCTTGTTACCTGGACGTTACCCGACATTGTTTTGTCTTGTCTTGTGTTGTGTTTTTCATGTGTAGTGGCGACGTGAATATTGCTTGAGTGCGTTACCACTATGTGCTGTATTTGTTTGCACGTTGAAATAAAAAAAAGGCGCCATGGTCTCTTCTGTCGCCACTGATCAGGGAAATACTCAATGTAGAAGGAAAAGGTAACTCTTACCTGCCTGAGGGCCCAAGGTCGTCTGAGCTGTAAAGGAAATACAGCAAAAGTTTCATTACTTGTGAAGTCTCTCTACATACATGGTCAGTCATCGTTTTAGACCAGTGACATACGTCTTCATTCACAAGCCTATATATAGTGTAAAACTAGACATTCCTGGCAGTGACCACGCAGTTGGAGTATACAGAACTCTACCTTCGGGACACCATACGGCCGGAAATTCCGTCCTACTAATTAAATAGCTGCCTGCCACTATATGAGTATGCAGACCTGCCCACCGCTGGCCTTGGTTTCACCATATTGTTATTGCTGTGTCCGTGTATCTCTAAAAATCGCACATAACGATGCATGCAAGACACATAACTATTAAAAGATTACTAAATGCCCCTCCCTTCCGGTAAACAAAACCTTCACTGGATTACAAGGTCGAGAAGGGTTGAGCAAGGTTCACTATAGAACAATGTAAAGTTGAGATTTATTTGAGAATATTTGTGAACTTGAAACGAAAGAAATTCACAGTAGGTATTTTGGTACAGTGTAGCGGTGGTTGTACCCTGGTGCTATCCATGGATTAAATATCCAGAGTTATGTCCACAAACAGGGACAGAAGGACGTCACTTCATGACCTTGACACGGCAGTGTGGTTAGCGCGCCACACATGCTTCTGCATACGTTTGTATGTTCCACGGATTTGGGGATCTTTACATTTTTGTTGCCCTATCACGAGGACCATATCGCATTTCTGAAAGTAAAATGTAAGTAACAATTGCTGTCTAATATTAGTAGCCATTTGATATGTTCCCCCTGAAAGGAAATGTACTTAAGAGTCGCTTTCTTTGTACCTGTGCATTGTTCTCAGAAAAAGTATTTCAAGTGCCAGTTCTTCGTCTCAATGACAACCTTTCAACAGTCTGAGGCTATAATGAGCTAAATCGCTACTATTGTGGCATGACCTAAATCGTCACGATGAATAATGAACGAACTGACAATTTTGTACAGGACAAAACGATCGATGCGGTACGGTAAGTATAGACGCGCCATACAGTATCCCACTGACCAGAGTCAGAGCATGTAAATGTATAGAGTCATCTTCAACTGGCAATTTTTAAAGAGACGTCGTTACTGGTTACTGAAAGTCACCTAATTCAAAATAAACGCGAGCAGGAATTAGCAGAGGTGAAAGGTTCAATGTCATATGGCCAAGCGGGGCACGCCCAATGGACATTTTACCGCCACGGCGTCCAGTATTAACCGCAATTAATTACATATACATGCATTGAAGCCGAACACAAGCTAAGAGACTGAATATGCAGACATGAGTCCGGATTTCTGATTGCGTCCTTCTCAGACAACAAACCTTGTAAGATAAATACGTGTATTAGTGACTTCTTTACGTGACTTTTGTGACAGTGGTGGCACTCTTTACCTGTGAACGCGAGTCTTTGCCATTTATCTTTGTACTATTCGAGTCTACATATCGTGGGGGCGAAAAGAAGGAGTTAAGGATACTCACCTAACACTTGAGGACAAAAAAACACGGCAAACAATATGATTTCCGCAAATCTGCTGAGCTCCGCCATGTTTAGGCCGGGCCACGCCAAAACATCGGAATGGAATGACAAGTAGTCCGACCGGTCTTATGCAGCGTGATCCTCGGATAGAACCCGAGTGGTGTTATGCTAACAATTGGCTGGGAACCACGGAGTTATAAAGGTGTGGTGTAGGGAACTGCCACGAGCAACTGATGATTCTTTGACACACGCAGCGTATGTTTTATTCTGTTGACAAAATTTTACTCTATGTGATTTAGATGATCTTCTAAAGCAGAATTTTACGAGATGAAACACTAGTACTGAGTTAACGTTGTTTAATGAAAAAAAATTTGGCAATTCGTCCCATCGACATGGAACTTGCTACGGCGCTAAAACTTGCCTTTCTTAGTGAGAGAATTGACATATCATTTATCACCCATTATCACGCACGTACTTCCTCAGCTTACGTGCCACTTGCCGAAGCTCTTTCCTGTACACTTTGTCCATGTGCCGACGGTAGCGCGGGATGATGCGGTTGTTGTCGTCTGTGTAGTCGCTAGGGGTGACGCCCTTCTGGCAGGCCGAGAGTTCCACGTCGTCTGTTGACTCCCACTTGCAGATGTCGTCGGGTAAGTAGTTTATCAGGACTCTTTCTCCTGCGATCACGTCATGGTAGATGAGCGCTGTTTTCGACAGGTGGGGGTCACAGTACGTCCCGGGTGGCGGGCAATCTAGCGAGCTCTGTGCTCCTCTTCTCCTCAGTGGCACCGGGATTCGGGAGCAACTCTTGATGTTGTCACTTTTCTTCTCCCGTGCCCTGTTTGACCTCTGCTGTGATCGTGACTGGTATTCAGCCTCTGCATCTCTCCTGTTCACGGACTTAAGACGGGTTTGAGGGGTATTCTTTTCAGGAACTGTGCGCTGGTCTTGTCTATGAGTTCCACGGGCGGTCGGAGAGACCGTCCTGGTGTCGCTGACGACGACGGTCTCCTCGTCCTGGCCGTTTCTGCCTGCCCTCCTGACAACGATCGTCTGGGTAGCTGCTCGCAGGGTGGCGTTCAACTTTCTGGCTACGGACACGCGTCGCCCATGTGAAAACCTCGTCGGCAACCTAGAGGCTGAGAAGATCACGATAAAGATCAGTACAGCAACGGCCTTCATCGGGAATGATAACCCGAAATGTTAATAAGACTATCAGTCATGTCAGTTACACACAGCTTGGGAAAACGAACGTAACTCTAAGCAATTGATTTCTGTACAAATCTGAACTTTGGGTTCATAAATTCTTATTCCTAGCGTGACCTTGAAGGTTTCAAGCTCACCGTTCTTCTGTTCCGTTTCCACTGATTCCACAGGTCCAAAGCCGCAGGGCCGCTCCAGAAGGGCCCATAGGGACGTGGTCCTCTGGTCATCACCCTGGCCGACCTCCCCTATCTGTGGCTCCATATTTTCAGATATAAAAACAAAGTTCGGAGACTTTCGAACTTGACAAAATGTACTAACGTTGTCAACACATGCGTGACGTCAGTTGTATTCCGAACGTTGTTCCAAAGTGAGTTGTTCGTCATACGGCAAACCTGGAATAGCTGGCGGTAGCGTGACATTGCTGTTTAAAGTTAGATCACGAAGAAGAAATGTCCGTCTAATAGTGGTAGCCAGCGAAAAGAGAGAGCCGGTGGTAACAACGGAGGATGACATCATTTCTTCTTTCATTATGGTGGTATTTGATGCTCACCGTGTGGGCTGAATGGCTATCAGTTGCAGTTTAGGAATATTCTGCCAGAAGGCGCTTTCCTTGGAGAGAGTTTGCAAGAGTTGCCAACAAGGCTTGAAGCTAAGTCTATAATAATTTCAGGGACCTGAAGTCCATTTGCCTGAACGATTTAGAATCTACAAGAATAATATTTGCTGTTCAGTCTAGATTGATTTATTTCAATCAAAGCAGGGTTTCAACTTAATCCCTTAGAAGATACTTCAATATATTGCTGAAGAAAAATCAGTTATCTTAACGTTTAGCCCCGGTTAACATTCTAAGCAAAGTGACGAGCATAAACTTTGTTGGCAGCTGATCCTTCACTTGACGTCTGCTTGATTGTCATCTCCAATCCTACTTGTAGCGACAATGAATTGTCCCTGCGGAGAACACGACCCTTCAGGAGTATTACTGGATCGCCCCCTTCTGACGCCACGCCCCTCATGTGCTCTCAAGACCCGGATGAATGACCTGGCTTGAAGGACAACATGGCTACTGTTGCTGGTTAGAAAGTTTGCCAAGAAAAACTTTCTTTCAATGTTTTAGCGATTGATTGGAACTACCGCAGTTTTCACGTGCTGGCACTGGACAACTTAAGTATTTGAAAGGTAAGGCCCATGGTGTTACACCAGTTCTAGCCGTATGATCTGTGTTGTGTAATTTAAATTTAAGTGTATGTGTACGCCCCGGATATTATGGGGGGGGGGCACAGTGTTGGGTTACATATGTGTTATGGTACGGAAAATAGGCTTCAGTTTTGGTAAAGACATCCTAAACTCAGTTAAAAACTACTGTTTGAGTTATCAAACGTGTAGTTTACTTTTCAACCTGTTTTATGGTTTAGACACGAGACTTGAAGTGTAGAAAGTCCACCCAACTTTGAATAAAATTTAGTGGATCCTTATACTATCATAGTTTATTTACAAAGAGAAGCTGAAGTATCAACACTTAGTAACTGCTGACCGCAGTTGAGATGCATGGGACATGGTGCTCTTCTCATCCAAAATGAACCAATAGCAATTAAAGTGTCGCAAGATGTAAAACATGTGCCAAATGCCAGCAGATTAAGCCGACAAATGTTACATAATATTTATGTATAGGAAATTTGATTCTGTCATGCATAGTGATAAAGTAGGAATCAAACTGCACAACTTGGTTATTATTGACAATGATTATTATTTATAGTGCTGGCAGTAGTGTTATGCCAAATGAATGAGCAATGTGACATTCAACATTGGAAAATAGGGTGTAAATGAGTAGTAAATGAATGACAAGTGGAAAATTAAAAGGGTGTGTTACCTTTAACTTCCAGATGAATCTGTACTTGGCAGCCACCTACATCATAGATGCACGGTACGGCAGAAATGGCCAGTTTGAAGCAGATGACAACTCCGTAAGGTGAGGAAATTAGTACAAAAGTGTAAACTCAGTATTTCTTCTTCTTATCAAGTTCTATTAATTACATTTTGTTATATGAGAGGCAATTTTTCTACACCAATATCTATTTACTTGTTTATTGAATTTTTAGTTGGGTACTCAGTATCAATACCACTGTAGAGCCAAGTTACTGTGGCCTTTCCGAAAACATTACGATTTTTCTGCTGTGAAAAGATGTACCGCTAGTATCACCTAATTAGCTGTTACAAAGGGCTTTACTGAGATCTTTGTGTACTTTTCCAGGCTGTACAACCTCTATACCCACTGGCTGCCCAAACTGGTGACATACTTCTTCCTCCTCCTCCTGCTGTCTCTGGCTATATTTGAGAAGCCTGCTGTGCCTGGACTGGAGATCGAGTACTGGGTAAGTACCATTATTGAGCTTTATTATGTTTAAAGAACTGGCAACTTTGTGGTCATGAAGTAGTTGTCATTTGATTAGGGAAAAACATAAAGTACTAAAACAGAATACTAGTATGTGAAAAAATCTTGGCATGTATTTGACAGTGCCAGCTCCATTTTATGAGTTACAACAAGGAGGTTTAAAATTTTAAACTTCCTTGGTTACAATGTATGGATTTTACACTTTTGTAACTTGATCATGCACTTTGCACTGCTTGAAAAAAATGATTGATTCCATTGTATTCCATTGTTACTTACTGCATATCTGTGACAAAAAGATGTTTTTCTACCCTGTTCCATTGTGTGATTAACATGCAGTCTGATGTTCTCCTCCCTATATAAAGGTAACCATGCCCATGGAGCTGATCTGTCTGATTGTAATTGGCAGCAGGCTGTTCCATCTAAAGCTCTTCTCCCCCGGGAGGACTTTTTACTCAGACAAGAAGAACATAGTTGTCCTTGCTACAATTGTTGTAAGTAAAAACCTAACCTAACCAACTGAGATGAGAGTGCCCGATAGGATTCCTTTGTCTATCCATTTATGTTAGTTGTAGGTGTAATTTGTTGCAATATATCATGGTATCCTATGACAACAAGGTTCTATCATGTATAATGTCCTTGGTTCTATAAATCACAAGACACAAGTTGTAGTTTTCCATCACAAAATACTGGTGGATAGTGTCAAGTGTCCCTTTACTTTAGCTAGGTTGATTGGACTAGCTTTTTAAACTAAGGACTAGGGTACAGAACTCTGAGAGGTAACATCAGGGCTTTACTACATGCCATGTTTAGATTTTGTGCTTTGACATGTTCTGTTTTATTTGTCTCACAGATAGTGGTGATAGACATGATCACCTACATAGCATTGGTCAATTCCGGCCAGTCCATGTATGCATACCGCTGGTCCCGCCCGCTGCGACCCTTAATACTTGTCAACATAACCGAGGGCAGACAGGTATGTGTGAGCAGCATAGCATGGCAATGTTGATATCAGGACAATACGGAGGAATTTAGGTTCATGGATGGCGAAACTAGATGGTTTTTAACCCTCTGAAGTGCTGTTTCCTGCATATTCAAAGGCAAATTCCAAATGCTAATCTATAAAGGATCTTTCTTCTTAGGATACATTCAACTCCACATTCAGAGTCATATTCCCTCTAGTGTTCTGTAGAAACGGGTCTTCTGTGCATGAAAAATTTGCTCATGAAAAATTTGCACGGTAAAAATTTGATTTGCACGGTTATAAAAAGTTTTTATGCGCAAATTTTTCACGCGCACAAAATCCCATCCCTTTTATTTGGACTTTAAACTGAATTTAATAGATTAGAATATTTAGTGACAACGCTACTACAGTCAAACCTGTCCGTCCAACCAACTGTTTAGGGCAACCAACTGTTATCAACAACCACATTCAAACAGTCCCGTCCCATTTTACATAGTAAGGACCCCCTTCCAGGCAACCAACTGTACAACGCAACCAGCGGCCACTTTCTTGTGGTCCCTACGGGGCACGGACACCCTACTCAACAACCAGATGATGGCATAAGGACAAGCGATCTAGATCTTGGTGCGTCGGCACAACGCACATGTGGAGTTTGGAACGACACGACCAGAGTAATATTATGCTTCAATAAAAGAAACTGATAATTGTACAAATATAGTTTTACTAATATAATTTCGAAAACAAATCGAGATCATGCTGCATGCTGTGCACTGACCGACAAAAAATCTAGCGGGCCCGATTCTCTCACGCCGTCTGCACACACACGTACCGCGCTTGCGACAAGAATAACACATTGTAATTTGAGAAAGCATACGGTTAAAACATGGGAATATTGTGCATATCCACAAATATTTCTATAGAAAACACAATCGCTGGAATCTAAAATGTTGTCCTGGGATTTATTTAGCGGGCGTTTTGTTTTGACGGCGCGCGAAAACCACGCTGCTGATCTCTACACACTGCCGGCGCCTAGTTCCGGCGGATTGAAGGCCCAAATCGCGTCAAACACACCATAAAATCACATACACACAGATATTTTTCCCCAAACTATTCTTTGAATTCGTTGTATGGTCGTGGAATTCCATGAAAAGCAGCGTTTTTTATGCTTAGAAGTGTTTTTTCCTCGGCATTTCTGTTTCAAGATGGCGGCCGCGCTTGGGTCACCCCGCGGGTCATCGGAAGGTTCCATTTCTAAAGGGTTGCTGATTACTTTACTCAATTTATTTTTGACACGTGCGGTCAGCGCACGCAAATCAAATATGAATTAACTAAATTTATATCTATCTAGAGTTATAATTGCTAACAAACGCCTTTATAAACTTGAAATTTCGTTATGTATTTTTTGCTGCATGTTCATTGTTCCCCTTCACAGTGGATTGGTTGTTGTTGTTTTCCAAGCCAGCGCCATCTTTGTTCTCCATTTTGTGATCGCGAACGAAGTTTTCCGTCAAATTTCTTAGCCCAAAATGACCTTTTAGGAATTTTTGAAGTCACATTAAGTTGACTGCTGTAATGTTGCGCCAGTATTGAGTAGTCTGCAAAAGTTGCCGACACAGAACCTGTAATTGCGGCAAGAAAATATCAACGCGGCGTCGGTATGTCCTTGGCACAAAACAATGGAGGACTTCTTCAGCAGAAAGGGAAAAAGACTCAAAGGCAGAACGTTTCACTTTCTTATTTTCGTTGCATTATATTTAGGGACTTGTAAAATTAAATTTCAAACCCAGTTTCGTAATAGAACAGTAGTAATGTTGTATCAATTGATGAAAACATAATCGAACAGTACTTAGTAGTGACTAGAGATAGCCAAGTACACATGATGTATTTTGTCATACTTCTTGTCGCTATTTTCCACTTTTTTGCCTCAAATTCTACGATATGAAGTATAATTTGCATCAGTCACATGATTGTAAATTTAGAAGACTGAACTGAGAAATTGTGTAATCACTTTGACTTCAAAGTCATGTGTGTGTGATGTCAATAAAATCTCACCATTAAATTGTACTCTGTATTTTCTTTTTTGCTTATTATTTGTAAGTAAGAGCCTACCCTGCCAAGATACCAACCACGAACCCCCCCCCCCAACTGGACCATCCAACCACTCCCAGTCAACAACCATTTTTCCTTGGTCCCTTGAGTGGTTGTTGAATACAGGTTTGACTGTAATATATAATAGATTAACAAGTTTTTACTGTCAACGCAATTCTCAAAACATTTTAAAACTGGTAGTCTTCCCTCAGCTCCTGTGACCTTGTTGTTTCTCTGCAGATTCGTCGTGCTTTCCGGAACATCCGCCGTACCCTGCCGGACATCTTGAATGTCCTGGTCCTGTTCTTCCTCAGTATCGCACTTTTCGCTCTGATGGCTCTGAAAATCTTTGAGAGAAGGTGCATGCTCACATCTTTATAACATAGTCACTTACTTACCTTCATAGATACCTTGCTAATGATTTGGACTTGATAATGATTTTCTTCCATAAACATTTAGCAAGAAACTCCTGTAGTCTGCTGTAGTCCTGTAGTCAACAATTTGATGAATGGTATTTACTTCTACTTGCTGACATTTACAGTAACTCCTCAACCAGCATTTCTGTGTACAGAGCACTTTTGATTGTTGATGGAAGCACATGTGTCCCTAAATGAAATTGAATGCAGTCATGGAAGTATTGAGACCTCCATGTGGATATCAGGACAATGCGGAGGAATACAAAAGGTCTTTTGTTTTGTTCTATATGGTTTTTAAGACCTAGTTTTACATTATATGCATTTTCCATATCACAGACCAGAGTTAAGACTGTATACTGACAACAGCCCATACTTCAAGCACTACGGTGACATCTATTTCCAGTTGTATGTGCTGGTAACGACTGCCAACAGTCCTGACATCATGTAAGTCAACATCCTCTCATATAGATCCTCCTGCTACAGGCATGTCACAGGCATATCACGTTTTTTAATTCCTTTTTTAATCAATTTGGGTTGAAGATCTTTTGATGTCTTTTTATCTTCTATTTTTATGTATGAAAGTGTTTCATCTCATTGTAAATCATTTATACATGGCATACCTCACACGCCAGTACTTTACTATTCAAAGTCCATTCTTACAGGCCAGATTGAGTGACATACAAAGACAAATAAGGCCACACCAATTTAATTTGTTGGTTCTCGGATTTTTTCAGAAAAAATATGAAGCGACAGGGCGAAAAAAATAAAAATAAAAACAGGTCCAGGCATCCTATTATAGGCTTGAATGCTACAAAATGAGCCATGAAGTCAACACAAAAGGCTGGGTTAAAATTTAAACATTGAATTTTGAACTTTTAATCAAACCACTGCAATGATAGATGGGAAAACTGTAACAACTAGGAAGAAAAGGACTTTCCTCAACACCCCTGCTGTCCAAGGGTCTGAGGTGCGAGTTGATCCCATGGATCTGTAACTTCATCTCCAATAGGAAACAATGTGTGAGGTACCACGGTTCACTTTCCACCTGGGAATATTTGTCGTGCGGCGTCGCTCAAGGAACGTTACTTGGACCTATTCTGTTTCTCACCCTTATCGACGACGCTGCAAGTAACACCTACATCCCGACATGGAAATATGTAGATGATATGAATCTTCTCGAGTCTAGAGCCCTCCACCAACCCTCTACTCTCCAGCAAGAACTAGACGACCTCCATGAGTGGTCAACCAGTAACCACATGTTGTTAAACGGCTCCAAATGCCTCACCATGCATGTGACGTTCAGTCGTAACCCACCACTTCTCCCTCCACTCCAGATCTGTGCAACACCGTTAACAGTTGTAACCAGCATGAAAGTTCTAGGTCTTCATATCCAGAACGACCTACGCTGGGACAAACAAGTTAACCACATGTTAAGTTCAGCTTCGAAGAAACTCTATCTCCTGAAACGACTGAGGAAGTTCAACCTGTCGACAGCCGACCTGACAACAATCTACACAGGCTACGTGAGGCCCCTTCTAGAGTATGCTGCACCTGCATGGTCTCCAGGACTCACAAAGTCTCAAACCGACAAACTTGAACGAATCCAGAAGCGGGCTTGCCGCATTATCCTAGGGACCACGTATTGCTCCTACTCTTCTGCACTTCAACGCCTCGGGCTAGTTCCCCTCTCAGAAAGAAGAGAACTGCTCTGCCGGAAATTCGCGAGGACTCTACTAAGTTCCGAATACAGAGACTGGTTACCACCCACTAGACTACAGATCACCGGCCGAGTAACTAGAAACAGTCACAAACTGTCCAACCCCACAACAAGAACAAACAGATATAGAAACTCGCCTGTACCGTACATGTGTAGTCTGCTAAACAATCCTGTATAATGTAACACATCAGACGTAAATATTGTACTTTTTATTCGAACAGATTTTATTACAACCTATATCCATCAGAAGTGCAGAGTCTTTTTAACCACCGCTATTTTAACTACCGTCTTTTAAAATTGTCAATGGTTTTTAGTATGTAAAATAATGTCTGTAGGTATTGAATTGTTTTTAAATTGTGTAAATTGGACGCAATTCAGTGATACACTGCAATGTTCAATAAAGTGATCTTGAATCTTGAATCTTGAATCTTGTTGCGGGGCAAAACATGAGCATTTTTCAGTTGATTCAGGACCAGAATCAAATTTTTTTTTTTTTGCAAATCAGAAAAAAACAAAGAGGCGAATCCGAGAACCAACAAATAAAATTGGTGTGGCCTAATGTAAGGAATTGGAATTTGTAGATGATAAAAGTACAGGTGTTTTCTTATCATGCTATAGTCAGATGTTGAAGTGGACGTAACAGGTGATCGTAACAAGGGTTTAGTGTATTTGTATTTCAATAAAATAGTGCATAAAGCTCAAATCTTGTAGATTACCAGTTGTCATCTTTCTGGGCGATACAAACATAAGAGAAACACTGAGAATAAACCAATGATTATTATTTGATGATTACTTGTTTGTCCTATTAGGATGCCAGCTTTTGACAGCAACAAGTGGTTTTCCCTGTTCTTCATCGTGTATTTGGTGGTCTGTCTGTACCTGTTCATGAGTATCATCCTCGCTGTCATCTACAAGAACTACAGAAGACATCTTAAGGTGGGGCTCATAATCTTGCATTTGGACAATTTTAAAACAACCCTTGATATTATTTTAATTCTCTAGTTGATGTGTAGGCCAATAGGTCAGGATCCTTGTAATGGTGACAATAATTTTTTTTCCATAGTGTGTTTTATAGGAGTAAATATTTTGGTTGCATCACATTTTCCGCCACTAACATTCCCTAACAAGCAAACGGATTGATTATCATTTGGTTGTGTTATCATTTCAACCTGAAGTACTCACTCAGCTCCGCATGCCCCTCATGGGGGCGTAGCTTCTCTGCATACAGTCCTCCAAGTCTGCCTGTCTCTGGCTGCCACACCTGATGTCCAGTCCTGCAGCCTGTAGGTCGGTGGACAGTTGGTCTGTCCAGGTGTGCCATGGCCTCCCTCCAGGGCTGGACCTGGTGGGAAGAAGTGGTTATCTTTGGAGAGAACCTAGTTTCAGAGGTGGTTCTGCCCTTTCAATGTCGCCAAATAGGCGGAGACGGACCAGATTTTACTGGACAGTGGGGGCTGGTTGACAACCTTAAGTACATGTATTACAATGTGGATCTTCTCCCCCCCCCCCCCCACAGAACGAGATAAAGAAGTCGGTGTTCATCAAGCGTGTGAAGCTGAACCGTGCGTTTGACGAGCTGAAGGAGCAGCAGGATGGGAAGTCGGTGGTGACAGAGAAGACGTGGAACGCCGTGATGCAGGAGGTTCTACCCAACAGGAACCAGGTCTACTACAGTCTGCTGTGGATGGTGCTGGACAAGGATGGCAATGGTTACATAGGTCTGAAGACATCTATCTTACCCCCTCTCGTGTTATATCCCCTTTTCACTGCTTAGCAACCAAATATTTCATTCAAAAGATTTGTAGATAAGGAAAAATGGTTTGTTTGTCTTGTTGTCTTTTAAATCATTATTCCAATTATTAAACCAAGGATCACACAGATCCAATGTGATGTTCGTTCAACAATCACCGTGTAGTGGAAAGGGGGCCTTACTCAATAATATCCAGCATCCAGAAAAGATATGGTAGTCAAAATTAGGGAAAGTCTGACCAAATTATATCAGACACTGGAGGTTACAATATTGATCTCTCAAACACACTGGTTTTAGAAATGGCAGATACATGTTACCCACCAGATAAACTGGTGGTTAACTTGTGTTGTCTGATTGTCCTTCCAGATCAGAACATGTTCCTGCAGGTGGCAGACCTGCTAAACGTAGAGGTGTCAGAAGTCAGGAATCAGAAACACCTGATCGAGAAGTTCTGGCCTCACATTTACAACTCTTCTGTCAGCATTGCTGTCAGACAGGTGGTCATGCACAAGTGAGTATGGGAAGAACATCAAGGTTGACTTACACAACAATAGTGCATTGTTATTTGTGTGCAAATTGTCAAAGAAGTGACGACACTGCATTGTGAACGTTTTTATTTTTCAAATGCTAAAAGCATTTTTGATCAATTCCCTTGCACTTTTGATCAATTGCTTACGTCGTGTATCAGTAAAGTCTCGTGTGAATAAGATCACGTGTTTGTAAACCGTAACTCTCGCGAGATCACGTTGTGAAGTGATTGGTCATTAATTATCCTGATGAAGGTGACAGTGGTCGCTGAAAATTTGATCTCTGTAAATTGTGTGTTGGAATAAAGTTTTACTATGTTTTTTATATTTTTATAATGTTTTACTATGCTAAAAGCATTAAGATAGGACAATACACGTACTACATCTGTCTCTGTTGGCAGGTTCTTCAGATACTTCTTTGACCTGGCTATTGTGGTCAATGCCTTCTTCATTGGGTTCAACCTGGATGAGGCAGAGTGGTTCTTCCTGTCTGTGTTCACCTGTGAAATCATCCTCAAGCTCTACACCTACGGCTTCAGGGAGTTCTGCCGCAGATTCTGGAACATGTAAGACCTGATATGAGGTGTCCTGTGGCTAGGAGCTTGCTGATTTGCTTTGCCAGATGTACAGTCAAATTTTGTCCATTACAACCACTTTTTGTTTGTAGTTAAAATTCACATGTATGCTGGTTTAGGTAATCTTGAGACAATAGACATGTCATGTTATTATGTGACAATGGAGATGATTTACCCAGTTTATATAATGTTTTCTTGTTCTATGTTTCCTTCCATATGATTTTACATTTTTGTTTTCTGTTTTTCTTCCAGCTTTGATTTCATTGTGATATCAGCAGCCTTTATAGCTACAATTATTGAAGCTGCTTTGGAAGAGTGTAAGTTTCTATTGAAATATTTTAACATCCATCTTTTGTTTTGAGTTCTTTATATATGTTTATGGACAAGTTTTAACTTTCACTGTCACTTCAACCGACTGTGGTCTTTCTTCCATGTAGTGCAATACAGTAGAGAGACACTAGATGTCCTCCTTGTTCTTCGAATCCTGCGACTCCTAAAACTTGTGGGGAGTATTGACAGGTAAGCTTTTGGTTACTACTGGTAGTGCATGTATATTGATTTGGAGTGAAGCTACATTTGTACATGGACTTCTGATTCTAACAGATGTGGTGTGTTTAAAAAAAGGGTCAAATGTTGGTTGTTTTCTCCTGTTAGGTTCAAGATCATTATCGGCACCTTGACCAACATCGCCCCGTCCATGTTTACCTATGGAGGAGTTCTGTTTGTAAGTTGACCTTTTTGTACTTCCAGTTATTCTGAATTAATGTAACGTTATTCACATTTGATAGCATTAGATTTCACTAGATGTTCATGGCTGTACCATGTAGAGAAAATGTATGCTATTCAAATTAGTTTATACATGTTGATACATTTGCAAATTGACAAAAGGTTGATACATTTGCAAATTGGCAGCTTTTTTGTTTACATTCATGAATCATAATTACAGAAGCTTGGTGTGACAAGATATGAATCTGACCACAATCAATATGATTAAACAACATACAAAGCAGTGATACAAACTTGCCCTGAAATGATTAAAAATGTTGTTTCCCCCCTGGCACACCAGGTATTTTACTATGTGTTTGCCATCATTGGGATGGAAGTCTGGGGAACCATGTTGTCTGGGAATGTCAACGTCACCTTCTGTAACAACCCGGCACTGATTGGAACAGAGTTTGCCCGGGATCACTACTGTAACAACAACTTCAGCGACGTCCTCACCTCCTTCGTGCTTCTGTTTGAACTGATGGTCGTCAACCAGTGGCATGATATCCTTTGTAACAAGAACTAGTACTTATGGAGATTTGAGTAATACTAGGTCTAGTGGGAATTTTTTGTATAGGAAAGTATGTAAAGCTTGTGTGTGAATGAAGTCAATAATAAGGACTTCATCCATTCATAAGCCATTCTCCCATAGCACAATATTTTAAGCTTGCCTAGTTTTTATAATAAGAATACTCTAAACGGTTTATTGGTCAAACATTACCCGTGCAATCGTAGCCTTTCATAGCACTGAGTTGATGCAGGATTTACATCATATACTACATGTACATGTACATGTAATATATTTGCTCCATACACTTTTGTAGAACTGTCGTAAGGGTCTGTACAGCTGCCATTTGGCGCCACCAGGTGACCTCAATACAACTTTTCCCAACAGAAGTTAGGTACCCATTCATACCTGGGTGCAGTGAGGTGCAGTCGTGTTAAGTGCCTTTCCCAAGGGCACAACATCAGAGCGCATGTCCGGTCATGTCTCGGGTACAATACGGGATCAAACCTGTTTCATTCCTATTTCATTGTTTCATAGTCGAACGCTCTACCACTACACCATCTGACGCCACTTAGTCTGCTGCCAATGCTGAAAGTGTTTAAAGTCTTACCAATACTGATAGCGGCCATATTGCGCAGCCTGTTTTTCACTGATATAAGGACTTTTCTTTAGATTTATGTGATCAGGAGAATTGTGCTAGGCCGTTGATGTGTTTAACCCTTAACCTACCCACTTCTGACCTCGGGGTTTGAAGCTGTCACCAGTGCGTGGGCACGTCTGTACTTTGTGGCCTTCCACCTACTGGTGGTCATCGTGGTGCTCAAGTGAGTCAGCATTTGTTAGCAAAGTTTTCTTGCAGTCAAGTGGTCGAGCTTATGAGTTTTACTATGTAAATTCTGTGATAAAAATCACAAAAGGGGGTAAAGCCTTTGGAGAAAAAATATGCTGTGGTTTAACTCACAATCTCTTTCTCACAAGTGCTAAGTGCTAAGCAGAGAAAGCAATATTTACCATTTTTCAAGCAACCCTCCAAATACAAATTGAATACTCTTCTCCCTAGGCCATTGCACTGGTCTTTCTCAGCTTTTAGTGTGGTTAAATTGCCTTCTCCTAAACACAACAATAGCCCTTTAATTGCCACATTAACATGTGTAATACTTGGATTTCTCCCCCAGTATATTTTTGGCCTTTATTCTGGAGGCGTTCATGTTGGAGTCGTCCCTGTCTGCAGGCAAGTTCTCCAACGCTGTGGAGGAGAAGATCAAGGAGATGGGCCTGTGGGTCAGCAAGTAAGTTTCACTTCCTTCCAATCAGGAATGTCAGAAAATTTGGACATTTCTACTCTGAAAGTGTAAGACTACTGTACATAGATCATGTGTTGATAAGATTAAAAAAATGAAAACATCCAAAACAATAAGAAAATCACTTGTTTTTCAGCTGTTAATTAATAAAGCTGTTCTTTAGTTGTTAACGATGCTAATTATTTAATGAAGAGCTACAACAAATTGCCTATCTATCTGTTTTTCTGTAAGATCACACTCCGAGCACAAGAAGGATGTACTGATGGTTTCCGACAGACTGATGCAGTATTAGGCATTGTCACATTTTTTCACACTTGTACAAAAGACAATCTGATAATACAATCATGTTGTGGTGAACCCCAGGAAGCCTCTGCAGGAACAGTTACCAGTAGAGCATGTACAGATGGAGGCCCCCCAGTCAGTCCTGGTGGACAACATCGAGGTCCAGCCCAGTCCGGCCGCGACGCCTGCGGAGAGTGAAGCCGCGGAGGCTGCAGACGTGGTGCCGGAGATGAAGGAGAGAAGACCGCGTGCTGACACAGGCCTGCGCTTCAGGCTAGCCAGACGAGGTACTCATGACACACACACTCACTCATCCTCTTGCACTTGGTGCATAGATTCAACAAGTTTCACCAGGTTGACCCATCTTTTCCAGTGCCATCTGCTGGGCCTAGGGTAGCTTGATGTTGTTCTTTTCCAGGTCATGTGAGATGACATCCATCCAGCTTGCTTCAGGCCACCATGGCTTGAGTGGGATGTTCTGGGGGGAGGCATAGGATCATGTGGTGAAGGTGCCATGCTGATATTGATAGCTCATGTGTTCACAGAATGCTGAGCATGAGGGACCTAATTTTTATTCCGTTAACACACTTTGGCTGAGATGCTGACGTAACATTATGTCAAAAAACTTTAAAACCTTACTCATGTAAAATGTCCAGTCAAAAGGTAAGACTTCTGCAAAAACACATGCATGAAAAAATGTTCCTGTTATTTCTGTCCAGGTACCAGAAAGACAGAGATCCTTCTGCAGAGGATGTTTGAAAGTGAACTGTTACACGAGGAAGGTCAGGACATGCCGACCTCTGAAAATGAGATAGAGGAAATGGAACCAGACGAAATCCGCCCCACCCCGCTTACTCTTGACAATGTGACATGATACATAACTTGGGACTACTCGGTAGGGCTAGCTGTGTACCTAATTCCTGTACCTGTAAAATTATTTAGGTACAGGTCTGGACCTGAATATAATAAACATGGACTACTTAAATAGACATTTTTCATATTCAGGGTAAAGGGGAGTGATGTATATATACTAGTAGTCTCATTGTATACTGCTGTTCTTTCATAGCAATCAAAATTTTTGTTTTACCCTCAATTCAAACTGTAAGGTTTGTATGTTGATAATGTTGTGTCTTAAAAAGTTGTTGGAGGACTTGCCTTGCCAAGTATTAGATGGCTTCATAGTGGAATTCAACTTTGGAACTACACCTTGCCTGATAGAACAAAATTCCATGTTGATATTTTATATTGAGTAGCGACCACATGCTTATGTCTTTTGAATACAGCTCCACAAAAAGCAATACAAACACTCTCACTGTTGCACTGCTACTTTTTATATTTCCTAGTGGTCTCTATAGTAATCACCTCTGCTCTACTCACAGAGTCCTAAAGACTCAAGAAGTAGTCGTCACTGCAAACTTGCCATTCTAAAGTTACTGAATTTCTATAGGGAAATGTTGTCACTGGCAAATGCCATTTATACAGCCAGATATCTTGCAAGGACCAGAAATATCCATACTGGGCTTTTCATTGTTATCATGAGTTATTCTGTTGTATAGCATATAACCTGTTTAATTCCATCTAATCTTTATTTAATTTCAATTTTATTTAATTCAATTTGACAATGTATCAAATACCTATTTTAGGTAAATAATAATTGATTTGTACATAACAATATATGTAGAAATGAATTGACGGTTTGGTGAATTGTACAGAATTTAGTTAGCTACCTTTTATGCAAGAGAATGTGATGCAATACATGTGGAAATTCATGCAGATTCAACATCAATATTGTACTTATTATGTATCAATATGATTATGTGACAATATTCCAATGTGGAAAATACACATTAGGTAAATTTCGAATTATTATAGTTATCATTATTATAGTTTTATGCAAGTATAACATTATTTAGGTATATTTGGCAATAAATGGTTGATTAGGTATATTTAGCAACAAATGATTGATAATTCAGGGTACAGTTGCCTTATTAATAATATTAGTAGTAGTTTTGCATTTACATGTATAAGAAAATCTGGGAGCAATTTCGAAGAACTGTACCATACCGGTATACTAGTAGCCCAATTGGTAATATCTTCAGTGTTCAAAGAGATCCCATTAATATAGATAAAGATAGGTGCAGATTGTAGAACAGCTTCATTTGGTGTACAATATAATATATACATTGTACCTGTACAAATGACAGCAACTGTAACACAGCAACAACAGAGACTGCATGTCTTAAGTTAGTAAAATCTCACTTTATTACAATTTTAACATCTTAGTTTATGTCAGAAATTTCACACTATTTTCTGTCAACATAATTTACATCTCCTGACTTTTTAACTTAAGAAACAGCAATAATACCGCACAGTATATTGTATATTTTTTCTCCATCTAGCATGAAAGTTTTAAAAATGTCTCTTTTCTTCCTTGCCATGTGACATGTTCTGTAAAATGCAAAACTTTGGAAGATGTAAATGTTACTTCACAATGTGGAAGTGGTACAAAAAATTATAAATATAGTGATAACATGATAAATATGATCCAAGTCATCTATGAATATCATCACTGCATTTCAAATGAAAAATACTGTCATCCAGCTCAACATATACATGTAGCACCATTTCTTTATGAACATTAACACTGGAATGACTGAAATCTCTGCATCCATAGGAACAGCATGAGACATCTACACACCAATCATGCGAACACATTTGATTGTCATAGGTGAAGCTCTAGCATCATTTAGAAGATAACAATCACTTTGCAAAAAAAAGTCATGCATTTGTGACCTGCACAAGGCATGCATGTTGAATACTGCAATAGAAAGTGCTGCACTGAATACCTAAGCTTGTATATACATGTGCTTGCTATCTAGTCTCTTATTGGAAGGATTGACTCCCATGCATTTAATTGCCAATGCTAATTCTCATACACAGCAAGTCATCATTTGAAATACATGGTTTAACCTAACCCGTCCCACACATTGTATACTGGTGAGCACAAGTACTTCATGTGCAGTACACACATTTTTAGCATTTCAAAGCAGAGCACAAGTGTGCAAAAAAATACTGCCCACTGTTGTGCTGTAGTTAGAAGACATGTAGCGGGTCCCCTGGTTCTGTGGAGGCATTTCTCTTGTTGAGGTTGTCTGTCTGTACCCTGCTGTCTGCCTGCCCGGCCATGCGCCCATGCCACCTGTACTTCACCATGTAGTCTGAGTGGTACTGTCCGTCAGTCAGGTCCAGGAAACGCATGTAATCCACCTGGAGTTCCTGCAAGCAAATCAAACAAACTTCAGTAAGGTGGTTGAGTATTTAAATGCAAGTGGTGTTCTTTTGATCCCCGGAAGCTGCAACCTATGTTCCATCCTTGCATCAAGCATACATTATGTAATCTTTCTTTCTCAGTCAAAAGTTTGCTTAGGGCAACAGCAGTTTTCAGAGCACTTCTTTCATATCAAACACTTCTGTATATAAATCAGCTCACTAGTATTACAGCTAGGCCACACCAATTTAATTTGTTGGTTCTCGGATTTTTTCAGAAAAAATATGAAGCGACAGGGCGAAAAAAAATAAAAATAAAAACAGGTAGGCATCCTATTATAGGCTTAAATGCTACAAAATGAGCCATGAAGTCAACACAAAAGGCTGGGTTGAAATTTAAACATTGAATTTTGAACTTTTAATCAAACCACTGCAATGATAGATGGGAAACTGTAACAACTAGGAAGAAAAGGACTTTCCTCAACTGTTGGGGGGCAAAACATGAGCATTTTTCAGTTGATTCAGGACCAGAATCAAATTTTTTTTTTTTTTTTGCAAATCAGAAAAAAACGAAGAGGCGAATCCGAGAACCAACAAATTAAATTGGTGTGGCCCTAGTGAAAAATATTTGATGACAAGATTCCTTTGTTGGGTTTTCTTAAGACGTACCTTAAAGTCTTTCTCCACATCCAGCTTTCTCCTGTGTTCTGCCGCCAGGTCATCTTGTAAGTCAGATATTCTGAGAGACAGAAATAGCAAATCAACAAATACTATCCACTTGAAACTTTTGAATACAAATTATGGTGGAACCTTCAGTCTAATGCAAGAATTGACTATCACTCCTCATACTTCAATTCTATGGCTCTAAAAAAGCTTGTACAATATAGCATGGAAAACTTTGCTCACAAGTTCAGGGCTATTGGAAGCCATATTTCATACTTTCTATATCTATCACATTACTAGAGGTTTGTGAGCTCTCACCTTTGTTCCCTTTTGTTAATCTCTGACTGATAAACTTTGGCCACAGCAGCTGCCCTCACACTGGCGATGTGTTCACATTCCCGTTTGGTTCTCTCCACTGCCTCGTCAAGTTTGATGGCATGTTTATGCTGTAGGCAAGAGGAGAGGCGTGGTTTCAATAGGCTCTTCATTTCAGTCACCATAAACAGAGGTGCGAAAGACTGCTAACATCACACTGCACCTACCCTTGCTATAGTGAGTGCCTTTGCCACTGCCTGCTCCCTCTCCAGTGCTGCCTCTGCCCTCAGCTTTTTTCTCTGCTCCTCCAAGGCTACTGCTATGGCCTGTAACATACACAAACATGAGCATTCAACAACCTTCTCAACAGGAAAGTCTTGTTGGCTCAAAGCAACTTTTTGTATTGGAAAAGACTTCAATTTTTAGTTCAGAGAAAATGTTTCATACACACTAACTGACTCTAGTTGTTGTCTGTTTTGTAGGCGTCAGTCTAGCTTCATCAAGAAAAGTGCCTGGATATTTGGTGATGTCCTTTATTTTGATGCTATCATATTAGGTTCTTAATGTTAATATCTTTTTATAGACCTTAACAGCATCTCTTTCCTTAGGTATTGGTAGTCCCACTGCATCAGCCAACTGAATGGATGACGTCTTACCTCGTTCTTGATGATCTCAGCCTTAGCCCATGCATCCTTCAGTGCCTCCTCCTTCTCTCTCTGCATCTTCTTGGTGAGGCTAGCGATCCTCTCTGCCTCCAGCTTGTCTCTGGCCTCTGCAACACGCTGGGCCAGCTGCTCATAGTACTGTAGAACAGTGTTGGTAGCAAAATGGGATTCATTGCTAAATCTGCCAATGTCTAAGGACGAACTCTGACTAAGGACCTACGCAAAATCCATACTATAAATGTGGAAAACTGTTGATCTATAGATGAATTTTTAAATAGCATCTTATGTTTGGTCTGTTGATATGTTGACTGAATATGGCTTATTTGTCAAAAATACTCTGGTACATTCATTGATACAAGAGTACTTTTTTGCAATATTCATAAAAGAATTGTGTTAAAAACTTACCATAAAGAATTATCAGAGTGTAGCTAGCTGTGCTTTTCTAATATCAAAAAAAATTATTGCTGCATATAAATCACCTGTTTTTGTTCATCTAAAGCTTTTCTCTTGGACTCTGCTGCTTCCCTTAATGCCTCATCAAGTGCTTCCTTCAGCTCCCTGGCTGCCCTGGCCTCAGCCTCCGCTATCGCCTGTCTCACAGCCTCCTCCTTCTCTGCATGTGCTCGTCTCAGCATGGTGTTCAGCACATCAGTACCTACAGCTGGGGAACACACAATATGTTATCTTCCTCAACATGTTGGACGGTCTAGTCTGAGCTCTTTTTTACTGTCAGTGTGTGTCATAGAAAGCATGTTACATAACATTCATCAAGAGGTGAATACGTTAAGCTTACTTTTGGTAGACAGTGATTACAAACTCAGGAATGACAGGAATCGCTCCCCCACACATTACAAGAGCCATGACAGCACAAATTCAAACTGTCAGTTATGAATATGGCTTGACATTACTAGATTGTATTATTCAGGAACCAGAAAGAACACTGATGGGGGGGGGGCTGTAAAACCAAGGATATGGTAAGATATCAAAAGCCTAAAAAAACAGTAGAAAAATCATAAATATGTGTGTGTTCATGGGAGAGAGAGACGTATATATATTATAATAACTATAAATCATCCAATCATTTACTTTTGTGAGAAAATTTTTATGTTGGAACAAATTGAATTTTGAAAGATTAAAAATTAACAGGTGGTTATGTGAAAAACAACAGGTGGTTTAAGTGATAGCACGGGGAAAGCTAGAACCCTATGGTTCGCCTACTGTTGATTTTTGGACAGTTCATATACTGTATTTCAGAATAGCAATACTTGTATGTTGCGCGTAATAGCAGGAGTTTAGGACGAGAATAGTAAAACTAAACACCTGTAACATAACTTGCACTAGCACTAGCAGGTTACGGTCCAAAAGCCGTATCAATCACTTATTTTGGAAGCGACAACAAAGCTGAAATGCCTTCTGCTATCGTGACTAACTAATCCAGGGTCTCCGGACCATTTTCCACCAGGCAGAAGCAGCGAAGTGAGCAATGACAGGTCTCCCTGTGCGCCCCCCTCCCCCCTAGCAACGGAAACCATGGAGTGTGAATAGGACGACGCGTTCCGCACCGCCGCTGGCGACCAGAAGTCAACAATGAAAAACCAGTAATACAAGATCTACACGACACGGAACGGGAGAAAAGAAAGATAAAAATGTAAAAGAAAACACTTAAACGTTAGAGGTATTGATCATATGGATGACAACAACTGTCGGTTCACCAAAAGTATTTAGGTTAAAGAAACAGAACTCAAGGGAAGGTGTGTTTTCGGACTTACACATCACATTGTAGTGGGAGGCCCGTTGTGTTGACAGAGTCGTCTTGGTCAGCATACGCTCCAAAACACGCGCATTTTTGTCGCCAGGCTTTAAGGTCAGCTCGAACTCTGGCAGAAGTTCGGGAGACTGTCTCTTCCTGGCCCTGAGAAGGTGTATGGGGGCCGACCTGCTGCGGAACTTCGCCGCCGCCCCGGGACCTTGTTTCGCCGCCATCTTGATTAACACTAACAGGTGGACCGGTACACTTTTGAAGGGGTGGTCAGCGGGGGGTGAGACTAAGCGGGGTCAGTCTTTTAGTAAAGTTTTACTGTTGGCTCTAGCTCCTATAGAAATGATGTTCAGGAACCATATGGCTAGCAGTAGGTACAGGTGTACCACTATAAACCTAAGTTTTCAACATAAGCATGACATGTTGGGTGTATGGCATTCTTACGCAATGATTAACATTTCTCTTCCCCCAAAAGTAATTCTACTCCTCGAATTGCTAAATATCTTAAGTCTCTAAACAAAGTTTAATCGACCATAACGTTACAGCGAAAAACGTGACCACTTACACCGAACATGTGTTACCGTTAACGCCAAGTGCCGCGAACTCTGATTCATTCAAGTACCATTTGATGACGTTGGAAAACTTTGTATTACGTAGGTATGTAGGTGTAACATGTCAGAATGTTATTGAGATCAATATGAACCCTTTATATCACTGCATTTCCGAATAACTTGTTTTGAAAGCGTTTCCATTGATTCTTTCATTCCAAGGCCTTTCTTCCCTCATTCATCACTCCGTGTTGGCAAAGTTCAGCAAGACTAGTGGGTCGCAATGTAAAGTAACTGCTGTTTATGAATGAAAAAAGTCTATCGATGTATGGGTGACCTAGCCTCGTCCTATCTGCAGGAGTCAGGCCAGGACATGGGGAGACAGTCGGGTCATACTGTAGCATCTTTGTGCCTGAGGCGGACCATACATGCGGCGCCTAACGATCTATATCACGTAATGCTGAGGTCACATTTCCAAACTGTTTAGATTAACGAAAAATCAATAATTTATACCAATAATATACGCAAATAGTTAACATTATCAATTTATTCAACTTTTTGTGCTCTGTTGTCTTTTATATCATACTTTTTGGTTGCATAAGACTTCCCGGCCGGGTCACGGTTTGAAAATGTGACCTCGCATTAGGGTGTTCTACAAACATACATGCATAACACAGTTTCGCGTTAAACTAAACTAAAATGAACCAAATACAACGTATTGCATCGTGCTGTAAACCTTAATGCTTGAATTTCTGTTCTGCCACAGAGTAAGGCTCAATCATAAATGTTATCGTTATCTGTTCCGACTTTCCTTTGTGAGACTCACAGCATAGCTACTTTACTCCGTGTATGCCAAGCAATTATGTCCTACAAATGGGTTGACAAACTTTTGGTCGACGTGTTTTTAACATTATAAGAGTGTAACTGACTGCTTGTTGGTACACACGCGTCTCCATAAAATCTGCGTCTGATCGTAGGTAAACGACGGTCTAAGTATTCAGCAATAACTGGATAGAAATAAACCTGACAGTTTTCTGTTGGAAAATTACATCTATGTACCCCGGCACCTTGAAGATGTCACCTACGTGCATCGTCACCGTCATGGCATGTATTTTAATAATAAACCTGCACTATGCCGTCTTCAGACCCAGAGGATTATTACTAGTGTAGCATATGAGGATGGACACCTCAAAATGAATCACGGACACGGGCCGTGGTGACGACTCGCCTCCCCCGCCCCGACTACCTCCATGCGCAACTTCTTCACTCTCATCGCGCACATCCTTCCGAGTTGTCTAAATGTATCAGATGACATTCAAGTCAACGTGCGTGGGATGGGCCACCCCGCAGCCGGCAAAAGGGCAACAAACACGATAAGTGACCGGCGGTGAGCAAACAATTCCCGGGCAGTTACTGCTCTTATCTCATTCCGCAGATTCGACCAGCGGCTCTGTCGGTCACACCACGTATCGCCGTCCGTTGTGTCCTTTTCTCATCGCCGCCCGCACCGCCGACTCATTTGTACTCACTTGTGACACTGCCAGAATACATAGGACACTCCGATGTCAAGCCATATGTCAGAATTTCGTAAGAAATCGCTTGAGCGTTTTATAAGCTTACTTATTGTCCTATCGTGGGGTAATAGAAAAGACATATGCTTGATGCCGACAAATCCATTGACCCTAATGAATTTGTGGATGTGCTGAAACCTGACAACTGTGGACGGGAGATAGTAGAGAAAGGATTACGGAGGAAAGAGCAGCTCCGGGCGTCTGTAAATTGTTTTGTTTGCTTTCAACCGCTCTGGCTTTGTTCATGCAAGCTGAGCTATAAAACAAGCGCTTATATCAACTGCTTGTCCATACAATAAAGATGAGCGCGTATCCTACATAGCCGGCGATATGGCCTTCATGTATGGTTATATCTGTATATTCAGTGTTTAAAGACGGTTATGGCATGATCGGCAATTAACCTCGCTGTTATGAGCAGTACAAATACATGAAGATCAACGAACAACCGAGCAAAAGAGCCGACAGAGCCCACAGAGTCTATATGATGTAGCGCCTTCTTCATTCCGAAGTATCATGTCCTCGGTCCGACGGTGCCACATCCATTACTGTTAAGTCTCGGGCAATTTTATCGACATGTCATCCTGATATCATTGTACTTCAAATAGATTGAAATATCGAGCGGCTATGCACCAAAGCACTGTCCATAAAGCCTCTCTGCCGCGCCCAACTTGAACTATAATAGAAGCTACAAACACTGAAGAAAAAAGGCAACTCCGCAACTCTGTACGCTACCAACAGCCTACTGGAACTAAGCGTTACTTAACCAGTGCTATCCCCGCAATGACTAAATTATTGAATGAACTGTAGACCTTTTAAATGTGGTAGGAGATTTTATGTATCTCTTAAGTACTGAATGACTGAATGAACTGTAAATATTTCATAATTTGTTGGTATATTTTATGTGTTGCCTTCTGTAAAGTCTGACGCTAATTCAGTCTTCTGACTGCTATGTCAGATTGTGTTGAATTTCTTACAATAAACCAATCATCATCATCATCAAAAGTACGCGACTCGTACCATGATGTAACAAGAACAAAATGAATGCGTGGAAGCAACTGACGGATTAAATCCACGAAAGGCCTAGATCAGAAACATTTACATTGAAATATTCTACCCCTACTTTGACGGGTCACTGAAAAACAAGTGTTTGACGCCATTGCAGAAGAATCAAGCACCCGGTTTACGCCTTTTCCGACCGTGTGACAGTCAGACAGGAAACGTGGGGAGAAACCTGGCAGTTATCTCGCATTTCCGCAATTATAGCGAGATAGATGGTCCGTCTGCCCGGAACCCGCAGGGCATGCAGTGCAAGGGCGTTGTGCTAGCCTGGATGCCAGACTGTTTCCAGGGCTTACACAGACCTTTTCCTTAACTCCAGGGCCTACACGCCCCAAGGAAAGCTTACCACATCCCCTCCTGAGTTAGACCCTACAGCGCGAGAAATAATAATTTGAGCCGGTGGGTTGGGAACGCCGGTCGACGGGATCAATGACGCCACGCGCTGGCGTCTGGCATCGAGGCTAGCGTTGTGCGCGCTCATATCAAAACTGGTACAAAGGCCTTCTGTGATGCACACGGCGGAGGTAACGCGCCCGGCCTGGCAGAGGGAAGCTAAAGGCAACCAGATGATTCGCTCTACCGTCATTCTGTTACTAGCAGTCTGGGCCGTCATCCCCACAAGAAGGGCCATCATTATCACAGGGGTAAGTCATCTGCCCATATGTCTTCATCAGCACATTACTAACCGTCACATCCGCAGATTTCAGCATTATCATCTCCGCGTACGTATCCCGGAGACCTGTAAAAAGTAGGTCTACATGTACTGGCCATCATTAGATCGTGGTAATTGGTCAACATTAACTGTTTATTTCCTCCTCTTTCTCTTTGCCATTGAGCTGTCATCGGAAATGTATGAAACACCCATAGTAATGCCCATACGAATGTACAGTTTCTTCTTTGCATTTAGAAGCCAATGACAAAACAATTGGTAAATCATATGCTTAGGTCACATTTCCAAACCGGGGCCCGGCCGGGCTGTTTGTATGAACGAAAAATTAACAATTCATGTCAAGAATATACAGAAATAGTGCCCATGATTGTTACTAAGAACTTTTTTTGCGTTTTGTTGTCTTTCATATCGTATTTTTCGTTCCAAAAAGCTGCCCGGCCGGGCCCCGTGTGGGAATTGTGACCTCAGTATTACTCAGGTGTAACGATTCATCTAGTGTGGTATTCTGTACCACTCTTTTCACTTTAAGATGATTTCCACCATACGAGATGGAAGCATTGATATCCAAGGAGAGGTTCCAACACCGCGTTTTTCTAACCACCTAAAATGGATTTTTGTTTGGAATTGGCGGTTCAATGGTTAAAATATAAATCACGCATCATGTATGTAGTAGTGGTACACATGTATCTGTTGGAACGGTCGCCCATCGTCTGCCATATGCCCAGTACATTCTGTTGAGCAGCAAAGGAGTGGCCCATTTTGCTTATTGGACTTTAGCATTTGTAAACATATTTTCAAATATTTTTTATCAAAAGCCTTTTTCATGTGCAACCCTTTTTCATGTACGGTTTCATGAATACGCACGATGGCCTTATTCATGATCATGGTCCTTGATCTTCAACAAAACACAAGAAAGCAATCAGCTTTCAAACAACTCTTCAATAACCAGGAACGAAACTGCAATTGTCGCCTGATTCTGGGAAAATTGTGCTGTTAGTAGAAAATGTCACCAGGAGATGTCAGACTGAAGAACGCCTGATTGTAGGAAAATTACGCGATCAGCAGGTGTTTCTGACTCGAGGGATTGGAAAGGCGCCCGATTCTAAGAAACTTGCACCATTATCAGGAGCATGTTGGCATAGAATGATGATCTACGTGCAATATGTATAACATATGGTGGTGATAACGGAGTAGCCGTGTATTTTGGAAAGCTTTCGGGAAGCTGTTTCTTCACAACTGAACACTGGAAGCAGAGATAGTTCACTGTGAGTCATTTAAGCCAAGGTCCTCTACATAAGTACTCGTCACTAACACCGCATTACCAGTTCTACGCGATGAGAAGAGCCTGAGAGCGGGATGGTCATTATGTCCATTGATAGAATGAATCGTTATTGAAGTGCCCGTACTCTTTTCAAAATGAAATGTGATTTCAAGTGGGTCAAAAATAATTCCGCCTTACTGTCTTTCACCGCCATGAAATTGCAGGTAAGTGTTTTACACGTGTACTTCATCTGTTCCTTAAAACACATGGCATGTGATGTGACAGTGGCTAAGTGGGATTGACGACCGCTCTGTTGTCAGCTTGAGGGTCTGTGTGGCGTCACAACCTGGCCAAAGTTAACTTCCTACTCCTAGCCCGCTACTGGGTGCAATAAATGACCACTTTTCGCGAGGACTTAATTTCCCGGAATAAGAAGTTCGCGGTGTTATAAGTTCCTGGTTGAAACAATTCTGCAGTGCAGTTAATATGGTAATACAATAGAAACGCATATTCACGATGCCATGAATTCGTTGTGTAAAGGTCACCACCGCGCCTTGAACGTTTTAAAATTGCCACGTCTTTCCATTGTCTCTCTTCCGACGTGGTCCTCACACCCCATGCATGCATGTGGCATTTACGAGCTCTCTAGTTCAGAACTGCCGAAAGCAGCAGCAGGATTGATGGAGCTTGAGAAGAGTCACTGTTTACCTTCAAAAATCTATAATCATCACGACGGCTGAGACATCGATTAAAACCAAGCCCCTCACAAGTCAGAAGATTCGTGTTCGGGCCGCATTACTGTCAGTCTACGCCTCGATATTGCACTGTTGTATGACGCATGTGGACCTTTTAACACAACACTGATATTTAAGAATTCTTGAAAGTACATTAGTGACCGTATGAGTAATAATAGCGTGTGACTAGTGAAAGAAGGTGAAAGTTGACAAAACTTGTGCAGAACAACAACATCAAACAAGCTTCTCAAAGTCTTTCTTGTCTATCTTCCTGCTCCCTTCCCTCAAAGAAAGAACATTAGGACAAAGTGAACTCTGTTTACCAATTGACTAAGTCAAGGTCAAGTAGCCATTCCACATGAGCTGATCAAGAGATGAAGTTTGAAGACCGTGCACAGTGAACAGTACCGTCAGACTTCACCATGGCGTTGGGCTGTGTTAGCGATAATTGGCCCCTAGAGCTCTCATTTTCATCAAAGTTAGGGCATTCTTCACTTGTTGACTATTGCCATTAAAACATCAATGCGTCTGGCATTCCCCAGGATGAGCTAACATCCTTGAGGGTACAAGATACCCACAACATACCCACAGTCTTCTTCATTACCATTTGAGTCTTTCTTTAACGGCAAGCTAAGTGGACGGACAGAACCTCATTGAACGATAGTCCCGTGAGTAATTTGTAATAGCAGCATTGTGCCCCAAAGATCCACGTTCGTCAAACAACAGTGAAACATGGAGTCGTAGACTGACAGTAACGCAGCTCAGACATGAAACTTCTGACATGTGAAGAGCAAGGTTAGTCCATGTCTCAGCCATCACACACACAGTCATAGACACGGCATCCTTGACCGTCAACATACTGCAATGTACGAGTAAGAGGTTAAAGTTTCGTACAAAGAGCTCGGCTGTATAACTAGCCACTAGATAGTTCCATTCGTAAGCGGTGTACGTGAATAGGGCAGATGCAGATGCGCCAATGGACACGTTACAGCTTCAGCACGAGCAGGTCCAATCAACCTTACAGAATAGTTCTTGTGCACCTCATGTCCTTCTGGGTCCTGCCTGACGGCCGGGGCAGCTTGATAACACTCTGGCTCCATAGTTAACGGGACGAGAGATGATGCTACAATTACGCACGAGCTTCGCAAAAGTTTCTGCTGAGATTGAGGTGGCCATTCCGTCAGCTGGTCAAGTGCAGGACGGGCCAAAGTTAAAGATGAGGAAGCAAATAGTTTAGTTGGTCAGCGAAGGCAGAGTGGACAACGAAGTCGTTGTTTGCAGTGATATACCTAAAGTTTCTTTCGTCATTTGTTTTCATTTCTTTCTTGTGTAGGCCTGCCGGTCGGACGAAGACTGCATGGAGGGGAAAGGAAGACCGGCATGCTGCTCGCCACTCAACCCTTACACTCCTGTCAGGGTGTGCAAGCCGCTGGGCGCGGTGGGAGACCCGTGCCACACCGCCACCAACCGCATGCGCTACCCGTTCCCGGGGATACGCACCTTCTGGAGATGCCCGTGCTTCGAAGGCTGGTGTGTCGCGAAACCCAACGGCAAGATCGGGACTTGTGAAGTCGTGATGTAGGGAGGCGTCCGTCCATCTGTACGAGGTGTGCGCTATGTCTTAATCGGAGCCACCCACAACACTCCAGGAACATTTTCTTACCAAGAAAAGTTTTAAGACAGTGTGATAGTTCTTATCATCACTGACAGAAATGTAGGGGTAGGATAGCCTTTGTAAGGACATATCCTAGTTTTCAGACGATGGAAAGAGGTCTTTTGGAACACAGATAAATATCTAACTGACGTTGCCAATTTGTGTATGTGTTTTTTCTGTACGTCCTCTATTCTATCTACCTACTCTGATACCACCCTGCATTCAACTACATTTGACAAAGAGAATATTGACAGTTAAATTGTGATTTTATGTGTAATTGTTGTTCAATGGACTCTATTTCCCAGTAGACGGGTTTAGAGGGGCAAAAGGTGTCAACACAACGAGAGACATGTCACGATTCATTCCATGGACGCACTACTGTGCAGCTCCAGGCAGTTGGCGGGAGGTACACTGTAAGCCCTTTTGACACATGCTAAATCCCAGATTCACAGGCCCCTGGACTACTCAATGCATGTAGGTTAGATAACACCGGTTCAACCTACACACATAACCATGCCTCGTCACAGCGCTTACATAACTATTGACATCGGCCCCATCAGCATAATTGCCTAAGGCACATATGAACCATTCCTGAAAGATAACTTGAATACATGCGTCAGTGCTTAAACGAGGGTGGACTCTTTCATTGCAATTTCCATGGTACATCAAAGGTCAGCCGATCTTATTCTAGCTGCATGTGTTGAAGTCCTATCGCCCCAAATTGTCAGCGCTGTGGCTACTTTTAATTAGTTGCTTTCTTCACAAACAACATGAGGGACTATGGTTAACATCAGAGTTAATTTGATAGTAGATTTATCCACGGAACTTGATGGGCATAGGTTGCCGGCTGTTGCTTCATATGTTGGCCTGGACTCGCCACTATAACAGGCCAGCATTTCTGAAACTTCGAAATAAAGTACTGTCAAACAACATTTCGTATATCGTCGACGCGTTCAGTTTTGACCATAGAGGAGGAGGTCTTATAATTACTCAAACACATTGAGCTGTTGAGAAGAGGTGTGGACAGGTCGAGGGGCTAGATAGGCAGGTAGGCAGGTACCCTGGTCAATCGTCTCGTCTCTCCTATCTACAGCTTAGAGTTGAGTCGTCCTGTGCAATTATCTTTTTACGAAAACATTAAAAATCCCTTGGAGTACAGTACCTCGATTGTTCAGAAAAGCACGTCACTCAGCACAATACGACAAGACGTAGTTAGTAGTAGACAAGGCGAGGAAAGCTAGCTGTAAGAAGTTCTTGAGTAGAGCAATTAGGTAGTTACAAAGAAGGTTAGGGGCAGGATGTGCGCAGTGTGAAACACTCAAGAATCGAGTTCCTAGATGTCAACAAGCGCATTAGAGGAAAACCATTAGAGCAGAGCCAGGTCTGAAAGGGCTGACAAGTTAGCTGTACCTGGCTATAGGCAGGGTCATTGACATTATGCCATGCGGTGCACGAGTACGAGTGTATACGTACTAAAGCACATCATGCATGCTCTAGAATTACAAAAGGTGACTATGTCCATGTCGACTGCGTAACGTACCTCCATTTGCCCAATAAAGATAATCAAACTATTCCACGGAATTTTTGTCCATTTTCTGCTCTCTATTCTATGTACAACCGTACATAAAGAAGTTAGTGACCTAACCCAGAATATAAACTTTTGACACCACAATTACAAGCCATATTTCAAGAAACACTAATTCCATCAATCCAACCTAATTCAGCTGTGAGGTTGACATTTTAGATATCTACAATTAGACACTGATAAAACTTTGAAAGGGCAGTTTGAAAAATTGAAATTCGACCTCAAGGTTGGTTTTCCAGAAACTGAAAGTTGCAGGCAGTATTTTCTTGATAATGTGACTCAGTTACAACTATCCCGATCATTCTGCACGTTTTGATATTGTTACTTTGAGCAGCTGAGAAAAAATATTTGAACCTGTTACCAGTTATGCTAATCTGTCCATGCCTTTTGTTTTCGGGGCAGAGACAGTCTTGGATTTTTATGTGTTTATGTACATGTATGGGGGTCAATTCAATATTCCGGCTGCTGGAGAAGCCACAGTTGTGAGTGTGATACCCTGGGCGTCATTTACTCAGTAACAATAGTCTATGCCCGACATGAATGCAGCCAATGAAAAGCATCTACGTTGTTCTTGTTGGCCCACCTGCTCATGAACCGAAACCAAACACCCCCGGCCATAACCCGAGCAGCGTTCTTCACGGTCCACTAGCTTTCTAACCTTTCTTTGAGAGCCTGGAAACTTCGGGAAATTTTCTCCTACCAAGGCCGAGCCAAGCTTTAATGAGAACGGCCGAGGTGAGGGCACTCGCAGACCGTCGCAGGTAAGTCATTCGGCGTACCACTCTAGGTATCAAAGGACGTGTCAAGTTGTAGTTGTAACGTTATGTCGGTTGGCAAGGAAAGCCAATATGGCGACTCAGCCGTACATGTATAGGAACTGGATACTTTACTGTATAAGAGTTACGAGAAGACTGCTGAAACGGTGTGATCATGTTGCGTACGTGCAAAGAATCTGCAAAATGAGGGGGGTAGAGGTTCTTATTTTGAATTTATCGGAGGAAACATCAAACATAAAATGTGTGTACACCAGAGGCAGTGGGCTTGACGGTCACGAACACAATTATGTGTGACGGGATTTGGCAACGTTTAAAGTGTGCCATTGCTCAACCTGCAATTATAACAGGTGCAATTGTAGACATCAGCCATACACAAACCGTGCGTGGGTAGGTTGCTGTTAGAATTAATTTGTCTGTGTAGTCTGTCTCCTATCTACTACGTAGTATGGTGGGACGCAGTTTAGCGTGGGTCTCTCAGCGTCTGTATGTCTGCGTCTGACCAAGGAGGTTTAACTCCATGGTCTGACTCTGTATAGCACCTTTTGCTTGCATATGTAAACATGCCAGCTTGTAACCTCACCTTGTAAAAAAATAATCGTAAATTCTCTCATAGACTTCTAGTCTCTCGACTCCACATTGTCACAATCGAAGCCAACTCTCTTTAGACACAAAGGTAAACAGAGTCCGGGAGAGCGCTGTGTTATGTGGTGTAACGGGGGGCGTATCATTTTGTCAACACGAAGTGTCAGAGCACAGCGCCACAAATAAAAGGATTTTTAGAAGCTACATACTGAAAACAACGCAAGAAAGAATAAACTATTGGCACGTTGAGAGGCACGATTATTTCAAGTGTTTCAACTGTATGATTTATATTGTTAGTGTCGTGCCAACTGTATGATGTCGTGCCAAGGCCTAAATTTATCAATGACAATGGATCCAGGTGTGCTGTCTGTATTTTTCCACGGAGCTAGTTAGGTGCTAAAATAATGTCAAACTCAATGGAAATTCATGATTTTTACAATGAGATCTGTACTATCTCATGATGGCATCTCAGCTGGGGTGATGACTGCTTTTCTCGTTTTAAGACGTAGTAGGCGAGGCTAGGAAAGCTAGCTGTAAGAAGTTCTTGAGGAGAGCAATTAGGTAGTTACAAAGAAGGTTAGGGGCAGGATGTGCGTAGTGTAAATTAATGTTACATCCTTTTTGGAGCGCCATGTCTGCGAAATTTAGGACGAATTGAAATGTGTTGTTTTAGTTTACGTTATCTTATACCATATGTACATTGTAAACCAGCTGCATCCTTCAATTATTTACGAAACAGAGAGGCGACGCGTTTGTTTCACTAAATTTGTATGATAGAAAGGTCACAATCTTCCCCACCAACATCTACTTGGAGAATAACGCAAATCACCTGCCTATAATCAGTATATTATTAGTATTTACAAGGCAGGGCCTTTCGTCTGCAAATATATTGTTGAATTCCCAGCTGCAGTCATTGACGTTGCTCGAGATGTCTGTCAACATCTTTGATTTGTTGTGCGACTGAGATGCTACTAGTGAACTCGATAACCACTTCACTAAAGTGATTTTGAATATTCTTCAACTTCACAAGAAATATAACCGGAGTGCTGACTAACCACGTGTAGTCATGGCAACACAAGAGGAGGTAAAGTTCGACCCCATCGTCCTGCCGGACCACCCTCCCCAGTACTCGGCCGCGGTGACCGGTCTCCCCCCTCCCCAGCAGACACCCGTCACCATGCAGCCCTACCACATCCCCATGCAGCAGCAACAGGTAAGTTTACGTTCCGCTGCTTCTCCCGGCGTGTGTGAGCATGATACAAGTGATGGAGCATGATACTAGTGTAAATGGACGAACGGTTGGCGGCAAGTCCCTTATTGCTTACGTCTATGGGGAAAATCAGTCGTTATATATGACCAGATGGCGGACTTATAGAGGTGGTCACTTGGGCAAGCTTGACGGTATATGGAAAGGGGGTATAAATGATCAACTTGGGCCCATCCGCGGCATACATTAAGATGGCAATCTTATGTCTGGTCGACCTGTGTTGTTTTGTTTTTAATCCAAGACATCTCAACTATTACCACACCGTCTCTGGCCCTGTAGTATCATTCTTTCTTCTATCTTTTGTATACCCATGCACATGCAATATATCTGCATGCTGTGCGGAGAAGTTGTTATCTAATGCCATGCAATAGAGTAAATATCAACCGACCTAATAGACAGAGGCAGGAATACAGTGTTTCAGAATGGCTCCATTACCGAATGTGGTTGGCGTATCGGGGACTGTTTCTAGCATTTCCATGCTGCATAATTTGTTATCCCGAGAAAAGATTAATCAATGGTTTGTTGAATGTACTCCCCAGCCCACGAGTACTACAAACGTGGTGGTTGTCCAGCAGCCCATGGTGACTGTTGTGGGCCCTCGGCAGTGGTCCAGCGGACTCTGTGCCTGCTTTGATGACATGGGAAGCTGTAAGTAAAGTTGACACCTTACCTAGGTATACACATCCGCACAATTTATAGTTACAGGGTACAAAGGACACTGAAAGTGAGTGGGTTTTGTTGGATCGTTAAGATTTATATATGATTTTTTTAAATTATAGTCTGCAACTGATCTTTTGATTGTCTTTCCTTTAGGATGACGAATCATATGTGAACCTGGACCTATTTTGCGGAGGCCGAACCAGTGTGCCCTTCAACACAGAGCGAGTATTGGGTGGGCTTATTCACCAATTTTCAATCTCTTGACAGGTTTGGCGAGTACCTTCTGCTTCCCCTGCTTCCTGTGTTTCCTGGCGGACAAGATGGGTGAGTCGTGCTGCACGCCCTGCTGCCACGCACACGCCGCCATGGTGGGCATGAGGACCAAGATCAGGACCCAGAACAACATCACGGTAAGACACGCCTCAGCTCAGAGACCAGGTTTGGTCTCCAGTTACATGAAGAAAAAACATCCGTGAATAATTTCATGAGGTTGGTGAATGATTCAATAGAAAAGTTCTTTATTCACAACCATTTGTTTCACAAGAGCCGAGGTTTCGATGCCCTGATTTTTCTAAATGAAGTTTGCTATTCATTAAGAAAAAACGCTACATGTTTTCATAACTACTTAATAATTCAGTTGTACTCCTTGTGACAGTTGACACCAATTTACTCACGATTTTACCATCTAAAGCAATTGAAAACCAATGTTCTTGAACAAAGGGAGCGGGAACAGATTTGGTAAAATCCGAGCATGCATGTTTATATTACATGCCTTTAATCGGCCATTCCTGCAAGTCCATTCGGTTCTCTGAATCCCTGAGACGTCGATCATGCATATGGCAGTACTGATTCTGCATTTCTGTATTTCTCCGCTAGGGTGACATCCATAACGACATCTGGACGACCGCTTGCTGCGCGATGTGTGCGGCTTGTCAGATGTCGCGGGAGGTCGACTTCGTCAACTCCGTCAACGCACATCGCGCTGCCATGAACGCGCCCATCTGAGCAACCTGCACGTGGCGAGGACACCTGTTTTCTTATTATGTTTTATGCTTTTTACGTTTGCACAGTTAACAGATATTATTGTTTGGAAAAAAATATTTACGTTGGAAGTTTGAAAAAAATCAACAGAATAATCCAGAAGCATTTCACACGGTGTTTGTGTTCATGTTTTAGTACGTTACTGTTAAAACTCTTTTCTTGATAACGTTTATCATACTTTACATTCTGTGATCGTGTGGCCATGTCTGGTTGGCTCAGGGCCAAGATTTTCCAAAATATATTCGTTATGGACTAGTTCGTATGCGGATGAAGTTAAGACTGTACGAATGCAGTGCTAGAGGTAGATAAGTTTCAGAACAAAAACTTTATTTTATTCAGGATCTTTCGATAACTCATCTGTTGATTTGTTATTACCACCAGTGATCTGATTTGCTCATATATAATTACGTTATGTGATCTTTACTTTAACGATGTTTATATTCTTCTCTCGATGACATATGTGGTGCTTATAATGTGGTGCTTGTAATAAACACTGCATATGGGTTCAAAAGTGTGGGTGATGTCTGTTACTTCGCGTCTTTAGATTCTAAAACCCTTTCCAAGTAACACTTTCCAACAGTTTCCAGCTTTAATCAAGTCTTAAATACGTTAAAACTGGTGGCTCGATGAGACTAGCTTCATGGTTTTAAACTGTGACTCGAGCTCGCTGTTCAGTAGCCACAGAACTGGGAACTAAGGTCTCTGTGGCAATCTGTAAGACCAAAGACCAAAAATAAAAAATATATACAGCTGTTTTAGAAATGTGACACACAGCTATTTAAGAACAGTCGAAGAACGATGATGCCGCTAATTTGAATACTTCATTACATTGCTAGTATGACTCGTCATCAGCGTCGTACTGTTCGTCTGGACAGCGCCGTTTAGCGACTTGCACCCGCCGGTCGTCCGTGTCATCATCGCCACTTTCTTCGCAACAAGTGAGGTCTAAACTTTCCGTACGAGGAAACGAGTTCGTTGCCAACCTTTTGAAAGCCGACCTCGGACCGCCGTGGGATGGAGATGCTATCAAAAGACCGTCACTGATGCCCAATTTGGATAGGAAGAGTCTGCTGTTAGACGATGTTGGTCTGATGTCCGGGGAAGGTGTCGCCGATTCCGGCTTCCTCTTGACACCTGACGCGTTGTCGGTATGTGGGCTCTCCACGCACAGGGACAGGGATTCGGAGACTCGGTACTTTGCAGCAGAGGAACCTGAACATCGTTTGCCAAGGCTGTCCGTCAGGGTCAGAGCCCTAGCCATCCACTTACATAACTCCGACGTTTGTTCGCAGCACTGTGCTTCCATCATGAGTGGTTTCAGTGATCGGTTGACAAACCAGGGCTTAGGAGTCTGGTTCATGCAAAGTCTGCAAAATCCTACAAATCCACAGGCAGGATACAGGTGTCCAAATGGAAGTCAGATCGCAACGAATAGAACGAACGCAAACAAAACCTTTCAGTTCGAATGACAGACCATCACCGTAGCAACATGTGTGGAGCACGTTCTAGAACGGATTCGTCGGATGACTATGAAGAACGTCAGGGGTATTTAGGGGACGTCACTGGCATCCGTTCCCCTATATCGAAGCTTTCCACATGGCGTGAAACTTAAGAATCAGGCCTCTAAACCTGTTTTGTGAGTAGTTCCAAATGTCGCGCTATGTATTAAAGCAGTATTATCCTGCGTTAGCATTTGCTTATGGAGGCACAATTTTCTGAACTGGAAAAATCTTGTCAGTGGAAGTATGATGCCCATTGATTCGAGCAAGGCAGCAGCGTTGTAAAAGGACAGACCACATGTACTCAACATATAAAGTTTCTTGAAAGCATTGACGTGGGTGTTCGCTTACTTTTTACTCAAGTCTAACGTTACTATCAACATATCAGTGTTCACCCTGCGTCACAAGGCTGTTCGGTCGTTCTACCTCCATCCCTACGTCATACACAAGTGTGGAACGCGCGTTTCACTTTATTCGAAACACAGAAGTGTTCGAATGCGACCTTGTTACCATAGCGTTACTCTTCAAACATTACCCACCTTCGCGGTTCCGGAGATATGGCGATGTCGAGAGAAATAGGCCAGGGTGACGACCAGAGACACACATTCCGGGCACTTACCGAGCGTCCTGGCCTCTTCGAGCTTTATCCGATACCAGAGGAGGTGGAAGAGGATCAGACTCAGGGTAAGTCATTCAGGATCACAAGGTCACGTCGGCCGGCCCAAACACACAGACACGAAAAGCTACACATATTTCTCCTGAATTTGAACTTTTCCTAAAACTATTAACGGACGTTAGGGATAGGCGGCTTGGAGGACAAACGTCCCTTTTCTGTCCTCTCAGCGTCCACCACACCAACACCGCCAGGGCTGAAGCTGACCACAGAGCAGCGTGTGTCCATAGCTAGGAAACTGAACGCCAAACTGAGACCGGCTACTGAAGCTATCGTTGCCAAGAGGAAAAACGGAAAAGCGGACGAAGACGCCTGTAAGTCTCATAAGCTTAAGCGAAAAGTCAATGAAGACAGTCCCTCGTCACAGGCGAGAAGAACGCCGCACAGGTCACCAGAGTGCCCCCCACACGGCGCTTTCTGTGACCCCCGCCTGTCCAACTCTGCACCCATATATTACGACGTGGTCGCAGGAGAAAGAGTCCTGGTAAACGCCATCGCTAGGGACTCCTGCCGACCCAGGGACCCTGTTGTACAGTGTGGCATCCGGAACAGTCATAGTCCATACTTCACTGATGGCACCTGGTCCTCTTATCAGCGGCGTTTAGACAGACACAACAGAAAGATGCTGAAGCAGCTAGCGCGTCGTCTGAAGAAGCATCAGCCTGGTCAGCCGGATTAGCATGACTGACCTACAACAATAAAGACCCCGTGTCCAAACAAAGATTTATGCAGTAGGGGTTTTTGTATTACACTCAAAACGCATCAAACCCAGCATTTAATTGCCATCTTCAAACTATATTAAAGGAGCCGTACTTGGTGTCGATAGCGCTGGGTACACTCCAATTGATAGTATCACATTCGAGCTGTCCTTGGTACTGATAGTATCCCATTCGAGCTATCCATGGTTCTGATAGTATCACGTGAGCTGTCCCTGGTACTGATAGTATCACATTTAAACGGAGTGTCCATTGTACTGATAGCAACACATCTGAGCTGGCCCTGATATTACATCTGAGCTGTCCCTGGTACTGATATTACATCTGAGCTGTCCCTGGTACTGATATTACATATGATCTGTCCCTGGTACTGATAGTTATCACATTTAAACGGAGTGTCCATTGTACTGATAGCAACACATCTGAGCTGTCCATGGTACTGATATTACATCCGAGCTGTGAACTGTACCTGGTGGTGTCCTTGGTGCTGAGAGTGCCACACACTGACAGCTTTACAATCGTGATGATACTGAGCTCTTATCATTTCTATAAAAATGAGTTGCATCAGCCCGAAGTGATTCCATCCAAAATGCCACACACACATTTGTACTGATGAGAAATTATTTATTCAGTCAAGTTCTGCTAGAGTACGTAGCATATCACCCATCACGCTTGCATTAAAATGTGGAATTGTTAAAACAGTACCACAACAGTCTAGCCTTTGAAAGGCCTACTCCATAAAAGAACACAGTGGTTTTTCAGAATCAGTAAAAAGCAGTGACAACATCAACTCAAAAGCCATAATTCGTACTGTTGTACACAATCTAAATCAAACACAAGGCAATGTCAGCATCATCTATAAAATTGAACGTTAGACTGGCTATTCTGCAACAAATCCATTCTTAATTCCATCCTCTTTGAGTAGGATAGCACAGATGTTATCATTTTGTGCAGTCCTAGAGATTGACCATGAACTAATAAAGTGCAAGCTGGGGGAAATTCTACTAGTCTCAGTGCTACTGTACTGTTTTTCACCACTACGCTGCTCCCAACCCCTTTATACAAAATGATACATCAGTTACAAGCAGGAGTTAGGGTCTAGTATACACTGCTTAGCAACAGATAGGGGTCTGGCAAAATTACTAAGGACAAATTTACAAGGAAGCAAAAGTGCCACACATGATGATGGACATGATTAGAAAAGGGAAAATCACAAACAAACACAACAATGCGTGCATATCAAAAATAAAACCTACACGCAGTCTTCTGATGGAATTCTGCTTACCACTGCCAGACCTGACCAGACATTACGCTCTATGCCAACAATTTGTTAAGTAAAGTTGGCATCTCTAGTATATCATTCAGACTCCATTAATAACAATGTAAAGATCTGCAGGTATTCAGCATGGTTAGCGATGCTGTGTCCTTCCAGCTTAATCATCCTAACTCTAGTCCTAACTTGAAAATTCTCTACACAATAAGTATCTGCCTGCCAAGCCTTTAAAGCGGCAGCAAAAAAATCAACTCCAAATACATTCAACCTCTCTCTCTCTCTCTTGACATAGTTTCTACAATTTCTCTACTCTAACACACAATGAGTTTAAAATTACATTGTCACAAGAACATGGGCAGAATTCTGCACAGGTACTACATAGCCAGACAAAAGTGATTTTTTTCTGTTTTGCTCCTTTGTGAAATAGTCGTCAGAAAAATCTTAACAGTGAAAACATTCAGTTTCTTCAGAACTCAGTGTACACATGTTTCTCTGGTTCCCTCCCACGCAATGGTGCTGTCTTCATGCTGACTCTCTACTGTTGGGCGTCGTCAGTCGTCTGTATGGGAAATATGATCAACATTTAGTAAACATCCTGAAAGCAGTATGTTATCGAGGAGGTGTAAACCCTCTTTGTACTGTGATCTTTTTTCTGTAACAGCTGCCAGCATAACCTTCGAAAGACTGACCTGTAACACAGTAGAAGACCTATTATTGGAAACTTGGTCATCCAAGAGGCATGTTTGACATCATTCTACTGTCAAGATGCAGTGCTTGCAATTTGAACCAATACCCTGGTTATAACAACGCCAAAAGTACTGCATATCAACTGTCTTTTGGACAACCAAGTTCTCAAAATCTGTTCATTCCCCACTTCTTTGCATTCTTTGTGATGAGCACATGCTTCTACAGCATGCATCAGCCACAACATTGAGAAGTTCATGCAAAATTAAAGCATAAATTGACAGTAGCAGAAATCATAGAGCAGTAGTGGGCCATGCAATCCATTCAGTCACTCACTCATATCCACACGTATATATCCCACTTCCCTAATGCTACAAAAAAAAGAACACTTTGAAAGCATGACATCATCTGCAACAGCCACCTAGTTTGAGAGCGATGAAAATGAAGGTTTTGAAGGGAAAGTCAGACCCAACAGAGACAACAGTCTCTAGAGAAGCAAACGTTTCCCAACCTTTACTCCCCTTCCCTAGAATAAAGTTAAGGCCTTGAAACCAGCTTCTAATAGTTCTGCAGCAAGAAGCAACCAATGTGTACAATCAGTATCTTGGCTTCACTCAATGTTCTTCCGGTGTGACTGTGTGGGTTTGTGTGGGTTTCCATAGTCAGTGTCTTTGTATTACTGAGACAAAGTTGGAGATGACTACTGTACTGAAGTGTGAATGTGTTTTTCCTAAATATACTGAAGTTTAGGAAAACTATAATGACTTGTGTACATCAGATCAATGACTACATTGTGTTCAGTGTTACATGTATGTTGTTGTGATTTTTGGGTGCTTTGCTGCAGACAGAAGCAGACGTTTCAAGGCCCTGACAGGGGGATGGGACAGTGTTCAGCTAGTCCTAGGACCCTCCTGAACATCTCTATCTTTCAGACGTGAGAATCTGACCTTCCCCCGTCCCGTTAGTCGTGACCTGCTGCTCCCCCTCTTCCTTGTGCACCACCACCTTAGTGACCGTCATGTCAGGGTTTTGGTCTGCAGCTTCCTTAATCAGGTCAGCAAGAGCCTGAGGCGGTAGAAAAGTCAGAGACAGGAAGCGTTGATGGGTTTGTAGAGAGCAAGAACGATCAACACCATAGTGCTAGTGCTACGGGGCATTGGAGGGGGTGGCTACAACACTCCTCCATTGTTAAGAGAAAAACAAAAAAATTGGGGTACCTAGTTTGTTGCTCAGGTGTAATAATCTTTACCTCGTTGTAAGGGACCGAGCTATCAAGCATTCTTGCAATGATTATTCATGGCACAGGCTGGGCTTGGAAGGTGCAAGGTGGTGAAATGCAGGACTTTTGAAATGAAGACAAATAGCAACACATCAAGCGCAACTCAAGACTAAGAAAAGTGCCAATGTAACACAGGTGCAGTGCAAGTGATGCTTTTAAGAACTTTGAGCATGGATTGAAAGATTGTTTGCAGGGCATTTTCACAGTTGTGAAAGTTAATAAAAATTTCTTTTTATTAAGAATGCTTTATGCTTTCAATTTGGGTTGCAGAACTTGTGAAAAGTCATACTCTATGTCAACAGCTTCATGCATTGAATGAATGAATATGGCAGAAAACTTAAAAAGTCTACACAAGGTTTGTAAGTCGATTATCAAGAAAACATTCTACAACAGACACATTAGCAAAGTATGCATGGTTACCGGTCACTGACAAGTTTTTTCTACCTTCAGTTCATTAGTAGATATGTTGGACACAACTACATTTGTAGAGTGATCTTGATAGTTTCAACTGCTTACTCTATTTCTTGATTAACCAGTTAGTCACTGGGATAACATCAAGATTAAACAATGAAAAACTCACCAGATGTACAAATGACTACAAGGTTACAACATTTTATGGTAGCAGCATTTGAAGGAAAATGAGGACATTTCACAGAGTGTAAGTAGAGTATACACTGTATACATAGACATTAGTTTGGGGAAAAGGGTCGAGCAAGAACTTTTTCTTCACAGAGGAGACATTGATTTGTTATTGTAATGCACTCCAGAAGGTGCATTTTGAATTTTGAACTGGTGACATCCTAACACAGCCAACATAAATATTAAAGTTTTCTGCAGTCACTAAAGAATATTATCCTCTCTACTTGACAGATGTTAGTACAAAATTTGTGATGGACTACTAAAAGATTTGAATACGTATGAAATTGGGTACGTTGGAGCAAGCCAAAAGAAAGTTTACACGGATCTAAGTCGACAGGAACGTGGGCCGAACAAGGACTTGTGGTTAAAGATTAGATCCCACCACCAAGGGAGACACCACTGGACAGGGGGTGTCCTCACCTCATCCTGGTTTGAGTCCCCTGTGAGGACAGTGGTTCTTTCCATGTGAGTCTCTAGCGTGCCATCTTTCTTCATGTACTGCACAAAGTAAGGCGTGGCAATAAGACACCAATAGCGTGCTCCGACAAGTGACGTTACGAGGGCCTCTTTCAATTTTTGTCGTGACCTTCTATTTCTTTATATCAGGTTTATAAGTGGTACTATGCTGACCAAAATCAAAATTGGGGGTGTTTCTTATGCTTGCAGTTTGAAACTAGCTTACAGGGCAGTGTCAAATACACTTTTAAGTTGTGCGAGTGTGTAAAGCTTACAAAAGTTGCCCTCTTTCAAAGACTTCATCCCTTTATGAATATTTCCCTCAGCACTTGTTCCTCTATTTGGAGGCAGGCTCCCTAACATCTAGCACCTTTGTTTCTTTTGTGCCCTGTCTAGGTCATAAACTTTACTTGTAGTAACACTTCCTACCAGTTATCATATGGGACATTGCCTGGATTGTGTATCAAGAGGAACTTGAATTGCCTGGTGTCCTGCCAGTAGTAACCATGGCTATAGTACAATCACAATCATGCAATGCTGATATAAATCAAAGTTATGAAAAGTGCAAAATAAATACATTCATGCTTAGAATTGCTTGATGATCACGTACAAACACAAGAGGTGCATACTGTAGTGATAGCATGAAGTTTCATGTACACTTAGGGACCTTTCCTTTTTTTCCTAAACACCCCCCAAAAATTTGTGTTATTAACTTTAGAGAGTAATTTGATTGTGGCATTTATGTGATAAAGCATAATTATATTTCACACTTTACGTTGGACACAATGCAATAACTGTAGTTAGCATGGGTGATGCCGGTGAGTTAATCTGAGGGGAGGTATGGTGGTGGAGGGAGGTTGGAGTTGGGAGTGATGTCATGGTGGTGCCAAATGAAGAGAAGGTTTACCTGATCGTGGTCAATGTCAGTATCTCCTGTAATGACGATTCTCTTCTCAATGCGTGTTTCTGCCACGCCACCCTTCACCGTCTTAAGGAGCAACCACCACCACGGAGAGGCAGAGAGAAGGAGAGAGATCAGGACACACCAGGTCAGCACTGACATAGCAAGTCTCCACATAGAATATCTACATCTAAATGTACACATTCTGCCAATAACCTTTAGTTTACTCGACAAAAACTGAGAAGGCAAGTCGTCAGTCTTTCCCTCCACCTACTGTCCATTAGACTTAGTCCATGCAAACCGATAGGAGAAGGACCAACAGTGCAGATATATACTTTACTTTGAGGCTCTGCTAGGAAGCAACAACACAAGCCAATGTCGCTACATTTGATGATTTCACCATTTTGTCGAGAAACTTGCGGTTTTCCTTTGAAAGGGATTGGCAGAAATGTTTGTCCCACTGGAGTTAACATACGGGTTAGGTTATTGTGCAGGCATGCATCCATGCAGCATGCTAGATCAGAGGGACTAGCTCACATGTACATTCTCCATTTCTCATACCCAGGATACTACTATTGCACAAACGTTCCTAAGTCTCAATGCCATCTGCAATTAGTATCTATTAATATATATGCACCGATTCCTATGCCTTTGGTTCTTAAATGCTACGATGCACATGCATAAATGTATCAGTTAGCAATTGGTAAGTTCTGGTGTGGTGGACCTGCCAATGGGTTTAGGCCTCTTACTCTTGCTATCTCTAGACTAAGTAACCTAAGTTCACGTGGTTGTGATTGTGGTTCTGCGTGACCAATGAGGACTGTAGTGACCGGTAACCATGGATACCTTGGTGATGTGTGTGGTGGTTGTCGTGGAGATAGTCTCGCTGGTGACTGTCTGCGCGCTGACCAGCACACCGGGGTCCTGGTCGGGCTCCCCGTCCTCGTTTTGTTCGTACGTGATGGTTTTGGACTCAGTTTTCACAATAGGGACAGACGACGTGAACTCAGGTTGGGCCTCATCGGAGGCCACATATTTGACCGTTTCTGTCTTAACCTCCACGGTGGGGGGTTCCTGAAATCACAAGCCTTGTCAATCTGGGTTCACATTCGGGGTCCATGACATTTCTGCACTAGCATCTACAATGTATCACAGCAGCAGAGCAATTAGCCAAGTTAGTAAGTAAGTATTCCTACAGAGCTAAAAAAAGGTGAGTGCTGACAAGACAACAATATGGGTTAGACAGGGAATAAACACAGGTTAGTACCACAGGGCATACAGAAAAGGACGAGTCACACAGAAAACTTGTGTTAGTGGGGAAAACATTAGCAGGAAGGGTGGGTCATGACGTGGTGTAGGGAGTCACTGACTGGTGTGCCTCCTGCAAAAACCGCTGGACAAATACATGCAAGTAAAACGGACACATGGGCAATGCTGAACATGCACAGAACACGTTCCTGCTTCATGCAAGGACCACTGTAGAGATGTATAAGCTGGAAGTTAGTACGAGAAGGGTAATATGTAGCTGTCATGCTTACAGTCAGTGGGAAACAAGCCCATGACCTTGAGCAAACAGCACCCTGTAGCTACACATGTATGGGAAGCTGCCCTAGAAAATGTTTGTCCTGAACAGTTAGCAAGCCATTCAAACGTATGGCTCAGCAGATTAGCTAACGAACAAAACAACACTGAAGCTGTTGACAAGAAATGGTATGTCTGTTAGCGTTATGGCACATGCAAAGGCTTGACGCTTTCTCCTATTCCCCAGCTACACTGCTTAGTGATCTTTGACCCCCTGGAAGAGACTTGTACTTTTAGCTACGAGGACTTTTGTGTGGACTACGAGAGGCAGGGGGGGAGTGTACACGACGTGTGAATGTGGGTGTGAGAAACATGTAATGCCTGCCACCATGCTTCACCTGCGACTCTAGTTCATCCACCACAGCATTTTCAACATTCGGGATCTCATCATCATCATCAACCTTATTTGTTAACTCTTCGGGGGCAGCAGGCTCCGGGGGTGCAGCATGCGTCTCCGTGCCATTCACCTCGGGCTCGGCCACGGGCGGCACGGTCTCCTGCACTGCCGCCGCCACCTCCTGTAAAGATACCCAATCAATGGTGAACACAACCCACCCATCCACACACACACAGCTGCAGGCACCTGTTACTTACACACACCTTGCCAGTGGTCAGCACACTGGTGAGATATCCCATGCGTTTTTTTCAAACGCGGCACACAACTAGCACACGTGCATGGAAGATGTACTGCTAAGTGTGAAGTCAGTGGGACAGTCTCAAGTGGTGAGGAGACAGAGAGAGATAGAGAGATGGCCAGACAGGGGTGTAAGTCAGAGGAAGAAAGAGAAGCAATATCACAACACAGGCTGCATGGTAGTAACTCGTCAACAACCAGTTCACAACAGCTCAATCTCTTAGAGAACAATTTTTGTGCTGTGTTAATCACAACATTTTATTCAACAGTGTTATTCAACATTTAAAGTTTTCCAGGCTTATTTTTGTGGATGCTGATTTTTTTGATTCTGTGCTCTGGATCTAGCAATTTTCCCAAGATGCCTTGCAAAGATGCCGCAGTCTGATTGGTTGGAGAGCCGGCCTATGAGGAATCAACACCTACATGCTCCTCTTTCTCCTCTTTCTGCTGGGACAGGGTCTTGGGAGGGGTTCTGGCGTCCCAACCCCCTGGCGCCGGCTGGGGTGTTTGACTCAGGAACTCCATCTTCATTTCGTGGATATTCTTCTGCCTGCGTTGCTGCTCGGCGTCTTTCTCGCCCTGACTCTGGTGGTGGAAATGAAGGTTGACGATCAGAACGGGCCACTTTGGCCCCCTGTGAGGGATGCGGAATCTCTACGGGGGAGGTCCACGGCCATATGCTGCTTGTTACGTGGCTGGGGAGGCCAGTCCTCTTCAGCCTACTCAGCTTAATTTCTGCTATTTGGAGGCAAGTTTTGGGCAATTGCAAAATTGTCCCTCATTGACCCAGAGTGAAAATGGCAATGAATGCACTTAGCTTCTTAGACTAAGATGCGACACATATTTCTCACTACACTTTCTCATTACACTTATAAGTCAAGTACTGTAGCTTTAACTGAACTTAAATTGGATGTTCCTAAAAACATGACAAGGATATTTAGAAAGCACATCTATAATGTATGGCACATGAAATTTGGGAGAGGGAAGCAAATGCAGACAACCTACAGAACAGAAAAGGCTATGCAATACATAGCTGCATCTGAAATGTTGCTATGGAGAAATAAGACCCTTTTGCGAGTCTACTGGATTCAGTGCAGTTGTAGAAATGGCTGAGCCAGCACGTGCCATGCAGCAGCCGTTTACGGCAGGTCAATACGTCGATAGGGAGAAACAAAACATTAACTGTCATTCCAGCCATTGCTATGCAAGCATACACACCATGCAACTGTCCATCACCAAAATCGATGGCCCGAGCTACAAGACAGCTACTTTGTCTAAAAGGAACCTATTAGTGGGGGGGAAGGGCTGAAGGCAGGGAAGACAGGGAGGTAGGACATGGTTGACATCAACAATGTCAGGGAATGGTACAAACCTTGAAGCTGCCCTGTGGATAGTAATCCTCCCCTTCGCACAAAGTGTCCAAAGACTCGGCAATGCTCTGCCGTAGGACAGGCAGGGGAGGGACAGACGGTTCACACGTCAGCACAACCCTACCTGACAATGCAAGTAACCACTCCCCACTACACCAGAAACACCCGCTATAGGACCTTAACCCACGTTAGTAGAGCTGAAAAGTAGGTATTGATGATATGTATAGATTTTTTTGGCTGGTAACACCACACAAGATTAAAAGTCAGATTCTTCAACCTTGCATCTGACTTCACTGAATTTTACTGTCTGACTGCAGACATTTGTTGATTGTTTTATTCTTACCTCTGATTTAACCAATGCTGTGTATAGAATCATATCAGCAGCTGTGTATACAATCTAAGAGCCACATGACTCTTCATCTTGTGTGTTTGTGTCATTTATCTTGAAGTACAATCTCAAACTGCGTTATTCTATATCATGGTGGTGTCCAATAAGCCTGTGCTATGATATGTTCAACTGTTTGTTGTCCTGGATATGATAATTCATGAGGGAGTGGTCATTTGCATTGAACATGTAAAATAAAATGAACTTCTGCGAAACGCTGGTGTAGACAGGTATGTACGGTGGATGTGATGAGGGAGAACGAGAAATGGAGGTGAGGAATGGAAAACACAAGGAATGAATATGGACGGTATGGAGACAACAGGGTTTGTTATGTTGTAGACAGGGTGGGTGGTGTGACACGTGGTAAGACTGAAACATCACACAACACACGACTGTCAACACAAGACAGACCACATATGTAGGACTGGGTGAGTATTCAAACCACTCTCAAACCAACACACGTCATGCAGGAAACCCCTGCCTACCACAAACCAAACGTGTATGTGGTCAAAAACAGGCAGAGCATGAGGCCTGGTTCATGATGCAGGATGTCACGACAAACAACCTACAGAGGACACACTCTGTTCTGTTCCTACAGTGGTTAGTTGGGCAGGGTCAGCACACACACAGAATAAAGATGGGAGGCACAAGCCTTTTGGGCGCCTGGTCGGGAGTAGGCACTATAGAAGTCGTCTGTTGTGTCAGCGTCAATGAAGGGGATCTGGTGGCCAAAAAATAAAGGCGGGCAATGGGGACAGCGGAGGAGAGAAAAGAGGGGTGGGAGAAATACAGACGTTACAAATACAAGGAACGCACTAATTGGCTACTTCCCTGATAAAAGAAAGATGGTTGTTATATCGTAGGTGATTGTAAGTTGTGATTGTTACATTTCACTTTACCAGATATCACACGTTTCAACAATTTGAGGAAATTCCTTCTGATTAAGCAAACTTTCCCCCCTCCCAGTTTCTCGAAAGCTTGTCACGCAGAGAAAAGGATGATCAGTAAACAACGTGAAAAGAATTTGTTTAGATTTCCGATGTCCAGGGAAGCAGTCTTCAGTGCCTATAAATAATGAGCTAAGCACAAAATATTAATGACACTGCTAGCCTATGATTTACCTTGGACTATGTACGACTGATGAAACGAAAAGCAAAAATGGGCCACAAAGCAAATTCAATTGAGATGGAAAAGAAAGCAAAAGCCTGGAGGACAAATCTAGCACAATCATTCTGAGACTTCTTTCACCCAACACTGTACATCATCATCATCAATGTGCCTTACAACAGCACACAGTAAAACATGGATACAAATACATGACAACACCTACAACCAACATTTCAAAACATCACGTAACAGACAGGGAACACAACCTTCTTGTCCGGAAGAAGCTGTTTTCATACTTACTTGAGTTACTTGTTAGTTTCTTTCAAATTCAACATATTCAGACTACTTCCTTGACAAGAAGTTGACCAAATAAACAAACACTGCACAGCACTGCACTGCACAACACTCACTACACAAGACATTTAGAACGAATACTCCACCCCTCTAATTAACAAAAAAAGGCTTTACCAGTGCCAAAACTCGAGATCTAGCACCAAGCTCTTTACAACCCACAAGACAGTATCAACAAAACTCTGCCATGCATTACAAATAAACAAACACCACAAACACAGACAAAACAAACCAACTCAAAGATGATGAGAACAGACTTTGATGTTCAACACCACAATGAAATCAGAGAGGGTGGAACCAAAAAACACAATAGTTAGTACATAACTTTTTCTCCAAAATATCAGTAAAAAAAAAAATTACGACATGCAAAATTAAAGTGTCTGCAGATTTTCTACTCCGGACTAACTCCTGTCCTCACCTCGTCACCCTGCGGAGGGACGTCGTCTGCGTACGGCAGTTTCCCAGCACCAACAGCGTCCGCACTGGCAGACATGTCCGGCGGGAGCTTTGACAAGTCTGGTCGGTTCTGCTCACGGTATGGAGCATAGCCAGGAGCTGGAATAGAAGAAAAATCTTTCCTTTAGTGATTATGTTTGAGTACAGTACTCCAAATTCATATCATTGCATCTTTAAGCAGCAGTAGCAAGGAAAAGCTAATAAATATATTTCAAGCATTTAGCATGCAATCTACCCTTATTACAAACACATGCTCCTTAGTAAAAACAAACACATGCTCCTTATGTGAGCAGGCGTCTATGTAGTCTATGGTGCGATTACTGCAGATAATGACTTACTTGATGGTGTGGGTTCTACTCACTAGTGAGACTTCACGTGACACCAACAAGTAGAAAGAGAAAACCTTCCATACATGTCCACAAACCTGCATCCATGCTCTTGCTGGAGAAGCGTTTGCTGAGGGTACGCTCGAAGTTTGGAGCCGGGCGGTCGATCAGCGCGCTGATCTGTCGTGTCTGGTGTTGGGTGCGCCCGCTGTAGCGGAACTTGGACCCCAGGAATAAGATTTTGCTCTTGGGTGGGGGCTCTGGGGACACCAGCCTGCATAGCAATGAAAAAATCAAACAGGTCATTAAAATACTGATGAAATTACAGTATGTACAGACAGCATACTTTTGAATGATAATGTTTTATCGATCATTCAATGCTGAGAAATTTCAAGCACACCTGTTTATATTACCTATTTTACATTGACTGAAGTAATACAGGCCTATCTTACAATTCTTGTGTCTACATACCATTAAAACAAACTGTTACAGATGCTATAACTTTTTATTTCTCAAGCATCAAAACCAAGTATGACTGAGTACCTGAAGAAGGTGTGATGCTCCACACAGACTTTCCATAACCTTTTGGCAGCACGGTGGTTGGGCAGCTTGAACCCAATGGTGCTCTCAAACTGCTCAAACTGGGGACAAAGGGCTCATGTAAGCACAATGACTAGTGAAGACAACAACCTACTCTTGTGCACCAAACGGGGCAACCATATACAGCTCCTGGCCACATGTACAAATATGCACAGACCTAAACATTTTCACTTGTTTTTCCAACAATGTCAATACTTGCCCATCAACCATGTTGTGAGACAAAATCTAGATTATCTTTCCAATACACAAAAGTCCACAAAGCACAGCACATGTAATTTGTGATGGAGTCTTCTTTTTCTTTGGGTGAAATATCAAATTCTCCTGAAACAAGAGCTTGGTGCATAACAGTAGGTTTTTGTGGTTTCCCGCAGACACCTGTCCCATCATTTGATTGACAGCTGAGCTTCAGAGAGATTTCTAGGAAAGAATCCAGCACTTACTATTGGTGAGAAGAGGGCGTCGTCCTGGAGCAAAATTTGCAAGACAGGATTAGATAGATAATCACCAAGCACATCATAAGGTCTGTGGGGATGGACGCTGTCAGCGTGAGAGTTAGAGAGAGAGAGAAGATGTTCACGAGACAGGAGACATTCAGAAGTTCCTGCCAAGCTGTCAATCAAAGTGGACGTAGCAGTTTGATTTCACAGCATGCAAAACAGTCGAAAGAATCGTCTCTTCATGCTTGGTCCAAAAATTTTGTTGTTCAAGTCAATAAAAAGTCCTGATTTTAAAATCTGAGCAGATGTTACCAACCAATGCTAGCCAAAGATTTATGTAGTTCAACTTACTTGCTGTTTTGATAAGCAAGAGTATCACTGGAAAGTTCAGTGCAATGCGTGCAAGCCTGAAAGCCAATGGCATTTTACCTTTCTGGCTTTCTTTTCTAGTTCCTGATTACGAAAGCAGGCTCGGCATGCGATCCGTTAGACCAAGGGCAAGAAGAGACAAGAGAAGGTTGGACTCAAAAGTCAGAGGAAAGGTCTGGACTGATTAGTTTGGAACAAAAGTGAGAGGAACGTCGAGACAACTTTGTACACAAGTTAGTGTGAGGGTGGTAGAAGCAGAAATGTGCATATGTTAGCATGGTAACCAACCATGAATGTGTTAAAGGTGTGAAAGAGGCAACTATGCTACAAACATAGCAAGGAAAGTGATGTTCCACAGGAAAGGAAGAGATGCTCCTAGAATTCTCCATGTGAAGCCCAGCTGTAGAAACCTTCTGACTTCTTATAACCCTTTCCTTCTTAAATTCTTCCGTGATTAATACAAATTTGGGTGCATAAATGGTCCACAAGAGGGAAGAGGGTGACACAATTACTATCACCATTAAAAAAAATTTTTTTCGCCCATAGTAGCCTTTATGATTGCCTACTAGCTTTCAACTTCTAGATGGACCATTGGACCAACCATAATCATGAGATTGTGTACACACTGCTGCAGGGCTTCTCATGACAGAAGAAAAGCTGAACTGTACAGTAATCAGTACACAACGAGCCTTACCTCCCCGGGTCTGATCTTGATGTAGAAGTTGCTTCTCTTGAAAGAGATCTTCAGGATTTTGGGCCAAGCAAAGCGATTTATCCTCAGCCGGTCCCGGTAGATCAGTAGACCGTTCGCGCACACCCCCAGCATGATTTCCACACCTTCAGAGTCCTGCAAACAAAAAAGAAAGACATTAAATTCTAAGCCTTCCGCACTATTTAGTAATTAGTTGTTTCTCTTTCAGAATTTGTGTGAGCTGAAAACGGAAACTCAATGGTAACAAAAATAAAACAAATCATATATGGAGATACAACAAGCATTTTCTTTCCTACGTAGATCAGACAAGCAGGATAAATCTTTGTAAGGTGTACTTTGCCTGCAGTTCCACTTACTTTTGCATGGCTGAGCTTTTTACTCATAAAGCTAACCAACATGTTGTCTCTCTCTGTACATGTACATGACATACTGTATAAAAATCGTCACCTACAGTAAGAACTCAAGGCACTGACACAGAAAGACTCAAAACAACTCAGAAGAAAGGAAAAACAGCATAAAAACAAATCATCACACAAAGCACTACTCAGTGTTCTCTGTACAATTTCCTGGCTAATTTCTAGCACAATTTATCAAGGGTACATATACTGTTCAGGACCACTGGAGCCGTGGTCCTCTCTTCCCTGAAGCTCCCTTGAATTGAGCGTACAAGGTAGCTGCTGAAAGTAAGAAGTCAAACATGTTTCCATGTGCACTTTTCAACTAGCGCTAGCAAAGACAATAGCATTTTTCGAACCATGAGTAGGACTAGATTGTCTTCATACAATTCATAACATCTTCAACTGAGTGCTCTCAACATTTTGGCTAACAGGGTTATTACTAACCCTATAGGTTCATGAATTCACAAGATTCTCAACAGACAACTGTTACAGGAGAAGTTTACAGGTCATTTCTTTGTGAAGGCAAATCACAAGAGTTGTAGACACACCACGAAGTAGCAAGCAGATCTCAACCATGGAAAAGGAAATTTTGAGATTCACCTGCATCATTTTGAATTACTGCAATTATACATCTCACCACATGCAATGGGAAGAGGAGTGAGGATTGAGGTGCGAGGATATCTGTTTGCGAACACAAGCAATATTTTCTACGGCACCAAGGTGGCACACTACTACTACTACTACATCTACTAGTGACAGTAACAGCTACAGAACAGCGTGCAAGGAAAAAGGTGAAAATGCCCACATCTTTTTCGTCCTGACGCACCTTGGCATGGTGCAGGTCGACTCCATACATCGCCAGCTTCTTGGCGTTCTCAAGGTAGTGGAGCTCGGCCTCTGCCGGTGTCTGGCCCCTGTACAACAGATAAACCAACGCTTTATCTCAGGCTTACATTTACAACTCCGCTGGGGTCTTACTGTACATAAAACTGCTGTGGTGTATGGTAATAGCTACCTGTAAAACTTCTAAGAGCATTTTAACACGTACTAGCTCAGGATTACAAGGTGAGCGATAAGTCCACATGCAACAAAAGTAGGAAGGGGCATCATAAAAATGAAGTTCCATTACATTTATGTACCACGTATCAAGATGTCAAAAGTTCTCCAATCAAGACTTGAAATAGAATTGTTCTGTACTTTGTCTGTATTGTAATTCTTAACTCACAATGCTTCGAAATTTGAATTCGGTTACTGACATGTGAAGCCTGGAGCTTGTTTATTGCAGCCATACACACCTTTAGAATAAATACCTAATTAACTCCCAGAGAGTTATGAAATAAAGACTAAACTTTAACTTTAACTGCCAACACTACAATGAATTGGGACTTACCCCAAATTTTCGACAACAACTCCCAGGGAATGTTGATGAAAATCTATGGCATGAAAGATCTATCTGCACATGCAGAAGACTCACTTGTGTGTTTTGTGCAGTTCCATGACCTTCTCTTCCAGTTCCTTGGTCTGGTTGGGTGCGAACTTGAACTCTGACAGGTAGTCGGCGCTGTGCTCCTCGGGGTCGTAGTCTCCCAGCTCCGATTGGACGATGTAGGAGCCCAGCAGGGCGTGTGTCACAAAGGAGCACGGCAGTCTGGGTAGGGAGAAAGAACCAGTCATCAGCATCCTCTTATGAATTGGACCATCGTCAGAAAAACCTGTGTAAACTTTAAATACTGACAGTATATGCTCTCTTGATCTCTGCATGACAACAAATCCCCAGGGTTAGATAATATACCTGCCATCATTTGGAAAGACCCAGTTTTCAAGGACCTTCTTTTGTATTTGTGTAACCAAACCTTTATGTATCATAGACCACCATCATCCTGGTTAAAAGGAGGAATTGTTCCCATTCCCAAAAAAGGCGACCTAACATCTGCCTCCAACTATAGAGGGATTACACTTACTCCTATTGCTGCAAAAATATACAACAAACTTTTACTTAATCGCCTAACCCCTGTAATAGACCCTGTTCTTAGGAGGAACCAAAATGGTTTTAGAAAAGGGAGGTCAACAATTTCACAGATTCTTGCAATACGGCGAATAATTGAAGAGTTGAAGAGATGTAATAGGGATTTTGTATTGCTGTTTGTCGATTTCCGTAAGGCGTTCGATTCCATCGATAGAGATGTGATGTTTGAAATTCTAGCAATGTACGGTATTCCATATTGTTTTATACAAGCAATTAAGGCCCTGTATAGAGATACTATAGCTTCAGTGATCACACCTGACGGTGAGACTAGTTCATTTGAGATAGTTACTGGAGTTCTCCAGGGTGATACTTTAGCACCATATTTATTTATCATTGTACTTGATTATGTATTACGAATATCGCTAGACGTAAATGAAGACAAGGGCATAGAAATCCAACCGCGCAGGAGTCGAAGGCACCCTGCCCAATATCTCACTGATTTGGACTTTGCAGACGACCTTGCGCTGGTTGCTGAACTGATTAAAAATGCAGAAACATTGCTTCAATCCCTAGAAGAAGCTGCATCCCTTGTGGGGCTTTTTTGTAATGAATCAAAAACTGAATACATCAGTAACATTTCTGGACCATTAGAACTGAGATCATTGTCTGGGGCACTCATTACAAAAGTAGAAAACTTTAAATACCTTGGTTCCTTCATTATGTGCCCAAGGAAAGATTTTGAAACTAGAAAAGCCCTAGCATGGGAAGCATGCAACAAATTGGATAAGATCTGGAAGTCTAATATCCCTAACAAATTGAAAGTCCAAGTTTTTCTTACCCTTGTAGAACCGATACTGCTTTATGGTGCAGAAAGTTGGACACTTACCTGTCAGCTTCAAAAACGATTGGACGGGACTTATACAAAACTCTTGCGGAGGGCACAGAATATATCTTGGAGGCAACATGCCACTCTCGAAAAAATTTATGGAGGACTCCCAAGACTGTCTCAAAAACTCACCCACCGTCGAGTTATGTTCGCTGGACATTGTCTCCGAGCCAAGCAAGAAATTGTTTCATCTGTACTCATGTGGAAACCACGTGGACGAGTGCACTCCAGAAGTTTGACATTCACCGATACCTTAGTTAGAGACACTGGAATTGACTTTGATGACTTAGAAAATGTAATGCTTGATAGGGCTGTATGGAAAGAAATCTGCACTAGCTTAGTCCCGGCTGTTAGCCGATAGATGATGATGATGATATGCTCTGCTCTATGTATCAACTCTATTTCAGGTAAAAAAAAAAAGTACCCATAAAAACAATTATCTTAGAATGATACAAAACTCTAATGCATACAGGAAAGACATACAACTGCTAGAAAACAGATAACCTAGTTGCATAGTAAATCGTAACTGTCGGAAGAAGGAGTTCCTGTAGAAGGCATCTGATCTTAGTAAGCGAATGACAATACCGACGATATATAAACTCTAGTCTATGTGCGGCCTGATTATAACCAATTTTTTTTATTGTATGGTAAACTGTATAAACAGATTTGACTACAACATGACACCTCATCTAATTTGGGACTGTGGAGATTTTTTTCATACAGTCCTAGAAAATGGAAGATTTTCGGTAATCACAACAGTCAGTGTAATATACGACGTGTTGCTTGCAAGATGGACTACAGTGTCACACAAACTTCCCCCTCCCCGCTGCTCTTCATTTCCTGACTCTAATGGTGTTTCCTTCTACAGATGATGTCGTCCAGTCTGTCATTATTATGCCCCATTCATCACTGAGACTGAATGTATCCCTGAGGTATTACTGCTCAAACGGCATACGTTCATAGAATCTCTGTCTTCTGAGCCTGAATCCATGATCAGAATGAAGCACTCCCTTGAGGATAAAATCTGTCAGTTAGCACCGAAACTATTTTGGAATGATACCAAATTACCATTTATATTAGACGGCTATATCAAAAATCAAGTGGAACTGTTTGCTGATGAGGAAAGGATGGCATTCAAAGGCTTTGTTTATATCAAACTTTTCAATCTTGTAAAAATCATGACTTGTTAAGTACGTAAAAACTTTTTAGTATTCAGTACTAAGCTCTCAAACTAATTTTCATCGAAATAATACAAGAAACACTGGTCAGTTTAAATTGGGAAGTTCAGTTTCCCGATTTCAAGGCGGCCATCTTGGTGATCCAATTTTCTAACTTTTTTTCTACTGAAGATACAGTTCACTTTTACATGTCATTGGAAAGAGCATGATTCCCCCTGCATCATGATGTCTTTAATTTGGTCATAACATGTAACATTACGGAGATATTCCATTCTGAAAGTTGCCCAACCCAGTGGTCTATTGGCTGGTCCATATGAACTGTTAACAGCCAATACTGGCCCTTTCGTAGACCATGTGGCCTAGCATAGGCCCAGCCCAGTACAAATGAGTTATAATTGGCCATTCCACACTGTAAAATCCACTCGCATAATGAGTTATCACGCCTTGCTTGTCAGTGTAATTAGCACATGTCTGACAGTTTTACCAGTAGAATGACTCATTTGCATGGCCCATGGGCCTTCACTGAGGCCACTGGTCTATTGTATGGCCCAGTCTAGTTCACCAGGTCCAAACAATGATTGCTAAATCCACTTTACAATATATACAATAGGTATATATTATATTAAGTGAAAGTAAAGGGAATGAGAGAAGTATTAATAATTCGATTTCACTTTATCAGGTCACAGTTAAACTATTTTTTGAGTTTGCAAGCTTGACTTAAGAACATCTGCAAACTAAGAAAGAAAAAGTATAATTGACCTTCTTTAGAAGTCATCTTCATGTCTGCCTAGCCCTACAATGTAGGTAACTAAATTATTGGCAGCAAGGAGGTTTCTTTTAAACCTCCTTGTTGGCAGATTGCACATTGTTAGTAACAATTGTGACCTGGTACATATAAACGAAGGGAAAAAAAAAAAGATAATCAAGAAGTGAACATGAACAACTGATTTTATGTGTGCTAAAGACGCATTAGTGTGTTAGAAATATTTACATAATACAAGACATGATGGGGCAGGGTCCTCGCCAGTTCAGATTTGAACTGGGCGAGAGACCCCGCCTCCGCTGCACTGGGCTCGAGTTTGTTCCATTCCCTGATCTAGTCCTTCTAACTCCATGGTCATACTATAATAATAAAGACCATTGGCAGTCTTTGGGAATTTTTAGAATTTAATGTATCTTTGGGAGCTTTCAGAAAAATGCTTTGATGTTAGCTAACACTTTAAGTCCTAAGTTGTGGATTTGTTTGTGGTTTTGAGGCTAATTTGGCCATTATAGAACAGTGTAACCTCCTTCATAGTAACTTGGTTGGGTTGCTTTTTTTGCACTACAATGACTAATGTCAACTGTTAGCATTCACAGTGGCTAACTTAGCAATACTCTCATTGATTGAAAGTCTCCTCCCTTGCTGGACCTAGCCTCCATATGTAGCATGCCAAAAACTGTGGGTTTTGGGGGTCTTCAGGATCTTTGGGAGCTTTCATGTGCTATTTTCTGATTGTATATAGACAACATAGCCGGCCTGGTGCAACTGGGCTAATCAGAAAACAGCCGAAGACCACCAAACCCCCATATAAGCCTGCTACGAAGGCTATACTGGACCCATGAATCTAACATTTTGTTTTACCTATATGCATTGCATGGAAAAAAATGCAACTTTGTTCATTCAAGGACATTCTTGTAGAACGTCCTTGGCTCATTCAATTTGATAAAAACAATGTAACAGGCACATTTGCATTAAACCATACAAAAAGAGCTGAAGAGGAGCTGTACAATTTGACATTGTTAAAACATACCTTGAATAACAATGGCCCATAATTTGTTTCCTTGTTGTTGCTTGCTGGTCATCACATTCAAGTAAACCTCCTTTATTAGCGCATAGGTGAATAGGATTTGAAACACAAAGGGCAAGCAGAAAGACCCACAACACTAGTACTGAGGCTCTATCTTACGAACTGATTGCACCAAAAGGTCCAGGACCAGTCAGCATGAAAGTTGTTAGCACTGTTGATAAAGAGTATGTGACCTATTTTTGTTGAAGGGGTTAGAAAAATTCTAAAACGATTCAGTAATCTAACCTTTTCTTACTATTTTTAATTGGGATAGGGTTATATATACAGTGAGTGTAAGATGGCGTCGTATACACCAGAATGTGGCCAATATTTTAGGAGCTAGCTGCAGCTGCCCTCAGCCTGCTGGAGGCTTTCATAAAGTCTCATCAGATGTATGGTGTTCGAAACAAGTGAAGATATAATGTAACCTCCGTGTTCAAAACAAACTGATAACCTCCTTGCTAAAAAAACAAACTGATAAAATAAAAGAGGGTACAATCAGTAACAAAATAGCATATTGATTAGACTAGTCTACATTTTGACAATAACCAATCAGGTTTGCTTTGTTTTTGGAGACAGAGGTATCCCCCCGAATGCACACAGTACATGTACTTAACTTTCGAGCCGTGTTGTCAGGACCTATAAAACCCTTGAAGTTATAATCGGCACTGCTTCACCCTGCAAGTACCTTTAGTTGGTTTGCTAAAATACAGTTAATACTATTGTTTTGCAACAACCTTGGACCAGCATTTGATTTGATAACTTCTGACAGCAAATTAGGTTTTTTTCTCCATAGAAAAACAACAACCCATAAAACCCTCAGGATTTTTGTACTACTGTATCATGGCTAACTGTGATGGTAGTTTGTAAACTTATGCTGATGTCATAACCGGGTCCCGGTATGATCATACAAAAGACAACAAAGCACATGCAAAAAAACTTAAAATTAATACTGGGAACTGTTTGTGTATCTTCTTGTTGATTTTTCGTTAATCGAAACAGCCCGGCCCCAGTTTGGAAATGTGACCTCAGCATAACTTAAGCATGGAGTTGAAAGATGGACCTCCATGGCATACATTGTAAGGCAATGGATATGGGCTTATCAGATGTGTAGTCATTTTGTGTCAACAAAAACTGACTGAAAGAAAGGTTTTTGGTAGTAGGTGTACTCAGCTCTTCTAAATACTTCAAGAAAAGGTTTCCCTGGAAATGACATTGTATCTAGTATTTCCATTAAATACCATATAAATTGAAGGAACAGATTATACTTTGCCTGAGGTATGGGACATACATTACATGTACATGTATATGGGATTATCAGTAATGTGTTACGAATCCTTTAATTATTCGTGACCACCATCCTTTTGTCATGCACTCACCTACCTACTATTGTAATAAATTTGTATTATCATTTGTTTGTCACTGATACTATTATCATTCCTGAGCCAATGTATTTGCATAATCTTAGTCAAAAGCCAGTTTTCCGAGTGCAGTCATTCTGGGATTGATGTGCAAGCCACAAAAAGGAGGTTTAAAATCAAATTTTGAATTTTAAATCTCCTTGGCCAGACAAATAACAACAATATTGTCAGCACTCAGGACACAAGCTGAATTACAGCTTTGTGTCAATTGAATCAGCAGTTCTCCTCAAAAGCAGCAAAATTTTCTTGCAATGGTCTGCAGATTTGAGCAAAAATAGTACAAGCTTGATAAGAAAACAAATTAACACCTTAGCTAGAGATCTTCTGACAGAATGCCATTCACTTAGCGTGAATTTCCTTAGACAATGTGGACCATTCCATTATCTACAAGAACAGTCTTATAGTCAGTCAACTTTTGTAGGCAAAATTCCCAAACACACTGAAATTTGAGGAAAGTAAAAAAAAATGCAATGAACGTATGTCTGAATCAATCAGCTATGTCAACTTCTTGAGAAGGGAATTTTGGGATCTGTTTTGGTTACTAGAAGACTCTTTCAAAAGTGACATGTCTGAAGGGTAAAGATACTGACCTCCAAACTTTCGATAACTATCAGTAATATATATATATATAAAATGAACACCGTAGGTGATAGGCAAACAGTTAACAGGCCTTGAAAACTACTTTTTTGTGTATAAAGTTATTCTTTTCTGTGTAGTAACATAAAGTTACCTGCACCCTACAAATTTAACTTCTTACAGTCTGTTCCTACCTGAAAGGGATAACAATCCCATTTTGAATGATAATTGCTCAATCAGACTGTATTTCACACCAACTGGCAGAGTGTGAATAGGTTCTGGTTGGGCCATGGTGAGCTAGCGTTAGCCCAGTGGCCTATGAACCTTGGTTGATTTACATTTTTCACACCTTTTCCTTCAAATTTGTAGGCCACTGGCCTGAGCTTGGTTCAGCTGGGTTAGGTGATTTGAGGTGTGAAGCCCAGTGGGGGCCAGTGGTAGGCCACTATTGTTGTTGTGGCAGGCCACTATTGTTGTTTGTACAAGCCAAGTGGTTTAATTGCAGCCCATTGATGGGCTATCAACAGACCACATGGTCTAGTGCATTTTCAATCAAACATATCTAATCGTATGAACATCACTGACTAATAATTTTTACATGACTACTGTCATGATGAAGAGAGCTTTCAGATGATACCAAATTTGTAGGCAGAAATTTGATATTTCTGAGGATTCCCGATTGCCTCTGTTTTTCCCAATTTAAATTGACCAGTGTTAAGACATGCTGAGACTGATGCTAGGTTCTAAATGAATCAGCCGTTGAATAATTCAAACATGCCCATACCTTCCACAACATCTAAATATTGATTTTCAATAGAAAACTGCCTTCTGAGTAAAACAGAAAACAACCCAAGTCATCATAAGGATTTTGTCCTCTGAGAATTTGTTCCTACAACAACAACTACACTATTCTTTGAGCTGTACGGTACACCCCATATACAAGAACTGAGGGTCAGACTGCAGGCTTTGACCCTGATCATTTTGATTGGGGCTGTCTGGACTGACTTCTAATGGCATGATGATGATGAAAGGCTCAGGAAAGAGGCATGGCCGACTCTACATACTGTAATTTCTGATTTTTCCACGTAACTGTTATACTCGCTGTTTTCACAGCCAGTTGTGTACTGTGAACTAATCATTACCATTAACAAATAATTCGCTTTCTTTTTCTGCACCTGCCGCCACTGCGAACATATAGTTCTGTGAACACCTCCATTTTCTATGACAGTGAACTTTTGCTACCGTGAACATCAAGTGAATCACAGTATCCCTTAGCCTTTACAGGAAGCTTGCTGATCAGCATGTGTGGAGGCAGGTGTGACGTACAACCTATATTCACCTGTGAGGTGAAGTTGGGGTCAACGTCCCCGGGGAGCCAGTTGCAATAAACATGCCCGAATATACATGAAACACAAAACATCTCTGGTCAAATCCCTGTAGATGATAACAGCAATCTACCAAGGATGCCCAGGCCTTTAATTTGGTGCCAGCCCTACAAGCAGTACAACAACATTTTAGTGCAACCTGTCTTCAAGATTGCGCCCTGAAAATCCAAACGTTGACACGGGTCAAGAGCAATCAGACATGCTGGAACCACTTGGCAGGTACAGCCAACCCGAGACATATCAAATACAAAATTCTAAAAATCTAATAAGGCCGCTATCATCCATTCCTGGTTTCACACTGCTTATTCCATTTCGGTGGATTTCATACCACGTCACGACTGTGTCATCACCGTGGGTCTCTCTAGGGCCCTCCAGAGGAAAGAAATCCTTTTTTGGACATCAATCAATCCATGGCTGCCTCCCTTCCACACTCGGATACTCCCCATTGGGCATGTTCAATAATGTATGAGGACGAGGCCAGCACAAGGCCGCCTGGCAGGAACAGCGGGTGTTTCTTACAGACGTGCGGAGGATGTACAAGCAGTGCTTTTCACACCCCGGAATCAATAGCTTATTTTAAGCTATACAAAGCATTTCTTGAATTGGCTACACCTCTTATTCCTTTATCTTTCAATTGTCATGATATGAGGATGTTTGAATGCTGATATGCCTGCTTTAGTACCTACAGAAAATAAGGATTATGTTGCTGACTGATATAAATGTCTGCCTGAACATATGACAAAGCCAAAAGCCCTTAAGTGAAATGGATTACATCTGATAATACCCACCTTCCCTTAAGGATGTCATCTCTGATCTGCAGAGAAAGTTGGTACCTGAGGAAAAGATAAGAAGACAAGGTTATAGCCCCGTGATTTTCACATATTGCTGGCGGTCTAATTCCACTTTTCAGCTGACTTACATGTCATAAATCTACACTATGATAACAACGTAATTCTAAGATAAAACATCACTTTTCCACATTGAAATTCTCAGGTAAGACAGCGTTAGAATCAAAAGTATTCGTGAATGTTGATTGTGTCATTCTGTATCCATTTCGTGACAGGTAGGGAACTAGTCTACCAAGTTGAACTTGTGTTCTCCCCCTGACACGGGCAATCCAACACCAGCTCTATCAAAGTCAGGTCCTTACAGAATGCACAGTCATGCTGATCCAGAGCGGTGGGACATGTGTACTAAACACAAGTGGGGGGAGGGCAGCTGGCGCAGCCACAATGAAAGGAATTCGTCCCCGGCACAAATATTTCTGTCTGCACTGAGACCCTGTATTTATCGGTTACTCTATGAACCTGAAAAATTCTGAGAATACACATTCTGGCCAACCGGCCTCAGGTATTACTTATACCGCTAACCTTTCCTGTGGTATGCTTATCACAGCCGAGAAGGGAATTGGACTTTTTTTGTTGTGAAAAAAGGGAGAAAGATGCAAAAGCTTCTGCATCATGAAAACTTTATAACCTTTCAGAATTCAGACCTTTCTGATTTTTTGCTGTGACTTTTCAGTTCTAATCTAGAGGCATATAATGCATTCAGCCTCTTTACTGATTACCCATGGTGTTTCTATAATAATGTAAGACTATACTAGAAGATGTTTCCTCACCTTGTGATGTCCTCCTGCAGCTGGGCGGGGTCTGGAGGGTAGAACTTCACATTGAATCCGAACACCCAGGGCCCACCTGTCGAAACAACACACACAACTATGTAAGGTAGAAGTCATCTACCAGGAGTCTGTCATTGAGGATTCACTGGTTTTCATTTTATACTTGTTGTGTTTTTTAAGTGCAGTGGCTTCACTATTTTGCAACTACAACATTTACAAAGTATGTTCCTATACTTATTGGATGGGATTTACATTGAAGGTGTGGATTATTTAGTGATCATGCCTTTGTGTGATGCATGTCACAATCATCATAACTGGCACAAACAGTATACAAATAACAGTCACAACCAACCATGCAGCAGGGAGGAAAGAAAAGCTACCAAGCTGCCATTAAGAAAACAAAACCGATATCTGCAAATAGACATTTGCACAGCTGCACATAAAAGACAGCAACACTACAAGTTTGCCAGGCTATGCATCTTCACCTCCAATTTCTGCACTAGGCAGCATTCCTTCTCCCTCCTCTGCTTGCATGAATGGTTAGGGGGGAACATTGGTATTTAGTGGGAGGGAGGCTGTTAGAAGGCTTTAGCAAACCAACTAAGTGACTGAACATGAACAAGGCCAAAACTGTGACATTTGGACATGGACAGAGTGGATATCGTTACCAGAATGGCACTGATGCAGATGATTTACCAACAAATGCATCAGTGGACAGAAAAGGTTCTCAGGACTCTGCATAATATGCTGTCTTCAACTTCAACGCACCTGGATGACTACAAATTTCAAGTAAATACAAAAGAGCAACAACCTAAACAATTAGAACATTACTGTGGAAGTCATTTTGTAAAATTTTTGCATATATGGTGAAATGTAGTTGCGACATCATTTTGTACTTTACCTATACCAGAAAAATTGCATTGAGGAAGTATATTTCTCAAAACTTTGCTCTGTAGACAATCATGTATCTCAAATCCAAATTTTAAATCAATGGTCAGATACAAAAGTTTTTCTTTTCAGATGGATGAACTGACAAAAAGATGTTCTGGTAACGATATACTCTAAGTGATAAGGTACGATTCACAACACTACCTGGAGGTATGATTACATTCTCTTTCTCTTCCAAATCTGTATGTCACAGGCAGAGAGAGGATGTGAAAATGAATCAAATGTCATGAAAGAAAAACCCCACATGGTGAAATGAGAAATAAGAGCAAGAAATAGCAGAACACAACAAAAAAGGTATACCATGTCAAGCAGAGCAAAATCAAACACAAGGAAGTATGATCATTCAGCGTAATGGGTCAAAGCATATTCACATTCCTTCTGTCAAGTCATTCTGTCATGTCAACTAAATCTTTCAGCCAAAACAAAGTTCTGACATGAAAAAAGCTGCAATATATATATTTGATAATATCTAAATCAATAGTTCTCTATAGAGCCATATGGTTTATTTTCACAGATTTTGCAAACTGTATCTGTACTTCCTGTGAGTGGCACAGGTCCAACATCTACATTTACACGACTACTGTTTTGTTGTGCCAGATGTTGCAACATTTTTTTGTGCCTTTTGATCTGGAACCTTGGCAAGAGCATCTACAGTAGCTACGTCCCAGACAGTAGCAGGGCGGCCTTGTGGAACTTGGCCTTACTGTGTTTACAGGTAGAGGCACCAGACTGATCGACATCCTCCAAACACCCTGATTTGTTTAGACCCTGTACAAGCTTAGGAGGGGGAAGTCTCAGAAGTTCTTTCTTTTATCTTTGTCACTGGAGCGTCATATCTTAAGTGAGTGCATCTTATCGTGTGTGACCTCAGAATCTTGGATAAAACTATAATATGGAACAGAAAATGAGGGATCTGAGTGTTCTTGATACCACGAAACCTTGAGAACTGATGTCCTCAAAACTTACATAAAACCTACATAAAGCCACCAAGCTCCCTGCTGACATAAGATAATTTCACTTAGAAATGACATTGCAATGTTGAAATGCTATTTCCCTCTTTGAAAACTTGGCTGAACAAACTGGCTCCGGTCTTTACATGAGGGTCTGCATGGGGGGTCCTGGCAACGGTTAACGGTAAATTCAGCAGGGCTGATAACGCTTAACGGTAAATTCAGGACGGTCGGCAACGCTTAACGGTAAATTGACAGGCCTTTTTTTCGAGCTGCACTGGATTTGGCATCTCGCTTTGTGAGAAAAGGTGATCACTGACAAAATTACGTATACATATAATGAAGCATTAAAGGTATGTGTTCCCTGTGTTTCCCACCTACCCTGGTCCCCGAGTGCGTCCACAAATACCGGGGTGTCCGAGTCGACTTCGGCCAGCTTGCATTTTTTCAGTCTGCCCAGTTTTACCGATGGATTTTGAGAGGGGAGCGCCGAAGAGTAATCTAGGGGGGTCCGGGGGAATGCTCCCCCGGGAAATTTAGGATTTTTAAGCCTTCAAAAACGCATTTTCCCGCATTTTGAGAGGCAAATCATGGTGTTGAGAGTGTTTGTCGGTCCTTCTGATGTTTTCATATTTTACTCAAGATTTTTGTTAATTTGCCTGTCAAGGTTGACGGATTCGTTAAAAAAATTCTGTAACTCTCCGCAAACTTCCGGTAATTAGCAGAAAACTGGTGCTGGCTAGAGCCGAAGGGACCGAGCACAGAGGCGCGAGTCGAGCGCCAAAGGCGCGAGCAATGTAGGGGGGTCCGGGGGCATTTTCCCCCGGGAAATTTTGTATTTTTAAACCTTCAATGACGCATTTTCCTGTACTTTGAAAGGCAAAATTAGGCGTAACGAAGAATTATTCATTAACGCTTAACGCTGAATTTAGGATGACAAATAACGTTTTACGTTGAATTAAAACGACCCATAACGCTTCACGAGGAATATACTGATAACGCTTAACGTTGAATTAGAGCGGGCCGGCAACGATTAACGGTAAATTAAAATAGCCCATAACGGTTAACGAAAAAGGGCATGCACACCCTCTTACATCTCCACCAGAATTCTTAAGTCCAAACACACCAACCATCTGTTTCAGCTCTGCAAAGAGGAAGCAGTCAGCATTTGAAAGTCCAAAGAAGGAAGGTTTTAGCTTTCACTTATCACCAAACATCCACCATGCTAAACACAGCTCTCCCCCACAAAGATGGCCACCACTGTAACCAAACTTGTCCTTCAGACCTCGTAGCCATGGCAACAGGCAGAGGATGTTGACACATTGCCCATCGGTGACCTCCAGGGACCTGACAAGTTTTATTTGGAACTGCATGTCCTTGTCAGCGCTGCACAATTTATTTTACAGAAGAACGCTGACCTTGGAAAGGGAGTGAATCGGCGGCATGATTTTGCAAAGATTATCTAACATGGCTGCATACAGTTCTGGATACCAGAACATTTTCCCACGACATTGAATTTTTTCAGTGACATTATTTTCTACATTTTTCTTCAGATTAAAACATCTGCTGTATTACACATTACAAAAATTCTTACCTACATGTAGCTTACCTTGAAACTCATTGCTTTTGCCAACCCATAACAATCTATTCCTTTTCTCTGAGACTTTTTGTAGTATCTTCTGTAATCTCTATTCCAACCCTAACTATAAACATGCCAGTACATTGACATGCTGAACTTGTTTCCACCCCTACTTGACCATGCATTCCTGGAAGACGCCACACACCTGCCCTTCATTTCTAAAACATTACACAAAAGGTAGATGGAGGAGAGAAACATCGAGGGGAAGATAATCTTATAAAACATCCTGGGCAGTTTCCTGGCAAGACTTATCTTTGCATTATCCAAATACAAGCCGACAATCCTATATGTGAGTGACTTCTTTTAAGATTTAGTTTGTTGGTTTGGTTGAGAATATCTTTGTTAGTTTTCTTAAAATCATGTAAACTTGGACAAATAAAGGCATGTATGTCACATGGTCATATTCACAATCTTTGGCATCTAAGACTGCCCTATCTTTGGCATATACGACTAAAGACTTCTGCCTTAAGAGCGGCAAATGAATAATGTGTGAAAGTTTAGTACATAGACAAAGCAATTTCCATACCTGTCACCCACCTAAGAGCCATTGATACCACCTGACCTACATACTTGGACCTGTCAACAACATTTTATTTTTAATTCCCAAACCTACTTTTAACTCCACTGTGATGGCTTTCTAGAAAATATTTCTTGACAGATTTCTGCATACGAAAGAAGTTTGGCTCCTTCATCTTAACCTTTCCCCAGTGGGAACTCTGAAATGCCCATTCATGAAAAACACAATGTAGTTTTCAAGGTCATTTGGCTCACAAATCCACCATCTAGCTCTAACTCATGTTGAAAATAACCTCTAATTTGGGAACATTTAAATTTGTAGTTTCTTTCATGGTTTCTACTCAAAACAGTGCAAAGGGTGATTGTTTGAAATTAACACTACAAGAGGGTAAATCAGATACAAATATATTTGTGGCTTGACATTACTGTCTCAAGAGTTTTGAGATTAACAAACTGCCACACTGGTTTTAAAATCCTTGAAGTTCTCCCTGCCACTGAACCAATAGAAGCTGTGGCTGGCAGGAATCCACGGGACAAACCCATTAGTGTAGAGTCAACCTTCTTCCCATTCCAAGCATGTGCTAGTAGCCTAAACGTTCAAAACATTTCTGTGGGGTCGTATATGGCTTATCTTCCTATCTCCAGCTTGAGAAGTCCTGGCACTGCAGTGTGACAAGGTCCTGCGAGTTCAATGAAATGCCTCAACAAATAGAGATCACACGCATCGGTATCCTATTGATCATCCTGAGCGCTAGGCCTCCTGACAAAATAGCGCTGTCACCTTCTGTTTCATTACAAGTTTCTCCCCACTTGTTCCCTTAAGCCATGTACAGTGCACATCTCAGTCAATGACATTTCAGATGATATCTCAAAGTCAAGCACTGATATTATAAAAGTAAAGTTGACATGAAAGATGGAAGAATTCAAAACTCAAACCTCTAAAAGCTTTCAGTCCCATATGAAGCAGCTATTCCTAGACCATTACGATAGATTCGCTCAAAAGTACTATAAAACTGTTTTAAAAAGTGTTGCCATTTTCAATAGTCTCCTAACGTTGGGGCATTGTAACACTGGTGGGCTACACTTAACTTCATTCCACATCAGAAAGCTAAAGATTACACAAAAACAATGGCCTTCACTATTTTAAGCCCTGATCTATGAGTGTGATCTGAAGCATATTATCCCAACACAATTAAAAGGTGGGCAGGGCTACTCTAGCATTAGCCAACTTGATCCAATCAGCCACATTGCCTCTGTTTCCATGGAATTCAAACACTGTCCGTCTACAGAGTGACATAACATAAAGGTGCGGTAGCTTTCTTTTAGCCTCTTAAAAGCAAATGGAACCTCCAGGCTGTTTAGTTTGAACTAGCACCATTTGTGCCTTGCAGTAAAGCCGGCAGTGATACCTGTTATGGCTGTGGATGACGTCAAGGGGGCTGTTTGTGTTATCCAACAGTCACCATGAGATGGACACGTACACAGGAAGGGAGCCCATATTCTGTATTCCCAAACCAAATTTCTCAGAAGTGGGGGATTTCATGAAACAAGTGCAGATGGGTGAAAATCCTGCACAGTATACTGTACATTTAGGAGGTGCAGCACTGTTCAACACCTGTACAGGATTACAGACAAATGTTGCAAGTATCTATCATCATGGCTATAGTATTGCTGAAATTCCAGTTTCCCTCACTCTGGTCTTTACTTTCACATACCACAGGGAACAGTGTCAGACATTATTATTCAGCCAAAACGTACATCTGACAACACTCACTACATTCATAATCTGATCCATTTTATTGTCCACTTCAATCTACTTGCACTATTGTACTGCTATATAGCATGGAACTTGTTTTCAGCACATAATCATGCCTCACTGACAACATATAACCAAGAGCCTGCTCATCTCTCAGAAGATAACGCAGAAGGCGGCAACATCAAGCACAGTGACTTTAACATTCCACAAGTCAGATTTTGAAGATACACGCCCCCAGACTAATTTTCTGCAAATGGAGAACATGGCCCACCACACCCAGCTATCTCATCCTTCCAAACAGTTCCAGACAATCTAGTCTTTCTTCAATGTAGCAGCATCATCTTTGTTTCCCTGGCCATTTCCTTACAGTTTGCTGTCTAGGGTCAATGGTTCATGAGCACCTAATGAGACAAAAAACTGTTTCTATATTCTGCATATCATATTTCTTGTAGAAAATATACTCTATCTGCTATCTGATGGGCAATTCCATATATGTATCACAGTAAATAAATCTACTCTATGCTCCCACATATCAATGTTTATGCATGATACAGTACATCCATTTTGGACTGAGGTTGTTGAAATGCTTGAGAGGTTGTGGCCTTGCATTTGCCCTCCACATAACCAGCCTGACCAATTGGTTCTCTCCGGTTTTGGCTGAGCTCTCTCTTCCTGTGACCCAATTTCCCCAAAAGTGGATGTCCTATTTATTTCCAGCTGAAGGTGGTTTACCACTATCTCCCCTGTCCAGAACTCCAGACAGGAATGTTAAGATGTTTTCTTCTATCCTCTTGTTATCTAATTGGCACATCTTCTCAATATAAACATGTGGGAGTTTAGACGTCAGCGAATTACACACGTCAACACAACGTTCCTTCCCACCTACGTCACCTACAGCCTTACAAAGGCTTTGCTTGCAATGGAACTTCTGCCAACCTATACTTAGAGGTAAAGAGACATTCCCGCACTGTGGTTAACCATATTACCACACAATAAATCTACAAAACGTCATATGGCAGAGATGTATTTGATTAATCTAGCTGTTCTTCTACCCTGTAAATGTCTTGAGTATTTATTTGCATAAGCCATAACATCCGCCAAGTAAATGATTAGCAACATTCAACAAATGCTCCACAGTTCCCAGGCATTTTGCAATTTAAACCAGCTTTAATCTTACGATAAGGTCTGATAAATTCATTTTGTAATCATGTGAAAACAATTTAAGACATCTGAAAAGTTGCAGCACTGCAGTTACTTTTTTCCTTTGGAAACTTGTTGCTGTCCCTTGATGCAGTTAGGTGATGTAGCAATAATCGTAAAATGGTTTTTCCATTAACTACATGCTGCAGTCTAAGTGACTTGTTGTTCATGATAGGTTCCATGTAGCAGACTGAGGAAGTGTCACAAACCCACTTCTACTGGTCAAACAGTCACCCTATCTGATATATCAAGCAACACTCCAGACACACTCCACTGATGCTGATACAAACAGACAGCTCACTCTCTAAAGCAGGTTATCAACAAACACCAAAGCAATAGCTAAAACAGATCTTGTCTTGAGAAAGTAAACAGAGGAATTTGCCAGGAGTAAAGATACAGGACAGCAGTGGATGGAAAGTGGTGATGTTTGTGATGAAAGTCCAGGTTTGTTATGGCTGGAGAGTAAACTAACCCACCTTTTATCTGTTTCCTGATCTCCTTCAGTGGATCCAGCCAGTACTGAAACAACACAGACCTCAGGTCAGAAGGGATAGGTAGCAGAGACAGGTCATATGAGGGTCAGGTTGAGGACACTACAAGGTTCTTTTGCCTAGTATAGAACTTTGGTCAGACACAAAAAGTGAGGCAGCAAATTTTCTACAATTTTTCTCCAGTCTCACTATGAATTCAAGTAGGTAGATCAATCACATAGGTCACATGACCTTACAGACATTTAATGTCAGCAATTGGTAAAAATAGCTTCAACTTCTTTTTCCATCTTCTCTTATTCTTAAACATTCTGTACAATTTCTTCAATGCATGATGATCGTGTTTATGGCTCAGTCTATCAAGTTGATGCATGTCACTGCATTTTTTTTTAATTCTAAAAAACATTTTGTTTCCAGGACATCAACTGTTCAAACACAACAACCAACATCTCTATGTCGACTAGGCCTGTCCTCTGTATCAGAGTGATCAGAGTGGGTAGGAAACAGTGTAACAGCCTGGTCAGCAAGTGATTTCATGTCTACCTTCTGGTCCTGAGGATCCCTGTAGGTAATGCCGAAGTAGTCCTTCTCCAGGAGATTCAGGTGGTCACAGATCATGTCAAAAAGTTGCTGACCCTTCGCCTTCTTCTGCAAAAACAGAAAATGAAACTCAAGTTACTCAATGTCCCAAACTGTACAGGAAAACCTGTTAATAGTGACTAATATAGGGACTTGAATAAAATGGTCACAGTAGACAGATGGTCACCATAGATTGATTCTTAATTTTGAGGTCAATGGCCTCTATGCAGAGCAACAGCCTGGAGAAGCCTGCTAAGAACCACTAACTTCGCTGGACACAAAATTTGTTACCTTGATGACCTGGTCAGATTGAAGGTTATCAAAAAAGGCTACTTGTCCTTTGGCAGTTTTAGTGCTTGCTGGCAAAGCGACCAGGGTGGCTGCTATTTTGCACACTGATTTGGCAAGCTGACACATAGGAAGAATAATTCAGTACAGTTATATGGATCATCTAGATTTGCACATCTTGAAAAAGTTTCAATAAGAATATGGTGATATGGATTGCACATGTTTTGCATTGAAATCAAACAAATAGGTCAACCCATATATACTAAGATTACTTCCACAGACCTTACCAAAAATGCATTTCTACATGAAAGCCACTCATTTCATGCACGGTTTATCAAAACATTTTCTTGGTTCGCATCCAGACATAAAAGGCCACCTTTAACATAACCTTTAATGGTTTGATTAAAGTTACAAGGAATATCACGTACAACTCGTGACTAGCAAGAACTTTCACGGATTTAGAAACCCATGAATTAAGTTCCTTTGACTGACATTGACACTGAGACGTACAAGCTATGATTGCTAATTGTTAGCAATTCATCATTCAACAATCAAAAAGCAAGCACAAAACTTCTTCCTGCCTAGTATTTCCAATAGTAAAATACAGTTAATAGGTAATCAATTAACACCAAAAAATTGCTTTACAGGGATGCATTAACATGCAATTATAATCTTTGTTGAAATGTCTATTAAAAAGGAAAATATCTGGCTTCTAAAAAATCATACATATAGCAGCTGAAGCATATTGGCCTTTTTTTCCTATACAGTTAATTCTAAATGGAGCTTTTCCTTCTAGCCACAGATTGTTATATTTCCTGCCAAGGACCCTCCCCAAGGCTACCCTAATTCTTCTCCATGAACAAAATTAGCATTTATCGATCCTTGGCCATCGAAAATTCTCAGTCTAATCACAGGACACAAGATGAACAGCAGAAGGGGCTACTGGGTCATGCCTGCCTCTCCTGTCACAATGGGAATGCTCATTTCACCGCCGTGACAGACAGGCTGCAATAACCTGTTATTGACCGGCATTCACAATTACAGTGGGCCGAACCAGGTCTCCTGGCTCCTGAGTTATTACAAAGGTCCCTGCCAACTTTCAATTTGACCTTCAGGCTTGGCGAAACAGGCTCCAATGGAGGGCCACAAAGGGCAGCATCCCTCATGCCACTGTCACGGCCTAATAAAATCTGGGATGTGCTAACCATGGCCGTGGTCCAAAACCGCCCAGCTTTTCTCAACTCATAGCAGCAGGCTATAAAGAAACAAGTGATACACCGCTGTGTCACTTACATTGTGCTGTGACTCGAGCGTATGCTCAGACGTTAGATAGAATCTGTATCTGTTTCGGTATAGCCGGTATAACCGCCCTTTGGCGTAATACACCAGCTTTGCAGGCACGTGGCACAGCGGCAGCTAGCTATATCACACCGAGCGACTTGTTACACTCAATCTCTGCACATTTAATTGCAGGAGTTTAAAGCTTTCTAGTGATGATGCCCCAACTGTGCTTTGTGGCAAGAAGAAGAGTCTGACTTACATCTAACTCCTATTCGTACTGCTCAAGCCTTAAGCTCAAATGTTAGACAGAAGAAGAAGACTTACATCTAACTCCACTTCGTACTCTGTCCCGTCCAACAACAGCACTCGGCACAGCTGCATCTTGACTGGTTTGGTCTTCTTCACCGGAGACGTCTTCACCTCTGTCTTGTTCTCGGCAGGAACAGCGTCCTGCTGGTTCACTTCGTTGGCACCCTCCTCCGACGGCATCTTGCTCGTTCTACTCACTGCTCAACCTGCAGAGGAAGAACAACAACTGCATTAGTATTTCTGTTCACAACTACATAAGTATTTCTATGTTGCACTGTTACTTACCATGTGTAAGGTACCTTGTCTTGAAAAGACAACTAACTAACAATCAAAGCTATCTGATTAAAACAATACTTTGGACTTTTCCTTGTCAATATAAGATTTGCATCTATCTTATATCTAACAGAATATACACTTTTATGCATTTTGACTTCAACTTACTTACTTACTTACTTACTAAGGCACCCACACATGGACAAATGGTCCGTCCCTAGCGGAGGTATTGATTCTTCTGGCCACAAGGGAAGGCCTGGCCTCAACCAAGTGACCTGTCTGTATTGATTTTTTCCACAAGTCTTTATCACTTCCTGTGTTTTCCAGCATCATTTTTCTGGGACATAAACATTCCGTCTTTGACAGGCCCTTTGCCAATTTACTGCTAGTAATCGTTTTAAGGTTTCTTGATATCAGCATTTTATAAGATATCCTCCTACAAAGGCAATGTGGGACTTGGTTATTCCATGACTGTTGCATCTCAATTTGATTACTAGATATATGAGACTGAATCTTCCAACATGACCTGGAGTTGCTGGACACATGACATCTCCATACTTGGTAATCTTTTCTTTGGCATCATCTGATAATCCAGTTTCAGCAGCAATAGGTGCTTGGTTTTGGCTGTTACTATTGAAAGCATCATCTTCAAGAATGGTGAACCAAAACCAAGGAGTTGCCTGGCAAAGCCCAGAGAAAGTGGGAAGTGGAGGAAGAAGGAAACAAGATGTCGGTCCAGATTAGACCATACCTCCATCCAACAACAAGATCATCAATCAGCCTCGGCTCAGGCAGCTTATGAAAGCCGTGGCTATCATTAATATGAGCCTTCCTGCAGGCAAGCAATCAGACGTGTCAACTATCGGCACGCATGAGCGCAACTCTACATACATTCTTGCAACCTACAGTTCCTGTCTGCATAAAAATTACAAAATATTAGATTTTCATTACACAAGCAGATGGAACGTAGCTTTTCCTAATATGGAAACGCAAGCTGTATACAAATTTAGGATGCAGGAACATTTCGAAAGTAATGGGAAATTTCTAATGGATAGCCTCTTACCTTATTAAGCCCAAAATAAATATGATAAAGCTATGACTAAGTGCAGCATCTCTATACCTAACAGCTTAACAAGACTTACAATAGATGACAAGTCGTATCAAACTTCAAAGCTAAGGCATCTAAGTAAGGTATTAAGGACACAGTATGGTAATATACACTTATCAAAAGATTTATTACAGTATCTGGCAGTGTGTTTGTTTGCAATTGGTAAGAGCCTTAGTACATGTGATAGCTGTACTGCAGCATGTGTATGATGTGACAATCACCTATAGCTGTTGAAATGAGAGTAATGTCCAAATGAAGTGTCACTGTCTATCAACTGTGTACATTGGTTATGTTCTTAGTCCCTGATCTTCACCAAAGAAGGAGATTGTCCAATGAGTACTCCTCACTAGTTCCCTGAAAACAGTAAAGCCTGCGGTACAGATGGTGTTCTTCAATTATTTCTAACATCAAAACAAAGACAAAGTAAACTCACCCATTACACAATCATCAACTCATTACTTCTGAAGGGATTTTACACACAAGCAGATGTTTTATCAATCTATCATCATTCCTATTAATTAGGAACAACATCAAGGATAACCTGATTTCCTACTACAAATAGGGAGGCAACAGAAACAATATCATTGTTCCAGACAGTTGAAAAACAAAACAAACAGCTATCAAAAAAGAGCCTGGCAAAATATACAGTATCCCCAGAGGTGAATTATTTCAGGTGTCATGAGCATGGTTCCCATTTTTAAACAATTCATCAGCACTTATTTTCATTAGAATACTGTGACAATGGTCCAGGAATATATGCCAAAGTTTGACAACTTCTTTCAGTTTTTTTCTGGTTTCCAGCTGAAAATGGACACTCCAGGTAAGGTGCCATCCTCTTGTCTTTCCCTCCACAAGACACTACTCAGTTGCAGTGAAAATGTTCTGGATTTCCTCCTGGAATGCTGATGTTAGGGTGTTCAGTCACGTGACCTAGCCCCGGCGAAACTCGAGTAAACAAGCTGTCTCACAACTTTAGAAGGCGATATCTCAGCGATCCTTTCACCAATATTGACAAAGTACACGTCAAAATAAAGGGAATTTTGTTGTTAAATAGTGACATAAATGGCATAAGAATCCGTTGGACCGATCTTGAGATATTTTACTCGACGCCCGAGAAAGTACCGGGGCATCGCTACAGCCGGCGGCGGGCACGGAAGTCGGGCCGGGCCCGAAATGACATCGGGTCACCTTCGGGCGTTCTGGCAAGGGTTCGGCATCCATATAAGGTAAGATTCGGGTATCATCGGAAACTAGACCCTTCGGGCATCATCCACGAGAAAAGCCGATCTTTTTCGAGCAAGGCAAAGTGAATTGGCGAGGTAAGACAGTTTTTCTTCGTAAAAATTTCGTACAAATCGTAAACCTACATACTTATCGAATGGATACATTAAAAAAGACATTCTTAGGAACAGTTTGATATGTCATTTGTGTATTTTTGTGGAGAATTACCGCTGCCAAATTGCAAAAATGCGGACCGATGCGTGAGTGTACACGCAGCGTGGCGTGGGGTGGGAGGGGGGCGCTCCGTTACTTGTTGGAAGTTACGACGTCCCACTTTCAGGAGTCCGTTTTAACACGAATTTCTCCACTACAAGTAACCTTTTTAACCTGTTTTTGTATTTCTAATGTTATGTTGCGATTATTACGTGGACAAATAGCTCAGATGTAGCGAGAAATTTGACGAAAATCGTATTGCTAAGTTCAATGAAAAGGTACCGTTACATATGTGTGCTCGAACTCGAAGCAAACTGGGATAAGGTTCTGCACAAATATATATGTTGTTTTCGAAGTGGAAATTGTACTTTCCAGTTGTGTTTCTAATATTTTGTATGTGGAAAGACAAGAAAGGCATACTTACCTTTATCTTCACTATACTTGATACCAAGCAACATGGATACATAATTTATTTTATTTGTGGTTTTCAAAATTTTTATTTATTTTTTAAATACTGTTTTCTCTTTGTAGAATATGGATGTTGACATCGGGGAGCAAGATGATGAGGACAGAGGTGTTCTTAAGAGAGCAGGTATGTTGTTAACCTTGCTTCCTTGTCTAATCTATAATATGTATATATAAATATATATATATATGTAAAGTTATGTATACATTTATAATTATAAATAAAATATAAGTCAAGTATTTGCTATAGCATTATCTCACTAGAGATGGCCTGTAGGTGGTGGGATTCACTTGGTTTGAATTTTTGAGGATGACATCTCTAGGTGACTTGAACTTTTGAAGTTGAACTTGTGTCTTGTATTCTAGGCATCACAGAGAGCATGCTTGAGCAGGATCCCTGCACTCTGAAGAGAACAGCACCATCCGTCTTCACGAATGAGCTGGTCATCGAACTGCGGAAGTTCCACGGCACAGTATCGCTGCGTATGGTTGATCAGCTGAAGTACTTGGCGCCATTTGAACTTCTCCCAGACATCAGCGACTGCAAGGACAGCTCCCTTCGCAGCAGGGCAGACACTGTCTGGAAGGAATACCAGAAGCTTAACCGGCACACGAAGAAAGCAGACAGACAAGAAGTGCTGGCGGACTTCCAAAATACCCCGTTCAGCCTACCCAGGTCAAGAACCCAAAGTGAACCGGTGCCATCGACATCTGCCACACAGAGCAAACTCAAACAGGCACAAAAAGACCTGAAGCACTTCAAGAGAAGATGCGCTCAGGCCGAACACGAAAATGAGGAACTAGAAGAGCGATATGAGTGGCTTACTCAACAGTACTACTCGACCGTATCGGAGCTCCACACAAATGTAGAACAATTCCAGAACATCATTGCAGAAAAATCTTCACATGCGTCTGAGATCAGCAAAGACCTCGCCGAGGTAAACAAGAGAAATGCTGAACTGACAACAAAGCTTGACAATCTGCAGGTCCGCCTTGCAAAGACCGGAACTGTAAGAAACGTGAACAAAAAACTAAAGAGACGAGAAGAAAGTCTTCAGAAGAAGGAAGAAACAATAACGGAGCTGCAAACAGCTATCAGAGCTAGCACTGATGAAGTAGACATGTTAAGAGAAGCCCGAGTCATCGCAGAAGAGGAGCAGGCAAGATCTGAAGAGAAAGTGTCGAGCCTTCAGAAGAAAGTAAAGTCTCTACAGGACAGTAGGCGGAAACTGGAAACAAAACTGAAGAAAGAAGAAGAAGATAAAGTGCAGATGGAAGCAGACTTGGAGGCTAGCGTTTCCGCCCTCCACCAGAAACTTGCGGAGCTACAGAAGGAAAACACAGAACTGCAGGAAGTTCAGGCCCTCCTAGAAAGTGAGACCGTGAAGACTTTCCACGATGGAAAGTATTCGGACGAGGTGCGAGAAGTCGTGATGGACCTCTTAACCTCTGGCGTATCCATGAACAAGGCGGATAAGGTCATCACCACAGTCCTTCAGAAACTTGCTGGTGTGACAGTAGAAAGGCTCCCAAGCAACGGACTGAAGTCTAGATTGCTTGTAGAGGCTAGGATACTGGCTCAACGTCAGGTGGCGGAAGCAATCATTTCTGGCGGGGAAGAGCGTGACAAGGGTAATTGCTTACACCAAGATGGCACATCCAAATATTTCCGAAAGTATCAAACATTTGACGTGACATTACCGTCGGGAAGGACTTTAACTATGAGTATGTCGGAAATCCCTAGTGGAGACACAGCTGGCATAACAGCAAGCTTTTCCGAGTCATGTAGGGAGCTGGCTGAAGTGCTGTGTGATCCTGGAGAGGATGTAGCAAAGAAAACGGCCCAAGTCATCACATCTTTCACAGCAACAATGTCCGACCAGGGTGCGACAAACCCAGTATTTAACAAGCAACTGGAAGAGATGAGGAGAGAGCTGCTCCCCGTAGTGGAAGAAAAGTGGGAAACACTCACCGATGAGGTCAAGGATGAACTGTCGAGCATGTGCAACCATTTCTGTAGGATGCATCTACTTGTCAATTTTGCAACAGAGGCCAACAGCACTCTCAAGATCTTTGAAGATGCCATATCACAAGGGAAAAATCCGTTGGCATTCACACAACAGGGGGAATCGGGTGCCGCAAGGTTGATCAGGACAGCATGTACCGCCTTCACTGACAAAGGCAGCGAGAAGTCAGGCGCCCCACACTATTTTCAGACCCACATGGCACACCACTATCAGGAAGAAGAAAACCACATGGTTACCTTTCGGGGCAATAGATTTAACATATTGTTCTACAATGGTGCTGCGGTATACCACCACCTGAAGCAGATAATCTCGTTTGTTTCTTCGTGGCCAAATCCGAATGGCTTGCTGAAAGCGGTGAAGGCCGATGCTACCCAAAGAGTCTACGTTGCTGGGGTCCGTGCCCTTGGAATAATAGATAAAACAGTGACCGGGCCTTTTTTCCGCCTACTGGGGATGGAGAAAGGTGTATTGGACTTAAACATACACCTTCACCAGATGCAGCTGTCCTTAGAGAGGTGGTCCCGGGATGCTAGCACCCTGCTTGCTGGGGAAGCACTGTTCGACGAGAAGGTGGTTGCACGCCACAAGGATGTCCTGTTCGAGTCCTTGTTTTCGACTCCTGAAGATGACGAACTGGACATTCTCACACAACAGGCATTGGAAGTTGTCTGTTCATCACTGCTGATCTTGCTTGAAAGACAGGCGCACCAACAACTTCCGGGAGGAAAATTCTGGCAGCCTACAGATGAAGTCAAGAAGAAGTCTGGTCATGTGCCCACCACAAATGTAATCTCTGAACGAGACTTCGCGGTGCTTGATAATCTGTTGAGGGCAAAGCCTTACGCAAGCTCGCTTGCTTTTGAAGCATACATAATGTGGATGAACAATGAGACAAGTGCCTGGTTACAGAGTCTCTCTCCTGATGACAAGAAGAAACACATGGAGTATGCACGCACAAATGCAGGCAAGGTGTATGCACGATTCCAGGAGAAGAAGAAGGAGATTAAGGCAAAGCGCTTGGCAAGTCTTCTCCAGAGGCAGAGAGAGAAAGACGAGAAGATGAAAAGGTTGCGGCAGAAAAAGATGGCCTTGACAGAGGACGTTGTGAAGTTAGGAGGATTGTGGAAGACACCTGAAGAGGTTGATGAGAAGGTGAAAGCTATCCCCAAGCCTGGAGACAAACTGGAGGCAGTGAAAATCCAGCTTCAGTTTCACAAAAAAGTTTTGAGGTCAGAAGGTATGAAAGAACACTTCCAAATGACTGTAACACGGCCTGGAAAGAAGAAATACACCTTCAACATTGAGGAGAAAGTGGAGCACCTGAAAGAAATAGTGAAGAACAACAGTATTTCAGATGACATACACGACGAAAGTGAAAGTGATGAGGAAAACGACACTGAGTATGTGACACTAAAAGAACACGATGAGATGACAACAAATGTGGAAGGGATCCAGACAAAACTCAGAGAGAAACTGGAAGCAGAGAGAGAGAAAAGAGAGGTCAACAAACAGAAGTCTTCCCTTCCGGAATACTTAAAAGATCCGAGCAAGCTTGTTGGACAAAGTGTGAAACATAAGTGCTTTACTGAGAATGCTAGTGGCCAACAGGAGGCAGTATGGTTCCTCGGAAAGGTGACACGAATTGTTTCAGCAAGCGAAGAGGCGATAAAGACAGTATATTACATAGAGTATAGTGATGAAAATGAACCTGACGAAGAATTCAACCTGTTACAAGACATGCAGAAGGGAGATCTAATCGTGTTGTCATGATATGAACAATATCTCAGGTATCTTGTTAGTCATCACTCAGTGTCTTTCCAGAGGACAGAAGACTGTAACATCACAGCTCAGTGAAGGTAGTGAAAGAATACCTGTAGAGAAAGAAAAGAAAAGGAATTTGTAAAAACTTGTAAATAATATATTTCTATTATGCATTTCTATTATAACATTAGTTAATCATATGTTATGACAGTTTGAAGACTGCAGCATGTGTGATAAAATCAAGTGTTGAAGGACATCACAGCTCAGTGAAGGTAGAGAAAGAAAACATTAGGAATTTGTAAAAATTTGTAAACCTACCATACACTGTTTCCATTATACATGTACATTAATATTGGTTAATGATACGTTATGAGACAGTCTTGTACATATTCCATCTCAATTATATCATATTTAGATGAAATGTGTATGCTTCTCTCATTTATTAACTTAATTTCAATTGTATATCGTGAGGTAGTAAAGATACAGAAAATTTTCTGGAGAAAAACAGGAAGAAACAGGAAAATTCTGTTATTATGGAATAAATTATGCAAATCACCTAATTAATTATGCAAATTATGCATAAATTATGCAAATTAATGAAGATATGCTTGATACTAACATGTATACCAAGTTTGAAGATCATATGTCCCACCAGTCATGAGATATGTTAGTTCAAGTGACACAATAGATTTCTTGTAATTCTTCCCATTGAAACAATGGTTAAGCGGTGCCGTCCTTGACCCCATTGGCCCCATTGTTAAGGCCTTTGTTTCTTGGTGACCAAAATCCCGGATTTCCAAGAAATGAAATTCTTCTAACTCCTCAACCATACATCATAGAAAGATGAAATAAAAAGCATTTTAAAATTCATAACTTGCCCTATCATTTGATATAAGAATCAATATCCTAGGACAAAGGACAATTTTTGGCCTGAACACCCTACTGATGTAGACTAGTAAGTAATGGATGCCAGACGAAGCTAAGTGATTTCCCATGTTTGGGATCACACTGTACAGTTAAATCTTCCAGGAGACCTTGTACTCAGGACTGCCCATACTTCAACGCTACCGATAATCTGCACCAGTCTTTACTGTGCCTACTGGATAAGCTTTGCATTCTTCCATCTTCCTAATATGATGCTAACAAATGCCAGAAAAAGACAATACTATACACACCTTGAGAAACTTGTATCAAGATCTACAAGCATACGATGCACATACCATGGAGTAACATTAATTAACATACTGTATAGCAATCCAATCAGCTGCTAGCAATACATATGAATAAATTTTTCATGCTTCACTTCTTTGGGTTTTCTCAGCTCCTCCCCCTATTCCACATGGGTACACCACTGTTGTCATCCCTGACATCTTAACTAGCCCTGTCCAGTACACAAACCCCTAATTACCTGGTCTGTTGGGACCCAGCAGGATGTACAGGAGTTAGCTCCAGGAGAGACAAGGAAACCTGTCCTTATTCACCATTTAGCCTGTGGTGGCAACCAGTAAACCACAACATCCCAGGATGACCTGTCATGAACTAGGGGTCAGGGCAAATATTCACACTGTTTGGGCTCTGCCCCACCTAATGGATACCTCCTTAGCTCGGAGAAGGCTACATAGACTTGTGTCTATTATCCTGCTTTTGGAGTTCACAAGGTAAAAACAATGATTTCTAATGACAAGGTTTAAAGTACCTGCTTGTGAAATGGTGGCATTTGAATATGCATTTTTCATCTATTCATATTCACCTCCCAGCCTCCTCTCCCCTGCCCCTTCAAGTAAGTAGCCATGTAGTTAATTTTGACAGATCAACAGCCTGCTGACAATGCTTAAGCAAAATCAACATCTATAAGTCACCACAACGATCAGGTTTCAATTAGATACTTTACTATACCAGAGGTAGTTATTCCTGTTAACTATGATACAGCTACTCAGGATGTGAACTGCAGACAGCTGCGCTACAAGGCCAGCAGTCCACCAGCACAAAAGCTATGTTTGTATCTTCAGCGCCTGCCTGTGTCTAGGCCACCTCATAGCGCCAAGCCTGTCCAAAAATAAACACTGACTTCCCCACAAGCTTGTTTCCCTGACCCTAGGATATGGGGTCATCAGATTTTTCAGTTGCCAACTTTGATGGTGTTTTTGTACAAATATTAAATTTGATAACAAGAGTCTGGGGACTTTTTGTAGATAAAATGCTACAAAAGCCAAATAACCAATACTTACATGACTTCGTCATATAGACATTTAAGTTTGTGTCTTTTAGTGACTTTTTGGAGAAAAAAATCTAACTTGTTTACATGGTACCAGGATAATGTTTGTATCTTGCAGATTTGACACAGAGCTTTTGATAAGGCATCATCCTGGTATCTCTGATACCTTTCAACATGTATGCATTACCTATGGTAACCCTCATCTATGTGCTGAGTTGACCCATTACAGAGGGACAGGACAGATATCTGTCATCCATTTGACAATGGCACCACACAAATGGAACAATATGGGACAACAGCAGCTGAAAACATGGTTTGGGACAAGCTGGCATTCCTGCATCACGGCTGCATGACAAGGCATTCTTGTTCTGTGCCATGAATTTTACATCAGTTGCTAAGCAGTGGGTACTACCATTTGCAGGATAAAAGCGGAACTTCCTGTCCCCTTCAACAGCTTTCTGTTGACTCTGATGGGTGAAGTGGAGTGAGGAAGTTTTCCATCAAAACTTCTTTAGCGCTGAACACTTTACTGTAAAGCGGCTTTCCTTCCTCTTTCCATAACAGTGGCTGGCTTTTCCAGATTCTTATCCCCAAGGACAGTAAGGAATCAAAAAGCTACCCTTCTCATGAATACTTCGTAACATATTGACTTCTTTAAATCTTTCATATCCCCCTGGGCAATTATCAAAGAGCAGACTACACACATTATATACTCAGTAAGTCCTCATAAGTGATTAAGTAAGACAACTTACAGCATCTCTGCATAGCCAGCATGTAAGATATACAGCTACCTCATTGATGTTGTACAACATTTTCTTAACTCACATGGCAATAGATAGTTCTAATCGTTCTGAAATACCCTAGTTTGTTGTCAAAGTAACAACTATGCCATGCTATATGTGCACGTATCAACCATATATCTGTGCTTGTATCGACCATATATCTTAATCCCACATTAGAGTGTCAGCAGAGCAGATATCAGATACGCTGCAAATCAGATAACAGTCTTCAAGCTCACAGGTATTGTGGCAGCCTTTCCGAAATCCTGTTGTATCAGCGGAATCAAGACATACCTCACAAGCGGGTGTCTTCATGGGAAAATGTCTACAATGCCTGCAGCTACCTGGAAAGAACACCTGTATCCTGCACACGCCTGGGAATACTCTTCCAAACTGGGTCACACCTCCTGTCCCACTCCCCCAAGGCATCCATGTATCATCCTTATCTCTTCCCAAGAATAATAGGAAAGGTTTATAGGCACAGCACTTTAATTATGAAGCTGGAAGGTGTAATTATTGATGTCAGCAAGACCACAGGTACAGAAATCAAAATCATTTTTTCCTAATTAGGGCTCTTCTAGATACTTTTATCTAAAAAATGTCAAGAAATCTTCAGTATGATAACTTTGCTACTGGAATCTATGTGTATATTTCAAGTAAATTCAACAGTTATTGAAGTATTTGATGTCTTGTGTTGTGTTACTTCATTTCACATTGATGATACCAGAGGGTGGATATCACAATCTCCCTGTAGATTTGCAAGCTTCTCCATTGATGTTAGGAAACAATACTGCTTAGTTGGTATTCTCTTACCACACCCTTCAATGGTTTGCAATTTCTTTAGACTCTGCTTGGTGTGAAGAGTTCAAGGACCCCTGTAACAAAAGACCAAAAGTCTTGCACACTGTGCTGACTGTAGGAACCCACCCAATAAATTCTCTGTGTAGACTAGTGCTGTGTCTGGAAATGTAATAATCTATAGTATTAACAACACTTGTCTTGGCACCTGTGCATAGTATACCACATCAGGTATACATTAATGTCAATCTTCAACATTAGTTTGCATTCCATGCAGGTCAAAAACAGATTTTTTTGCAGCTTGACATTTGTGACTAATCTGGATTATATCCAAAGAAGGTTTGAATGTCATAATTCTAGGTTATATCTTTCCCACATGTGTCTCTTGGTAATGTGCAGGAATTGAATAGAAATCCCGCTGTCTACCTTTATTTCTTACAAACTTGTGAAGTCTTAACCACGATAATATGTTATGCCAAAGCGAGGTCTTATTACACTGTGGTTCACAAATATAGAAACACATACAAATTTTTTCTGTAGTTTTAGGCTTCTGACAGTTGATGTTTTATGTAGTCTTCAGGGCCACCTAAAAAGAGACCTGCTTATCACCCTGAATCTGACATACACTAATTGGTCCACCATACCAGACTGTGCCATGATAGGCTTCCCTAGAGGCTGCCTGAATATTTCAAACATGTGCCTTTCCCTTCAGTTGCTTTCTGATTCCTACATCAAGTCTATGATAATGTTAGCACATAAAAGTATTTTTCCTGAACAGATATCCAGTATAGAACTTGAACTGCACACAGAATGCAGAACAAAACCATAAATGTACATGGAAAGCTATTCCAGTACACCTGCCATCTTTCCTCCAACCCTTCAATATCACTTCTGACAGAAAATCTTCTTCCCCTAAGAGCAGAATCGTTGCAGAAATGTAACATATGCAGCAGCACAACTTATTTGTGTAGTCACTAACTTTTCAAACAGGACATCAACCCAACACAAGCAGGAAAAGAGCCATCTTCCCGATAGCAAAGACTCGACAACTGACGGCTAAATTCCTCAAGCTTTCAAAGTAGGATTGCCACCCATCCATGACTTACCAGAGGAATTCTAAGGGCTGCTAATGACTTGCCTGGGGATAGTTTCTCTCTCCCACAGCTTCGTGCTAGAACTCTGGAGGAATGCCCCAAAGAAATATTGATAGGTTCCCACATGGTCCAGGTCAAGTCCGTGATGGCTCTGTATCATGCCGGAATAGTAAGTAAGCATGCTTTGGGACTTCCATTGGTGTGCAACCTTCAATCCAAGAAATCTATTTCTAATGGTTTTTTTTTATTGTCCAAACAGTACCCGTACAGTCGCAGCCTGTATACGGCTGAATTGATGCCGGGTATTACATAATCAAGACAAATCACAACAATCAAATAATACACATGATACACAAATTAAGCCCTTATATTACATACTATGGGGCTTTATCGCCATGGACCCAAAGAAGCCTAGTCTCCAAGATGAAGCAAAGCTTGTAAATATTCTGGCTGTGAGATACATGGCTGTAAGAAAAACCTGGCGGTCAGAAAACTCGTCATCTTCTACCAAAACGTCTGCTTAGAGACTAACAGAAACCTGCTTTTTCCTCATTTCATTTCCACTGAACTGTTCACACATAAAAACAAAAGATAAAATCCCAATTCCGCCCTCCCATTTCAAAATCATATCCTGTATCTCAAATCAACAAATAGGTGTTAATCCTTGCACTGTTCATCGTGGGTCATTACCATGTTAACCCATTACTGCTAGCCCACTGACTTTTCTCACCCCAGTCTATAAACACCCAATCTTTTCTCAGCAGGGAGCTGAACCTAAGGTAAACTGTGGGTTGAGATCTACCCACCAACATTACTCTGTTCTGAATCATGCCTTCTGCCATTTGTCAATGATCACACAACAGACACAAATATTGTCCAAAAGTTGGTTTGCAAATAGATTCTTTGTTGAGCAGCCTTCAGTTATTTCTGAACTGAGTCGGTCTTTTGATTAAATTTAACCTTTTCACAAAATTCAGTGGACTAAAAAAAAATTTAAAAGCTGCTATCCATGACCTATGGTTACCACTAAACTGCCACTATGCCAGAGGATACCCTCTACTTGAGGCCTAAAGGCACAAAGATATCTAGAAATCCCTTTAAGCAAGTCACAGTCTAAAATCATGAAATATACATACTGGTGACTTTAGCCAGACCTAAGAAAATATCTCATGCATGACTTACTGCTCAGGGTCCCACTTGTAGTTTGTTTTCCACCACAATGCCTGGCTGCCATTTGGCTCAAGACACAGCGTAGATTGGTTTAAGAATTATGAATTTACTGTGACGAGATTGAAGTGGAGCCAGACCACAGTCTGCATACCAAACAGCCAATTGTTATTGATCCGCTTGGGCAAGACGGTCTTCCCTGGCTGTAGAAGGCAACCAACCGAATACAATAAAAGACTGCATCCAATTTCTTAAGGATGAAAGAACATTCTTTTGCCATTAACGTGGGCAATACCATGTTATAACAAGACATGAAGATAGATACGACTCTTGCGAGGATTTTGACTTTGAACTGGTCAATATAATAGAAATAGCATCTGGCCAAATTAGGAGAATAAAGCATTTTCCCTTATTTCATTATCACAATGTAAGAAAAAATGACTGGAAAATTACTTATAAATGTATGAACATTTTTCTGACCTTCAACTGATCTAATAAATCTAATAAAATCTCTAATTTTTATATTTATAGATCTCGCAGCATCTAATAAAATCCCTAATTCTTATGTTTATAGACTTGCGTAATCAATCACAGAAAACTTATTCGGAAAACATTTAAACTTGCTTTATAAAAAAACGACACAATGTACACTTTTTCTTTTAGTCACCTTGGACTAAACTTCCTGTTTCAAGTACTAGTATGCCACGTAACCTGTTAGTCTACTTCTATTACAACAAAAACACATAAACTCCAAGATACACAGTAAACAAAAGAAAATATGTAGCGGCACCTGGAGTTTGAGGTTATTTGCTTGTCCATTCTTGCAACAGCCCTAGCATGAAACAGTAGTAAACACAATTTGCACTTAGGAAAAGGGTAATGGAGGCAGGAGAAGGATATTTGCCTAATGAACAGGGTCATATTTCTCAGCTGTCTGCAATAATAGCTGGGCGGCTCCACTTCAGGTCCTTAAAACAAATGAAAGCGTGGCTCTGTAGCACCATTCTTGCACTGTAAAACTGACACCAACAACTGGAACCATACTAAGGGAGCGGTTAAACCTCTCCAATTTCAAAGCAATTGTCTGAAACTGACCACCATTTCTAGCACCCTATATTTCAATTGCTGCAGATATGAATAGGAGCTAGGTAACATGTAAAACCACTGCAAATATTTTCACAGCTCAGGCACACCACAGCAACATAGAAAAGTTGATTCTAGTAAGGAATTGATGAAACATATAGACAAAAGGTCTATGAACACAGCAAAGCCCATGTCCTGGTTTACATAGCTGAAGTGTCACCTTCCTCTGTCTGACCAGTGACACAGGTATGAGATGGTTAAAGCAATTCACTCAAGCAGTTTGCTGTCACAAGCAAAACGGGGTTCAAAGCCATGATATAGGTAGTGGTCTGAATTCCAGACTCAAGCTTGCTGGACAGCTGTCCACTCTTCACTGTTTCTAGGAGATCAAAGGGGAACGTTAGGAAAGGCAGACGGAAGCAGCATCCTGTCACTGGATCGCTCTTTCCTTCCCCTCATGTCATGCCTTCTTTAGAGAAAACAGACCCTTTCCTCAGGAGCAAACCTGTTCAGGTCATATTGACACTCCACTCCACTTTCCTATGGAGTGTATTACAGACATCACCTTTTAAAAAAATTATCCACATTAAGAAGGATTAAATTGTTACTATCTGCTGCAAGATATGACTACTGCTAGTATGCTATTGCAGATTTAGACTGCACAGGTGATTATGTATCAAACAACAGCACTGTGTGCCACAAATGGATAATATTATCCTACAATTATTCCCAGTCCTGCCAGTTTCAGACTAAAACATTAATAGCCCCAGATATAACAAGGATCATCTCCCTGAGCCTCAATTAGTCAAGATATTACATTTCAACAGCAGGGATCCTAGAAGATATTATACAGGTCAATCCAAAAATATAATTACAGACTTAACCAGTGTCTGTACTTCAAAAGCTTGCAAGTCCAATTTTAAGAATGTGTATGAATGGTATTGCTCACCTGGTTGTGTCGACTTTAGTATTTTGAAATTGAAAAATGTTTGTTTCTATACAAAATCAACATCACTCAGCAGCAGTTACAAAACAACCATTACCAAATCATCCATCCATCTTCACTCACAGTAATTTATTAACGTCTTGGCACCTCTCAGACAATTCTATTTGCTTTACTTTATGGCAGGCATCCAAACAGCATTACTTCACCACACCCTACAACATTTGATTCATTTGACTGCAGCTGGGTAATATTTCATTGGGCTTGTGTGACCTCGTCTTGCACTTTTATTGGCCATGAAAAATACATGGCCTGTGACATAATAAAATCCAATGGAATACATTCTGGAATACATAAAACCATCCATATTATACCATTGCTGCATCCATTCCAACAATTTGAACAAACAATTCTATCTTTTTTACTGAGCAGGGATTGAAAGCTTTTGGACTGCAAAAATTGCATCACCATACAAGATACAAAGTTAGCTGCTAACAATTTCGGGGAAAAACACTGTAATGCTATCAAAACAAAAATAGAACAAACATTGCCAAATTATTTCATCATTCTAGATAAAATCTACTGCCACATAATGAGTACAAAATAAAAAGAGAAGTATGTTTATGCTGAGTGAAACTATGATGTCATGCTACAACTTGGCAATGGCAGTGTGAAATAGTTGGTAATTAAATTAGTCTACAGACAAACTGTCGACCTACCTTCACCTAAAAGTCTACATCAGCCAGTTCATGACACTTTTAAAATTGTTAGGTCTCAATTATGACAACCAGCATAAATTTCTAAGCACGTCTAAATACAATCTAACGAAGTTTTGCTACTGGTAGTTAGGTTTCCAAACTACACAAAACATTAAGACGAAACAGGAACAATAGGTTTCCTGTCTCAGCTTGAGTGCTATCTATTTAGGGGTTTATAAAGTATATATGATCAGCAGACTACTCACAGGTTGTTCCAGTAAAATGTCAGGAAAATGGAGGCTAGACAAATTGAACCTAAAACATCTCACTTTCTACTTCTAGTTCCTATTAATTTCTCACTTCCTATATTCCTTTTTGCCAGTTTTAATTCTGATGTAATTTCTCTTGTATTTCTCTGCAACAAACAATTATCTGCTTTAAGAAATTGTACCAAATACTTCTAAATAAAAGAAGCGTGGTACAATAAACCCAATGACACAATTTGAGGACAGCAAATTAGGACAAATGAGTTGATGCCTGGGGAGGGATAGTAATAGTTTACTGCGTTTCTTTGATTCAAATCTGCCGCAAGTAAATGGGATCAGTACAAAAGGACCGGGTGTTTAAAGAAAAATCAATCAAATTTCGAAATATTGTAACAGCAATTTGTATTCTAAAGCTTCTCAGTGTGCCCCAATGCAAACCTTCTAAAACCAATTTCATGCTAAAATCTACCTTGAAATGAATGCTATATGGATATAAGTACGACCATCAGTGACCTACTTGGCTGTTGGCAGACTCTTAATGTTAATCTTGTGGAGCTAACTCCAACACTAACGCTATTCCAAAGCCACGGTCACCAACAAAACAATACGTTCAGTTGACTGAGCGGCCTACTCCGTCGGCCATTGTGTGCACATTACATGAGATATAGTTCATGGGCGTGACACGACCTTTTCTTCATGGCGTCCCCTTCCGCATACACAACAGCTTTCCTACCAACGGTGATGATGTACACAGACGAATGACCCTGGATTTGCTACCAGGCACAGCGCACCTGCCTCATGTTTATGCCACAGGTTTCACCGAAGGGCAATAACTCTACGCTAGCTCTCCGGAGCCTTGCAAAGACGTACTAAAACAGCAGCGATCACTTCCCTTCTAAAACGCCTGGCACTAAAATCGTACGGGGAGATCAACGTTGCAACACCGGTGGGAAGAAAACCTTTGACCCGCGGCCTTCACGTGAAAATTTTATGTCTAGGTTCTTGCGAAATTAACGGTTGGTAAAACATGCTGCTGCATGAGCAAAGTCGATGTAAAATCCTGTTACTACGTCGGCCGATCTATGAGGAACTGAACAGTTTCAAATTCGCTACACACAAAAAGTGCAACACTCGTCTTACACATCATATGCCACATAGTAAAGAGGGAGGAGGGGCGAGCCACCAATTAACTATCTATTTCCGTGCTAAAAGAGTGCAGTCGTAATATTTCCCAGTATGTAGAATGCAGAGGCCTAATCTGGTGATTGTCCTGCCGTCTGGAAAACGAGACAGCACCGATAACATGACTGAAGTGCGCCCGAACATTTTCAAACCCACACACAAAATGGCGGTAGTCGCTGTTTACAGCAATCACGTCCCAGCTGAACGTGGCGTTCTCTCCTTTTACAACCTTAACTCTGACTCTGATTTCCGTCATGATTTCTCTGAATCGTACACAAACGTTTGACTGAAATAGCGTACCTTCTTATGACTCCTGTGGGCTCGCTATCGGCAAGTTTCCGGGGAGACTCAGGCCTCCAGGCGGGCTGGCACAAGCATGCAACTGACGCTCTCCACACCAAGCAATTACGGCACACTGGCGGCCGAAGAAAAATCCATCCGCTACACTTCCCAATGCGCTAAACTACGCCGTGCCCCCGACATAATTACCTTACAATTTTTCATCGCTCAATGTTGTTGACAACTAGCTGGAGCATGTGTAAAATATCGGTATAATTTTGATTTTCTGCGACGATAACATGTGGTACTTGTTTTTGTGTCGCGGACGGTTAATTGATTTCGCCGCGCGCGCCCTCCCGTTGGAACAAGAGAAACAAGACCGGATAACCGCCGCCGCACGTACGAGGGAGGAGGGGTGCGTGCGATAGGCGAGGGAATCGTCACGTTTTCTTCTAATAGCAAACACTGTAGACAGATAACTAGTGTCTAAACGGCAGCACCTTTACTGAAGGTCTTTCTACAGCTAACCTGCGAGACCATATCGCCATCCAGGAATAAACAGTATGGGAAACATCGCGATGTTTGCCCACACTGTAGCGGGAAGTTGGAGCCATGTGTCAAAATTCGGGTCATGTGACCAGGGAACCTACTACATTAAACAGGAGCGCTTTGACTGCACTTTATGGTCTTGGGCTTATCTAAAGAGTTCATGAAAACAGCTACAGCTATTTTTGCACGGCTTATCCCCCTTTTCTTGCAAGAAAACAGGAGGATTGTACGTAAAAGGTCATAGGCTCAAACTGACCAATCACAGTCACTGGAGATGACATCATCACCCCACACCACAGGTAACAGCAGGTGCAAACAATGACCTCACACACTGGGCCACGCTGTTCAACTCTGGCAGCGTGCCTTTGCTTGCTTATGTTTTGACATCTGTTGTACCTCCATAGGAATGGTTTCTATTGTGTATTTGTATCTTAAATTACATTATAGTGCCCTGTCAATCTTCATTTTATTAATTTCAATGGCCTGCAAACACAATGCCCCAAGGCAAATCAACTATGGCAATTACTAGTATGTCTGAAGTCAAACTTCAATCTTTTGTGACACAGCAAAAGAAAATGTGGAAAGTCGAGTTCTGTCTGTTTGAAGTTTTTGCCGGGGGTGTTAACTCTTCTAAGTCCTAATATACTTTGTAGCCTGTAACATGAAAAATACCTCTCTGAAAGCAGGTAAAGATACTGACATCGGTAGGATAAACGGATAGATCCTATAACGTTTGAGCATCTATAACAAACAACATCTCTTTGCTGCTTATTTGTTGGGGTAGGGTGGGGTTGGCACTTGAAAGTTGAACAGGAGCTATGCCAGACAAGAAACTTGACTCTCTCAACTGCCTCAGTCTGCTGAACAATTAGCCTTTCCACTTTGGCAACTCTGAAAGGAGGAGGAACCTGCACAACAACCAAAGTCTTTGTACACACAGATGTAATCACAGTTGCCTCCTATTTCTTGGCTGACTTCTCCTTACCATTTTCGGTCAAGGTGAGCTGATAAGGTGCTGCAGGTCAGCTAAGCCTCGTTTGTTTGTGTAGACACAAGCCATTTAGGCAGCTAGTGCATGCAGCATGTTTACAGTAATGTCACTGCTTTCACGAATTCAAAGTACATGTTTGTTCATTCATTGTCACATTGATTCATTTTCGGAACAATTTATTCTTTTTTCTCTTCTTCTTTTTACTTTCAGGGTAAGAGACCAATGGTTGAAGAGACAAAAACATCCAAACAAATTCTTTTTGACTCAGTAATTATGACTTTCTGGAGGGGCAACTTCTTCAAACCAGCTAACCACTTGTCTCCTGTAATCACTAACTGTATAATTTTACACATAATTTGGCAGAGAGGTCAATCACCCAGAAGGGATGCCTCTGCCAGACAGGTGGAACCTGTGTCACAACAGTTTACACAAACTTTTTCCATTCTGCTGTCTACTTTGTTGATCATCATGAGGTTAATGCATGTAACATGTGTTGTAACAGATCAAGCTTCTGTATATTTTTTTCTTGTCTTCTTGAAGATACATTCTATAATACTCATACACAAACAACCACTTAGCATTTGCTCACTCCACTGGGCATTTCTAGTTAAAAACTAAATGTTTTGTCTGGACTTCTTGGCAGACAGGTCTTGATGACATACGCAAGCCATTCCAGGACCCCATTCCATGCCTTTCCACTGTAGCACGCAATCAAGAAACTACAATTACCCTGCTAGAGGAAGCTAGGATAAGGACAATATGGGATTATCTACAAATTCCTTGGCATCTCTGTGTTGTAAGTGAGCGACAGGCTCCGATAATCAGTCTGAGTGTTGCGTGAGCCCTTTTGGCCGGGTTTCCTATTTGCAGGAGAATCCTTCCAACAAATCATTAGTCTGTCACTTTGCTATAACACGTAGATGGCCCTGCATCAATTTTGCACACAGGACTGCCACCTAGCAGGGTTCACAGCACAATGCAGCTTTCATTGTCCAGCTTATCTAGCTGTACCAGATTTGAATTTGGAGAAATTCAACAAAGTAAACGTCAACATGTCAGAATTCTACCTAAGTATCATGGACAAATCAGGATGTTTCTTATTTTAGCTTACATAAACAGTCTGTTTTAGAATAACAGATAAATCTGCCTGTCTGGGCTAATTGCTCTGTAAACAATGTTATCTCAAAGTAAATGTACCAATGTTGGAAGGATGTGTTGTATATGTCATCATAAACACGGGTAGGCAGAACATACATGCATTCACACGTAGTTGCAACGAGGTTTGATAGAACCTCCTTGGAATTAATAGCCATTGTGACCATTGAGGGAATATGAGTGAAAACACTTACATACATTCTTTGATCATCTCTACATTGTAGTCTCCTGTATGTACGTTACCTCTAATTTGGCAAGACAACATTGCGATACCCCTCTAGCTGTATTGGAGCTCCTTTTAACAGTCAGTTACATGGAGGTCTGAATCCTCAGAGGGAGCAAAGTACAAATTACTGATGCAAAGATTATCTTCATTCCTAAAACACTAAGCTTACCCTGTGGACATGGATTACAGGGTCTCCCCAGCTATAGTCAGACTTAAATGGGACTTAAATGCCCGTCAGAAACACTAATGTCAACCTTTATTTCCTCATTCCCTGCAGGTGCTATTGTCCGAGATGTGCCTTAACCCGTAATTTGGAATCCTAACGGTGACAAAATGGACAGGAAAAACCTCTACTCCGGTCTTTTATTGGAACAATTGCCCTCGGGTACTCTCTGGTAAGGGTTTGCGAGCTGTTATAATTACTAATTGCTGCAAATGCTTGTTTTAAGACATAGTTGGGACTCTTTCACTCTGCCTGGTTTCAACACACTTGATAAAACTGACAAATCAATATAAATGTTATGCATACATGTATATTGCTTTCAGTAATATCAAAGAAAGTGTTAAAAAATGCACTGCTTTTCATATAAAGCCAAATAGGAAAGATTTCTGAAACACTGTTAGCTGTTTAGCTGTACCTTGTAAGCTGTTCTTGTTCTTGCACAAGATATTACACATGCAAATTTTATGCATTTGTCTGATATCTCTGACTACCAGTAGCACATGCTACAAGTGTTGACACTAAGCTCCTTCAAAGTCGTGTTACAGAACTAATTGTAATACCTTAATAGCATAAAATATAGACAACTGAAGAACAAGATGTCTTTACTGAACATTAGCATGTGTTACAGCTTGTTGTAGTTATTGAATCAGATACTGTGTCCCTCAAAAAAATCCTTTCTGTCATTGACTTGTTTGTGATAAAAATAAAACATTGGAAGTAGCTCAGACAGACAGGAATAATTGCAGATATTGGGGGAGGGGGACTTGCTTGGTGATTGTCATAATGTGACATTTTCATTAAGGCGTGACTGTCACTGTATTACTCTACTACTTTTCAATGTTACAAGTGAAGTGCTATAATGTTGATTGCTGAACATCAATGTTTTCATAATCCCATGATTGATAATGATCGATGGAAATTCCCGTTGTCCAAAATGTCCATCCAAAGGAGATATGATGCTATTGGAGAAAATATAATACAGTATTTACCCTTATCTGGGCATAGTATTACACATCAAGAACCTAAAGTGTCCACTCTGTCATCAAATGTCTAAAAGAAGCATTAAGTTAAATCGCATGTGACATTTACCACTCTGCAGGTGATGTGCACACCTTCATCTGTAAGCGTATACAGCGTGAACATTGTGTTCTAAAGGTTAACATGTTGTTCACCTATGCTGTTTCTAAAAGTGTTAATGGATACAGCCACTGAGGAACAGACCAAAAATAAATTAAATGCTATGCATACAATGTCGGCAGGGCATGGCAACAACTTGTAACGCCGGTAAGGGAGCTGACAGTTTAGAACACAGGGATATTCAAAACAACATACAGTTCTCAAAACAACATGCAGTTCTCTGAGCTAAGAATATTAACACGATAGTTCATCTTTATCAGGATAATGTGTTAGTCCTCTTATCATTAGATTTTGTAAAATACAGGGGACCTCTGAAAATTTATTGAGAAAAAGGACTCACATAAATGCACACTCAGGAAGAAGTAAGACGTGACCTAGCATGCCTCAGGTTCCATTAAGTCGATTTTTATCGTGTGGCTTTGCTCCAGGAGTATTATTCATGGTCTCCTTTCAAATATTCCTTCAGCAAGTGATAATTCTAGTCCGGATATTGAGCCACGTACGTGCAGAATGGAAAATATTTTATGGCTCACTCAGACGACTATGTAACCCCCAAGATTATCTTGAACCAGATTTACCCAGAAGATTCCGCGATACATAAATCACATGAAGCTGGGAATAAAATGTTTCCACTGAGAGGCACCCAGGGTTGAGGTAAGTGGATGTGGAGTGCTCACGGAGTAATGGCTGGGGAAAATGCTCACCTCAGATAGATGCACCCGTGGGGAACCTGATATATAAAGGCACAGTGAATACAATTGCTGGATCTTCACAGTCAACCGTTTGTTCGAAAATGCCTGTGTAATCTCTGCTTTGCAGACCTTAATCTGCTGAAAATAGATGAATTTGCATGAGAACACAGTCCATACCGGTTTATCCCTGTGTTCACCTCTAGGGCGTCTTTATCTTATCTGGTTTTATCACAGATTATCACAGAAATAAACTGGTTAATCTTCTTTATGAAGATAAAGATAACAGACCAAAATTTGTACAAACAAAAATGCAAAGATGGTTATTAGTGGAATGTTAAAAAATTCAGAGTAAGTGGAAATGATGATTTCCATTTTTTTTTCCAGGTTGGTTTTGTTGGCGTTTATCTTTATTATATATCTAGGTTAAAACCTGGCTGAATAAGGCCCCAAAATGCCCTAGATATCAGGCACTTTTCAATATGAGAGCTTCAAATTTGAAAATATTTCAAGAATGGGAGGGAGCATGACCTATAAAAATCTGTGCCCAGTGGTGGCCATGGGTCATTTGCAAGGAAAAATGGATGATAAGTATTTTTCTGACCACAAAAATTAAACATGCCTAAAAGAATTTCAAAATGAAATAAGAAATCCCCAACATATACTCATCACACTTAACATTTCTGAGCTGTTCAACAGATCACTGATTTTACTACAAAATTTCACATTGACTTGAACCGTAGCTGAAATGTTATCTGCAGCTGACCCCATCTGTACATGAAAATAGATAACGACACATCCATCAATCAACCTATTACTTCCATCATCAAAATGGAACAAAATTACAAAATATTCACTTGTTCACTTCAATGCTCACAGCATTATGCTGTTACAATGGTATACTTGCTCTGAATATTTGCGGAAAGGAGTACCTTGAGTTCACAGGAAAACCAGCTGCCAAGTTTGAGCTCTTCTGTATTGACCTCGTATTTTGGGCTGGTGATTTCCAGGATTGCAGAATCGACAGCTAAGGCTCGAGATGTCTCAGGGGACCCGTGCTGTCAATTTCCCTGTGGAAAATGAGTGAAAACATGACTAGTGCTATCGAGCCAGTGCCATGATTGAAGGCAATATCAGTACGTGTAGCTGGCAAATTAAAGTATGTAGGAAGCATATGGCCCAACGATTCCTCATCTGTTAGATGCTGACATTATAAAAATGCATTGCTTGTACTTACACAGATTGCCACTCGCATAACTGAACATGCTAAAGAACCAATGGGGTAAATTTCTTGTGAATGTCATGTAATAATGTCATGCATGCATGTCAGTGCATCAAGATACTTGTGATTAGAATCTGAGAATCATCTTTTCCCTAGAAAACAAAATACTACATTATTTCCACCACAGGCTTGTTGTTACCATTCGTTACAACATCAAGTTGACCAGGAAACCATGAACTAGGATGCATACAATAAACGAGTGTCCAATGTTGTGTGTAATTTGCAAAGATGGTCCCGATTACATCAACCTGTTTCATGCATCACATGAAGATGAGGGGCTGCAGGTGAATTCCAATTATCGCATCACTTTGGCAGTAAAAAGTCTGGTACAAAAATTGTTACTGCATTCCTGAAGTACAGCAAATCTTAGAAATTTGTCAAGATTTTCTCTGGGAATCTTAGCACCACAAGCCCACGTAGTTACTGGCATGCGATGATGGTACTATTTGAGGAGGGATGTCGTACCAAATACCTACATACATTACAGGAGTTCACACGTAATAAAGGAGAGTCATACAACTCTGTGTCAAATATTTCATACATAAAACCTTACTGATGGGGCAAAACAAGACTTTACTGTGTTCTTAAGCTCAACTTAACAGTTGCTCAAAAGCATACTTTGATATATATGCTGGAACATCAGTTACTGACCCTACATACATATTAATCAGATGCTCTAATTTTGACCAAATGTATCCTCAGGGGAAAGTAAGGCTGAGGTATCTTTGCTGACTGAAGTATGATCACCAGATCTGAGGCACAGACCTTCAGTAATAGCAAGAATGTGGCAATAATAATTGTGGGGTTGGGAGATTATCACAGCAGAGAGATGGGGAGGGGACCTCAGACACTCAACAGACTGAACATACAATAATTATTGTACATTTTTTAATGATCCTGGAAGAACTCTATCAGTACCAGAATTTACCACATTGATTTCTCTCCACAACTTACTCTAAATATCAATATTGTGTCGACAATCTTCATTTTAATTAAAAGAGACTCCTCTCACCGGTCCCTGACTTTAATAAAATACCCCTGACGCTCTAACAAAACCTCCAAGACAAAACGTACCCCAAGGAAGGTGAGAAATTATCAGACACTGGAGGCAAAAATTGTGAAATCAATACGAACTTGGCAAACGCCCTGGGTTATTGATAATGCTCCCAGTTAGGATGTCGATAGTTGCTGTATTTCAGATGGTTCCTGATCTGACATTCATCGCAACTGAGGTGTGAAATGGGGTCATAAGAGGTCAAGGTTTAACTGGGAAAAGTGAATCAGGGGCTATTAGTGATTGGTCACTTGTCACATTGTAAAAAGGACATGGTGGGAACTTCCGATGTTTAAAAAGCAACCATCATGCACTATCACTTGACACAGTCCCTGCAGGGATGCTCCAAATTAATGCAAGGAAATCCGCCAAATGACCCCCGGTGGCTTTATTGACCCAGATAAAGCAAACAAGAACAAGCAATCCTTCAGGGGTATATTTTATCTAACTTGATTTATTTCCCTTGTGCACTTACCTATGAATGCAATATACCACAAAGTAAAAAGATAAGCTTAAGAATGATTACCCATGCTGAAATGATGTGAATGAGCTACAAAAATTCAAAAGCCACCAGTAGTATATTCTGCTTAATTCATATACTAGCAATACGCTTTCAATTAAGTCTGTATGACAATGTCTAGGGCAATACTATGAAATCAGATTTTATATTTGAATCATTTTGATAATTCAGGTGTACATCATTAACGTTGATAATAATGCTCATAATGCAAATTATGTATTTCTTTATTTGCTCATTTGAATGTACCATTGAACCCAATAGAGGGAAGAAAACAGGTGATATATATTATAATAAAATGTGGTGATATAAATCACCTTTACAGGTTGCCTCCCCAAGTACTGACTGTCATGGTTATTAATAGACATCGAATAAAGTGGATATCAAAACCCTGCAGTCTGATTCGAGCTGGCGTTATTTACAGATTCTGTGGAAGTAGTTGAAATCCATATTTGTCACCATTAAAACAGTCCCAACATTGACTTATGGAAGTGAAGTTATAATTCACAAACCTATGTTTCCCACGATAATTGCCATTTGGATGATTATCATTGATTGGGGATTTGGGTTCATTAGTGGAAAATAACACAACAAAATCAAATTATAATCTTAGATAATGCAATGAAAATGAAGAAGAATTACAATTCAGTTCATAAACTTCTTTTATTCTAGCTGGTTGTAAAATGAACACAGATAAGGAACTACATTTGGAATCTTGAATTACAGTTTCTTCACAAACTTTCCAGTTCCTATCTGAATCCAAGTTTCCATTCTTTGAAAGTCAAACAGTCATGATACCACTGTGCTTGCCATTTCTTTTGTCTTTTTCTTTCCTCTGTATGTTTTCAGCAAAGTAAGCCTCCCGTTTTCTTTCTGTAATCACCACTTTGTTGTGTTGGTTGTGCATAGAACAATTATTTTCTTATCGAAAAGTCGATCCAGGCAGAGAACAAACACTGCACTTGCAGAACTAATCTGAACCCTCTCAGACCACCGCACAATACGGCCGGTACACTGGAGAAGTCTCTCCACATTCGGAGCCTTATCCTTATCAGTACACTTCTAAAGATGCTCCACTTGTGCGGACACACAATCGCAGCTCTGTGGTGGGTCACAATGCCCAGGTGTTTCATCGTTAGTGATGCGGCACATTTCGCCCTGCATGACGGGCGCCAAATGCCATGTGACAGTTAACGACTGTGCCACTAAAAGGGCCACAAAGCGGGTTCTCACGTTTGAAAAAAATGGGCGTGTTCAATCTTAAAGCAAGGCTCCAGGTTTAAAGCAATTGGTTGGTACTTCTCTATGCCAAGTACTTGGGGGGTTAGGGTTAAGCTTATGCCTATGCCCCATGCTGCAGCTGGCCTGTGTGAGATTTTCCTCCAACCGTTGGTGCAATGTTGACAAAACAGGCACTAGAGACTGTTCAGAAATTGAGTCACCTGTCAGCATTTGAACCACTGCAGATACTTTCAGCCCTGGACAAGCCAGTCTATGATAACGGATACAAGCTTGAAATCTTATCTGATGTTGCAGACAATACGGCATAAGGGAGACGGCAGAAACGTGATACAGGGGAGAAGAATATGAGAGGTGTTCTCAGTTCACTTTTTCTTACAGACACAAAACCGCAGGTGGCTGGTTGGGTAATTTAGAAACTGCCATCTGGCAACCTGTTCTAGATTCTGGAACAGACCTTCTTACTTAGCACATACTGTTAGTATATTGTCGTAGCACATATATTGTCTTCGAACAGGCCACAAATTTGTCCTGGCTTCTTGTAGTTGTAGGTCCTCGTGTTGCCACCTGTTATCCATAAATAATTTCCACCTCAGCACTTTTCTTGCATATTCTAATGAAAACAGCCCTAGTCACTGTCCTTATCTGAACTGCACACAAAAGGAGCATCAGAATGAGAGAGAGACCCATCTTGAAAGAAACTGAGGCTGTTAAAGGAAGATAAAACCATTTGTAGTCTTAGCTGGTACAGGTGTATCTTACATGTCAGCAATATATGTAGCCACCACAGGTTCTAGGTACAATACACCTTACATTGCTAACTACATTGGTTTATAAATTGGAAAAATAACATGGTAAGCTTATAAGCTTATCAGGAGTGCAAATCCCTTCCAGGCCTCTAGCTTGAGGAGGTTTTACCCCCATGATTTACTGTAACAGCACGACTGTTGGAGTACCATGTTAAAACTAGTGCTGTTAACACGCCTGGATTATTTTTATTACCTGCCAGACATTGTAAATTATAACCACTTCAAGCTCAGTGCTGTCTCTGTAATCGAGCCGGCTGGAATTAATCATCATTGCACCTGTCCAACGTCAAGGGAGACTTGTGTGCCTGCCGGCTATGGGTACAGTTTGGGGATAACACGTTACAAAATGTATATTGAAGCTCCTTGGTATCAACATGGAGGTATAAAAGGTATCAAGTGATAATTCTTTAGAGGTTACCTTATGTCAGATCTCACGTGGATACAAGTGTACAGTTTGGTGACAACAATTATGTATTACACAAAATAATTACTAGTATACAGAAGTTACTAAAAGTGCAAAAGTCTCCAGAAATGCATAAATGCACACAAAAATGCTATGTCCCAAAATAGAATTAAAACTGTACTTTCTACAAATCTCCCCGGACAATTTCTAATTCCCATGTTGAACTTTGTATTGTTACAGTAACAACTTTATTCCACATTGTTTTTTCCCAAGGCAAGTATAGTCAGCAGCTCCTTATTTAGGGAAATTTTGACCTGTCTGAACATGACCCTCGTCGTTATTGTGAAGCACAGGTGATTTGATGGGTAATGGCTGTGAAGGTAAAGTTGTTAAATCTGTGCAGTGAACCCGTGCCTGTAGTACAAGACCCTGAAAACACAGTCAGGGCAAATTACATAGGTCAACAGCTAATGACACTGTAAGACCTTCATACATTAATCACACAATACCAAGTTACTTAGTGTGTACCATAGGCAGAGAGCATGACCTCTGGACAGATGGAATAGACTTAGGAGAAAAGTGAGCCAAACTTGAGAATGTTTACTTGTAGATTACTGCCTCTTTCCGCAGCAAACAACCATCATCACCTGTTGTAGCTCCAAGCCTCTTATGTTACAGGTTGGAAAACAGGTGCTGTCTAAGTATCTAAGGTGAAAAAAGAAAGGAGAGAACAGAACATAAATCTTCATTTGATTTATTCAGAAAGTCTGACGAAGTTGTTAGGGCATGTCAGATTCCACGGTGGACTGTTTGGTCCAATCTTACAGCAAGGAATATTCAAAACACGCAATGTCATGGCACCACTTTTTTTGGTAATTTTTTGGCACATGCCCCCCTCTACAGTTGATACTGAGAAGTTCACTGGAGCTCTACAATTTAACTGGACAAAACTGAGGCTGTCACAATATCTGATTAATCACGCCATATCTGTCCCAGCACAGGGTAGCTAGGTAGCCCCAACAAAACTGCAGACCATGCCAGAAACAAACACAGATATAATCTGATTTCAAGTTCAATTCTGGGCAGCACATCCGGGCAGCCCTGGATAATTACAGCATCATACTTCCTTTTTAGAATACACCGGGTCCCGTCGGTCCCGGCGGTTGTCCTCCGGCGACAATTATAGAATTCATTATTCAGGACGAGGTGACTCATTACAAGATTAGCACAAGACAGCCAGTCTGGGATCCTGCAGTGCTGAGCTACCTGCACAGTTCCAAAGTGCTGACTGTTCAGTGGTCGAAATACTTTTTTTCAGTGCTCTGCAATATTGCAGAAGAGTCAAAATTTTGTTCTGCGATTTGGAAATACTTTCTGCAAATACACAAGCCTCTATACTACAATCTTGCAAATTTATAAGCATGAACTATTGATTGATATGCAAATTAGTGAAGACAAATTTTTGGGAGTCCAAAAGGAAACAAAAGATAAACAAGTCAAGACAAGGCTGATGTAAATTAGCGAAGAAGCTCCTGTTGTTTCAGAACAGGAGCTTAAGTGTTGTCTGTCCTTGGGGCCAAGAGCAACAAATCCCAAGTGCCAATTTTTCCTGCTGCAAAACTGCAGATTGTATAAATTTTTCTTCTGCAATCTTGAAAATCTATCTGCAGATTGCAGACTGCAGACAGGTATTTCGAACACTGCTGTTACTGTTAGGCCACAGTAAGTACATTTTATGGATGACATCCTCTGCAAGGAACGGGTTTTCTGCGCGTGATGAATTTGCGCGTGAAAAACTTGCGCGTGAAAAATTTGCGCGTGAAAAATAAAAGTCTTAGAAATATGTTAGAAAATATGCAGTACCAAATTCTTAGGCAGGAAAATGTTGTCCTCTGGTATAATTTTCCCTCTGTTAGCCAAAATTTTTGTTTGAAAATGTTGGTCCCTTGGGAATAAGCTAATTTGCATAATTTCCATAAAACCTGAGCTTTTGAAAATCACCTGAATTTGTAAGAAATACATGGAAAAGTTACTAGTATGAGGTTTAGGATGGTAAAATGTAACAATCTGAAGCTTTTCTCCATTCTAGAAGTTTGATTTCATGCTTTCTTAAACAAATTCTTTCACGCGCAAATTTCAACCTTTTTTGCGCGTGAAAACTTTACCTTTCAAAATAACCTGAAATCACAAAAAAATGGACAAAACAAGGGTATGCAGTCTAGAATGCAAGCAAAATGATGTTAAATTTTTATTTTCTTGTCTTTTTCCAACTTTTAAGCTTAAAACAGCAAAAAGTTTTCAAATCCCTTGGGAGTCAGCTAATTTGCATATCTTCACGCGCAGATTCTTCACGCGCAAGTTTTTCACGCGCAAATTTTTCACGCGCACAAAACCCCATCTCCCTCTGCAGACTTCCTATCTAGTGTAAGAGTGCAAAAAAGGTGCCTATTTTGTTATTCAAAGGAACCATAAATGTTATACACATCCAATGTGTCTTTTATTCCTGCATCCAAGAAGCACTGGGAGTGTCACTAGTGTGGTAGCCTAGTATCACTCCAGGCTACTAGTATAACTTATATCATATTGGCCATCACTACAGCCTAGTGGATGGGAACAAATTTTAAAATTTGCTTTTTTCCAAAACAAGCCTGCATGGATGTCATCCATAGAATTTACTTGCTGTGGCCTTATAGAGACTCATACATTTTCCCTGCCATATCTCCCATAGAAACTTTTAAATCACATTAACTCCCATGACAGGGTTCTCACCAGGATTTTTTCACAGCGTAGGGGGACCTAATGCAGCGAAGCCACACAGCGAGCGCGGTGCGGACACAATGTGTATTATGGGGGGGGGTCTGGGGGGTATCGATTCTTAAACTTGTAACTTAATATAACCCCCTGAAACACCATATCCTACATTTTGAGGGCCAGATTTTGTAAAGTAAGAGTTTTGCAATGCCTTCTTAATTGCAGCAAGGAAATCTTTTATTACATAATAAACAAAACACATTAGTAGTCAATTTTATGTCAAGTTACTGAAGATGTGATACACATGTATGTTTGACAACATAGGCCATATTTACTGCTACTGAAACCTACTGTACCTCTTCAAGGTACAAACTTTTCTGCAACAACGAATAAAGGCAGTGTTCTACTATTTCTTACAATTTTCAACTTATACAAATCCAAGTCTGAAGTAGTTTCTTTGACTGAAAAATAATTCATCAATTTAAAACCTCATGTACATAAAAAAGGATTCATTCAAGTAGAGTAGAAAACATAAAAGGGACATAATCACCCACAAAAAAGGCTTCATTAAATTGAACTTGCCGGTAATGTGAGACAAACTTCAACACAATATCTTACCTTCAAAGGGACTTTTGTATGCTGTATCAAAACAATCTAATACAGTGGTAGCTTCATGTGACCCGTGAAAAAATATCAGTTACACTTACAGCAAGGACAAGTTTGTCAAAAACAGATTTCAAGGGGAACAGGGGAGTAGAAAATCGGTCACGCATTGTGGAAACTCCTCCGAGTCCTCGGCCATACGCGCCTCGGCCACGAGAGAGAATCTCATTTCAGATACCAGCCTTGCCAACAATGGCATCTCTGTGGCTTTTTAGAATATTATATCCTTCATTTCCCCCCAAATTTTAGCTCGATGGCAGTTCAGAATCCCCAAAACAATTCTGGAAACATTTGTCTAACTTCTGGCCCGCTAGTTCGCCGCTGAACGCAAGATCTCGTGATCACCTGACCCCCACTAATGATATAAGGATATCAAGTCTCGCGAGAGTTGGGCCGAGATTTTAATTTAAAATGGCGCCGCGGACGAAAATAAGCAAGGCAGGCCCGATGTTTGGTTACAAAAAAAGCTATTTGCCGCATTCTTTGCCGAGATAACGGTATCTAGAGACTTTTAATGGGTTTTCTTACAAACAGAGATGATTTTCACTGGCATTGTATTTTCATAATTGTATTTTTACCGGGAAAAATTGGTTGCTATACTAAGGGAGTCCCCGAAGATCATTTTCCCGACTGGGCGAGTCCGAGCGGTACCTTTACTTTCCCCCGGGCCAATTAATTACATTGTTCTCCATTGTCTGAGGTGTTCCTTGTGACAAGGGCAAAGACAATATTTGCTTTCAAATTCAAATCAAGTACTATTCATTCACTATTACTACAGGACAGATTGAAAAGGGAAAAACAACAAAACCCCCCGACGCTGGCTGCACCACAGCGTCGGGGGCAAAATCACAGCGTCGGGGTAAAAATTCACAGCGTCGGGGCCCCCGACGCTCAAATGCGCTGGCGAGAACCCTGCATGACTGCCATAACATCCATTACGTGCACAACTTGAGCAGAATTTCAGAATTTGTCTTGTAAAAAGTCAATAAGAACATGACATGCCTGCCAAACAGTCAACAGTTACGCCCTAAGCTATAGATTTTTGGGTGGGAAATGGTCTGGTCTGAGCAGACATATAAATTTGCAACCTCATTGGCCATGAGCTACGTGCTACAGGTCGTGCTGAGTTATAGGAACATATGACCAATCAGATCATTTAATTGAATGATCTAGACTACCGGTAGTAACTTTTTTAGGAAGAAGTATACAAACTTGTGTTTGAAAAATGCTCCCATACACACAAGTAACGTTATATGGTTCATTGCATAGTGCCACAAAGACACAGGAACACAAACATGCAGAAGTGACAGCACATGGGAAACCTAAAAATCCTGTTCATTGTACCCATGATCAAACCCTTCGCTTCTTTCAAGCTTGTACCACCTGCTGTTGTTACCATGGCAACAAGGCTTGACACACCCATGTGGAGAGCGGCCCCGCCCCCCAGAACACCCAGCTGGGCAAACTACTTAGTATTCCCTTCACATTGTCCCAGGAGTGCTGAATTCTGAGTCTCTGATTGGTGAACCACAGATCAGGTTACTATCTATCAAACCAGCGAGGTTTAATATTAAACCTTTTCGATCAAATTAGGTGAACAACATTTAACTCCATGACAAGCTTAAGTGGGGAGGAAACACTAAACTTTACATGTCAAGTGGGGAGGTAACATGGTACCAAGGTAAAACCTGGTGAGATAGGCAATAAGAATTTCTCATCCAAAAATTAGTCTTAAAACCCTCTCTACTAGTCAGTAACCTAAATGAAGATATTTGGAAAACAGTTAATGTTGGCATGTATCACCTGTACAAATCAGGTTATACAAATATCTGTAATCTCATGATATCATCAAGAATAAAGGGGGTAATAAAAAATTATTTTTAATTCAAAGTCAGTTTGACCAAGCATTTGATCCATTGCAAGTTCTCTATAAAATTACAATTATATAACTTAGTCCATAGCTGTTTGTGTTACTGAGCCACTACATAACCTATAGTGCCCTGCCAAAGGTTTATTCCATTCAGTTACTTAGTACTTTTAATATTAGTACTGTAGGATATTAAAAAAAATTGTTTCAACTCCCACTGTTACTGCTAATAAAACAGTATTGAAGCGCGATAACTTGTAATGACACCCCTTGACGTGGACAAGTCATACATCCCAGCATGGACATAAACATGCCCATCAATAGTTTCATCAACTTGGTAAATCATATAGGATAGTGGAACAAACCTTCAATCCAATATCCAATGGATTTATAAACCACATACCACAGGAGGCAGCCACCTTTGTCGTGTTTGCGTGACACGTGTATTTGTGGAACCTAGTGAACCACAAAAAGGGCAACATGGTGCAAGTCTGATAGGACGATTGTCTCGGTCCTACATTGTGTCAAACGTGTGTGTGTACTCTGCACGAAAGGTTGACATGAAAGACAAACAAAACTTTAATTGATTTTCTGAAATGCCCTACAGAAAAGGTATATACCAAGGCAAAATGAACAACAAATATATGTACTGGTACTACTTTACAGGTAATTGGCAAGGATTTGCTTTTAAATCTTCAAAGTTAGGTTCTTCTCACAATAATCAGAAGGCTAATTTTATTTCCATGTCAATAGCAAGCCAACCCAATGCCAAGTTTGTTGAGGCTTTTGTATCCAGCTTGTTAAGACATTGTATCCACTTTGAGTCCAACTTGTAAACATGAACTAAGTTACAGACTATGCTAAACATGGTGATTAGATATGATTAAATATAGATTTTTTAGCAATAAGGTCTTACAGCCTGACTGAACTCAGCTTCTACTGAACACCATGAGCTGAATACAGAAACCTGAGTGGGCCAACAGTACAAGTTACATGTACAACATTCTTCACCAACCCAAGGTTAGAAGGTTCATATCCTAGTACTTGTCCTGTCATTTTGAGATGTATAAAGTGTGAACAACTGTGGGCTGTGGAAGATTTGACCTGTGACATTAGCATGATCAGAACATGTCCATGAACTGTCAGTGGAACCAGTCAAGTTCAAGTACACAGCTGTCCTTATGTTCTTCTCCCATCCAGCTGCTTCACATCAGACCCCAAAGGTTATCTGTCAGTTACTGTGCTGATTTCATGAAAGGAAAGCCGACTCTGAATGGTTAACACACATTCAGTGACAAACGTGATCATGGTTTTACACTTATTCTACAAATACAGTGTGTATTTTGAAGTCAGTATCATTCTTTTCACTCATCATGGATTTGCTATACCAGATACCAGATTGCACAAGGTCTAAATATTCACCAAAAGTAGTCTTCATGAAATCACCCATACTGAACAACAAGCATGAGATCAAAAACTGAGAGCAAAAGTTCCACAGTCGGTATTTCTTTTGGCAATGTAGAGTACAGGTATTTAATTACACACACATGTATGATGCCAACACCAGCCAAGAGCCAACTGATGAAAAATCGATCCTTATTCCTTGGCACAAACATGTGACGTTACAGTGCTATGAGAACACGATGAGGGGACCTTCTAGTATGTTCTACAGACCCAGACCCAGCCACAGCCTAACCTGCCGAGTCAACCATCTTACACCAGTTCCTTCACCTGTCAAGGTGAGACATATTGGAACAATCTCAGGGATCAGTGACTCCTACCCAGCCTGCACTGATCAGGACCATGGTGGTACTGTATCTCATTTACTCCCTCTCCTGTTGAAGTTCAGGTCAGTGGTGGGGTTATCCATTGGTTACAAGTTAAACCTATCATTGTACACGTGGCTATGTAAACCTGTCACTGTTTAGGTCACACAGTAATTTTACAGATCACCTAAAATAACCAACTTTAAATATCTGCATGATACCTATGGCTCCCTCAGGTTGTATATCTAAGTCATATCTAATATCCATTGTAACAAAGTGAATTGTTCAACCCATTGTTGTCCTTCATTTTGTCAAAACCTACTAGTACCCACATACCAAATATCATCTGTTAAGATCCATCCACAGCTCTCAACACACAATTATAACCAGTACTTACAAAGCACAAACAGCACCGAGAACAGCTTTCTTGGCAAAGGTAGAAACACATGCGCAGGATGCTAATTGCAACCTCTCTTTTTCCTTATGAATCTCCTTAATTGGTTTTACTTTAACTACTCGCTTTTCTTCAGGGTCTGGAAAACTGTAATTCAATCCTGGAGCAGACCCAGTGGGGCCATGACCTCACCAGTAAAAATTGTCTGGCAGCCCTACTGGAATCATGGGGAACTATGAGCAACTGTATGGTCTTTGTAGTCACTATAGTTACTTACATGGTCACAAGATGGTCATATACTAGTATGTGGTAAATACAATACACAAATGAACATACATGTACAAATGATGACCATCTTGTAACATTACAAGTGTACCTAACATACAAATTATACTTTTCACTAGTTAACTCACGACCAGTTTACTACATTTTTAGCTACTGTTGTTTTGTGGTCTCATTAAACTAGCTAGCTGAATTGGTCTGTAAATAGATGATTATCTACAGGTGCATAAAATCAACATGAGCTGAACCACAAGACCATGGCACACTTTGTGCCACCCTTCTTTCAACTAACGTTATATTCAAACTGAATACGGTACATAAGCTACAGTTCAGGTGCTAGCAGTTGACTTTGTATATGTAACATACTGCTTGATCACTAACCCCTTCAATCGTACTGACTACAATGGTGCAACTGTAACGTTACACATGGCATGGGAAGGTACACGTAACGTTTTAATTTTACAGCGTGGGTTGTGGACACACCCAACTTCCGCCTGGCTACAATTTCAAATACTGCGGTTCTCGGACGGCAAACGGCTACTCAAAAGGATCAGCCCTCATTTCTGTATCGTAATCAATCGGCTACTCACCACGAGAAGGTACAGACAAGGAATCAGGGGTACGAACACCGAGGAAGGGATCTCTCCTAGCGTCCTCAGCCTAGCTCCGCACCACCCAGATTGTCTCAGGTGTACCTGTGGCGGTCAAAGGTCGAGCTGTCGAAAAATCACATGGAGCAGTGACGCCACCATGCGACATTTTAATAAAGTGCAGTATCACATGATGTAAACACTTCAGGATGAGGAGAGGGTCATGGCGGAGTGTGGCATCAGTATAAATAGGCTCAGGAAACATTCGTTAGACAGGCGTTACTGACGGCTTGAGCACTTTTCCTGAAGCAGAATCTTCTTCATGTTCGTAAACATGTTCTATGCCAAGGTAAGCGTTGATCTTGATGGTAACGTTATGACCCAGATGGAGGGGGAGGGGTGACACTAGTTTAGTGACAACACTATTTGTATATAGGAGACAATTCTGGATGTTCAGCAGTCAACATGCAGCAGACGGACTCGTTACCAAGACATAGTAACTTTACATGTAACAGGGGTTGACTGCAACATTAAGCGTTAGGTTAATAATTTTTGCAATTCCAATATTTACAAATTGGTTTGTGAGTCAAATACAGTCATTTCACAAATGAATGCTGTCGTGGTTAATAATTTTTGCAATTCCAATATTTACAAATTGGTTTGTGAGTCAAATACAGTCATGTCACAAATGAATGCTGTCGTGGCATAACACATTTCTTATTTCTTTCCACTACAGGAATTCACAGCACCTCAGATGGGCATTTTCAAACACGAAAACTATCAAACTCTTAAGACAGAACACTTTGTGGAATCCAAGTTGTCTCATGGCTCGGGTATACATCCATGAGCTACAATAGAGGCCTTCTGATTTCTGTGTGTCATTACCGAACTGTGTTTAGAGCTCTTCAAGTTGATATCTTCAGGATGTCTGACTCTGGCAATGGAGCAAAGCCAGAACCTACATATACCTCAACCTCAACTCAAGAAAAGGTTCAAAGTACTAACAGCAAGGCCAGTTCAAAGTCCAATGTACTTCAGACACCCAAATCATCTGGAATTTCTCAAGTTTCTTTTGTGACAAAACATTCGAGAAGCTGTACAAGCAGACATGAGCAACAGACTTCAAGTTCAGTTGCCTCTGCATTTGTCAAGCCTCCAACAGCAAAACTTTCCACCCATCTGCCTTCCTCCTTTGTGGCAAGAAAGTTACACAAGTCACCAGACAAAATGTCAGGCAAACTTTCCAGCAAGGACAAACTTAGTACTTCTGCAGATCAAGCAGAAGCTAAGAGTGTAGAATTGCAGCGTGATTCAGAACTAGTTCCATCTGCAACATCATCAGATATAAAACACACAACTCCCAATCCTGACACCAAGGCACCACCTGGGGCAATAAAGGTACGCAAGGTAGCAAAAATGTCAGCATTTCCTGAAGTTGAAAAAACTGACAATGCTGTGTCACATGGCAAAACAGCAGAGTTGCATCCCCAACTTTTGGCAACAGAAACATCAGCATCAGCAAGCAAGGTAAAAGACTCACATGTGCCATTGAGTGTTGAAACTGTTCACTGCTCTCAGGTAAATAAGGTAACCACAACTGACAACAGTGCAAACTCCAAACCTCAGACTGCTGCACAAGGAAGGAGGAAAAGGAAAACTGTGAGAGAAGATCCTACAGAAAGGAAGACTAGGAAATCTGGGAAAGATATGACGCGTTCTAGAGGTACGGCTGCAAAGGATGTCCAACCATCAGTGAAAGGAAGAAAACCTGCAAGAAGTCACACTGCCACTAAAGCTGCACACGTGAAGGGGGGAGTTAGGAGAGACAAAGAGAGCCAGTCATCTCTTAATTCTGTTTCATACACCCTAAAGCAGGAACCAGAATCCTTGGAACAGAGAGCTACGCAGAGAACTGAGTCAGATACGTCAGGCACTGAAGCACCTTGTGGTCATGGTGTAGCGATGAAGGAACAAAAGCCTGCATTAACAGACAAACAAGAAATGACCTCCGATCCTCCTGCAGAGTCAAACACTCAGATCACTGATCCTACAGATATGGAGTATGTGGAAGGAGCTGAATCAGGTGAAGAGGAGGAGGATGGCACTTATAACTTGACAGACCTCTTTGATGGTAGGTATTGCTTCAGCTGTAGGGCACTCTGTTTCACTGAATCAACATGGAACTTTAGAAACTTTGATGAAATACAGTACAGCATCATGTTTGTCAACAGAAAGTTTATCAGAATTGATATGAGATCATCGAAAAGCGGTAGGTTTATATGTGTACATTTTACTGTTACATGTGTACATTTTACTGTTACAAGTTCTCTAAAGAGTTGACTCTACACTCTATTTGTGCCGTAATTATGATTCTGAGAAACATCCTTTTGCTTGATATGTCTTGCAGAAGAAAAGCAGAGAGTTGCTTGGGAAGAGGAAACCCAACAGGTCAGCAAACACAAGAAGAAGAAGAAGAAAGCCAAGTGGTGGGAGAGGAAGAGGAAGCGGGGGAGGACAGGTGAAGCTGAGGAGGAAGTGGAGGAGGGAGAAGAAGAGGGAAAGGTCAAGAAGAAGAAGAGGGAAGCTAGGCCCAGACCTAACTACTTTGTGGCCATCAGAGTGTCTACTGAAGAGGTGAGAGGAGGGCATGTCAGATTTGCTATCCTTCCTGCAAATATTGGCATTCTCTGATCATGTTTACATGTCACACCATATTATTCTCACAGACGTTTTGTCTCATATCCTGTGGTGCTTTTTCCACCTTTGGCAGGAAATTTTGGCTACTCTAATCTTCATCTATCTAAACCTATAGGAAATTTCATGAAAAAGTGTACAGAAGCTCCCTTCTGTGTTCCCTTTTCTCCAGTCTTAATGGCCATTATCCTGAGTCAGATATGACCTATCAGTGATCTCAGTAGTCATCATGTTAACTGTCTCTAGATCCACAGAGGTCTGAAGGCAGTACAGGATGCCGTGTTGGAGCAGGAGCCAAACTTACAACCTGCCATGATCCCTCTCATCAACATGCACATCACTCTCCTGGTCACACACCTGAGGGAGGAGCAGGTGGACAGGTAAGCATGTTGTCTCACCTGTATACATGTATATACATCAGATGCTTGGGCAGGTGGACAGGTAAAGGTATTTACTCACCTGTACACATCACATACTTAGGCAGGTGGACAGGTAAAGGTATTTTCTCACCTGTACAAATCACATACTTAGGCTAGTAGACAGGTAAAGGTGTCGTCTGACTTTCATATCACACATTCTACACTACTCGTCACAATTTAGAGTAGAAAAATGAATCTACCAAACAACGTTTCTTTGTACTATGTTTCAAGCCTAAATTAATCATCACCTTTATGCATGATTTCCAAAAATGGTATATCTCAAGAAATCTACCATCTGCACAATTTTCATGCACGTCTCCTGCATGTCTATGATGATATTGTATTATTGGGTGGGTTAAAGGTTGACAAACGTTACACGTGATTAGAGATGACTGTGTGACATTTAACCTTTTCTATGCCTGGAGGTGCTCAGTAGGGCGGGAATATCAGTAAAATCATATCCCTCAAGCTATAAGCACTGCATAATTTAGTACATTATAATAGAAAGCACACAGTGTTATATGAACAATTCATGTGATTGTGATTAAGGTCAAAGTATGTATCTGACAAGACCTGTGGTGGTAAAAATTGCAATGGGCATTTTGCTCCAAGTAGACTGTTGATTGAAATACCGTTGCACCCGCATTATAAACTAAACAAAAACCTCGCTCAACTGGTCCCCCAGCTGCTTCTCATTAAGCACTCGAGGACAATGAACACACCAACTCCAACCTGAAGCCATCCGGATCCATACCCCATTTCATGACAGCTGAAGGTGGTACATGCATTCATTCATGCAATAACAGTTTTTTCTTCTCTAATGCTACTTGTTAATTGCAGACTACCTGTAGGGTATAGGTAAACTTATGATTAAGCAAATAGAAGCCAGCAAAATGTGTGATCATTCAAGTGAGATGAAGTAAATAATGTCTGTGGTGTTAAAGTTTAGACTGAAGTATTCGTCTGTCTCATGATCAGAGCTAAGGAGGCCCTGAGGTTGGCTAAAGCCCGGTTGAACCCCAAGTTTCTCCGCCCAGACAACAGGCTGGTCCTGACCTTCCAGGGTCTGGGAACCTTCCGTAACGACGTGGTGTTCGCCAAGATCCAGCAGAATGGCCACTTGACCTCTCTACGAGAGCTGGCAGGTACTCGGGACTGTAGTATCCATTTCTGTGGTTCAGTGCAAGCACATTTTGGGTTTTAGAGTGGAGGGGTGAAGGGTATTTCAGACAGATAACACATTCCAGCAAGGCTCAATAATGGCACCTCTTGTGTCAGAGCCATTGCACATTTACCTAACACTTTTTATGACATTACATGATGAGATTTTGAGTGTAAAAGCTTCAACACCTGGAGCTTGGGTGGAATATTACAGGATGGTCAAATTTGCTTGAATTTCTTTCAAAAAATATATAGGAAAGGCTGTTCGTGTTTCTCCCTTTAGCGCATGGATATAATCATTGGTCTCCTAACAACCTGCTTCTGACTTCCTATATAGCAATAAATTTGAAGGTTCAAGAAGCAATACAAAATTTACAATGTCACATTCCAAAATTCAGAAATCTTGCAAAACCATGGTATTCCCAAAGACTTTCCACCAGTTTGTCAACATTAAACAAAGGCACAAAGAAACAAACAAAAATGATGTGCTGATGTCTCATTGGCTGAGCAAAGGTCACAAAGGTGACCTGTAGCAGAGCTAAAGGTTAAGATAAGGAGTTGTTGTTTATCTGCTGGTGAAGGCTTTGTGATCATCAAGCAGCTACGAAGGTATGCTTTCAAAGAGTCTTCTACCTTTCTCAAAAAAGTTGACAATGCAGCTTTCATGCTAATGATTAATACTTTACTTAGTAAGAAGATGCTGAGTTAGATTACTCCTGTCTCCTAATGTACACATTCTATGGCATGAAGTGTTGACAAAGTGTTTTCTGTTTTTATACACAGTACTCCTTAGGCAGATACCTCCATGTTGTTTTGATAGTTAGGCACTACAGTCTGGACCATGTCAGAGCAGATAACACAACCGTCACCATTAAAGAATGTAGCGACCACCAGTTATGTTATCTTGCCATGTCTCAGATTTAGTGGCCGGTTGGTCTTGTCCATATTTACTGTCCCAGCAGTGAAGACATGTTTGTATAAGCCTCAGCCTTGTGCTGCACTTTAGTCAAACACCAAGCCTTGGGGTGCAGTGCATCAGTCAGCTTGAGGTCTTGAGTTTGTCTGAGAATTTCTCATTTTAACTTTGTTTCTTAATTTGTAGAAACTGTTCAGACTTGCTTTGTGGAGAAGGAGGTATGCTCCAAGAATGACAAGGGTTTTGAGCCACACCTCACCCTCATGAAGATGTCCCGCAACTTTGGGAAACTGAGAAGTAAAGGCATCAAGAAGATCGACCCCAAGCTATACGAGGTGAGGCAGTCATGATGTTGTGATTCATATGTGTTAGAGATGCTGTAACATTTGTTTTATTCATGCCTAGCTCCAAATTCAGTTTCCTTTGGTTTAGCCATCTAACATTTCTGATCAATTCCAATGATTTTTGTTGGAATTACAATAAGACAGTCTAAGATCTTCATAATTATTGTCAAGCAAGGTTGTAACATTTTGAAGGCAAGAAATCCTTCAATACTGAAAACAGTTTCACAAGATATGGTGGTTCAGTCCTTCTCTACAGAGTAGAGAAAAACCAGGTCATGTTATTCCAGTAACTCATTCATGCTTATCAGTATTCAGGGTCCCCCTTACCCCTCCACACCCTACCCTGCCCTATCAGCCGAACCTTTATAATAGCTGTGCCCTGTGTTTACTCAGGTCTGTGGATAGTTAACTACTCTAAAAGTAACTGTTGCCATTGCCCAGCCTTATGTGTGGCCCTGCTTTATATCAACTCAGTTAATAGGGAACCTTTGAGGGATTGAGGTAGTGGATTTAAATGATACCCTGAGGGTGAATGCACCTGTCTGTATGGATCCAAAAGGGGGTTGGGGACAGCACAGGGTTCTAGTAGTAGTCCACTGTGTTCTGCTGCTGCAGTAGCTTGGCATTCTGCAGCAACAATCAGTCTCCAGATTCCATTATAATGAACCTGTTGACACTTGCTATTTGTAAGATTTCTTGATAGCTGGTATTTCCATGTGGTGGCAAATATTTTCTCTGTAATGATCAACTTTTGAGAAGTTGTCACAATCTAACAAAGTTTCCTGATGTATCTTGGTATTCAGTGATTGTTCTTGCCTTGTTTCCCAATGGTCATTTTAAAGAGTGGACTTTATCACATTTTGTCCCACATTCTTTTAATGCTGGGTCGTCTTGAAATTTACACACCTGTACCTGTTTACCATGTAGAGAAGGATTTATTGTATTAATTGTAGTGTCAGGCTTGTAGTGTTTGTGATCCCCCAAACTCTGACCTCATCCAGTGGCCTGTGACACTATGAAAGTTAAATGTACAATGGTCTGTGTCCTTCAGGAGTTCCAGGAGGAGAGATTTGGTGACCAGGTGGTGGAAGGCTTACAGCTCTGCTCCATGCTGAAGAAGAAAGAAGCTGACGGCTACTACCACACGGAGGAACAAGTCATGTTCGGTCAGTCACTAATACTTGCTGCTTTAATTTTCATTCTTATTGGAGGAAAAGTTGGGGACCATTAAAAATCATTCACCTATGGTACAGAAATTACCCTACAATACACTTAGCTGATATGACCTCTGTTAACATAATTGTACAAAATTAGTCCTTGCTTGAAGAGCCATTGTCCTCTGGTGTCTTTGATAAGAAAAGGTTTTGGTAATAATCATGCCTTTATCTTCTTCAGTCCTGGTAAAGTTTATCAACTGATATTAGTGCAGTGGTCACCATCACTATGGTTAGAGCAAAACCATCTAGATCTTCTCATCTGTCATCTGACTTCTGAGAAAAGTCACAGTTGTTGCTTTTAGTCCTCCTATTATAAGTAGGAACTTTACTTATTGATTTTATAGCATAAACATTGATTAGCTTTAGACAAAGTCAACCTTCCTTTGTAACTGTACAAGAGTTTGTTCCCAAGTCTGGATGAATTTTGTATAAATGTGCTGCACACATTAGAGTTTTAACCTCAGTTTCTGTTCTCTCTTTTGACCGCTTTCTAGATATCCTCTGTCTTTTATCATTTGATAACTGAATATTTTTTTTACATTCTGTGTTTATCTGTGTCCACCCCCTTTGCTTACCCTATTTGTTTGTCACTATTTTTTTTATCTATGCATCATTGTTTGACTTTTTTTTTATTTTGCTACATTTAGTGTGTCTGCTGTTCCTTGATGTGACGGTGTGGTGTCTGTTTCCTCTCTGTAGGCCTTGGCTTAGAGCACATTCTGGCAAACAGCATTGCCAGCAGAGCAGTCAGGGAAGCCCTTCTCCAGCTTGGGTGCAAACTCTTGGAACAGCAGGCAAAGTCCAACCCAGAGGCAGCTCTGCACACACTGAGTGACCACATTGCTAGATCTGTCATTCAAGATGCCCTGACTACACTAGATACTGGTGAAAATGTCATTGATACTAAGGACAAAGTGTTCAGGACAGACACAATGAAAGCTAAGGTTTCAGAATTAAGTGAGTCGCTAGGGACAGCTTTGGTTGTAGAAGCCATACAGGAGGCAAGTAGCAAGAGTGTTGAAAACCACACAAGTAACAAAGAGGACGAAAAAAATGTTGAGAATATTGCAGACCCCAGTGAAGGAAACAATGGGCTTTCTTCTGTGATTGAAAGTCAAAATGAACTTTCTCCTTTGTCTGAAGAAAATGTCAAAGATAACATAATGAATATGTCTCAGGCACAGACAGGTGAAAGTCTATCACCTGCTGGCCCTGCTGTGAAAAAAGGTAGAGATGACAGTGGAAGCAGCTGTAAGTTGTCTGGAGATCAGCTTAAAGACCTCAGTGAAAAGTTGGTGAAACAAATAATTGAGGCTGCCATGGCCAAAGTACAGGAGTCTGAGAGTGGTTCTAAAATAGGTGAAAAGTGATGTTGTTTAATCTTGTTTGTGGAAGAGCCATAGTATTGATGGTACAGTCCTTTAGTGTCTGCAGATGGAGCAGTAAGTTCAATTTCAGGATGAACAGAAGATTTTGAACCTTGTGACTTTAAAAGTGTATAAATCACATAGTATACATAGAATGCTACTGATTTAACAGTGAAGTCAGTTGAAGTGTAGTGAAGTCTACCTTGATTATTTTTTTGCTTTACCGAAGTGCCTTTACTTCATCATAGCAGTTTTAGGAATTCTTATGGATTGTTTTAGACTTAATATGATAAATAAATAAGCACTTGATGGTTTGAAGATTTATTCAAATCATTGTAACACTAAGTTTTCTATCTTAAATAAAACAAATTGTCAGAGCTATGCCTTTTTAGTTTGAGTATTTTTTATAGGATCATTACCTGGAAGATATGTTGACGTCGTGAAGATGAAGTTAGCAGTGATGAAAAAGAAGTCGCAGAAATGAAAAAAAAAAACTTTTCCATGAGCTCAAGGACTAAATCTGTTGTGTTATGTACATGAATTTGCAAGGGCTTGCATTATTGGCTTTAATATTGTTCTGCAGGCCCATCATCTGCTGAATTAGTGCAGAGGAAGCTGAGAGCACAGGGCAGGTACCTGACTGCTGATAACAGGGACAGGATCGCTGCTGTGGTCAGGAGACTCATCTCACAGGGACACAAGAGCAACTGAAACACCCTCAACTGTGCCCTAGCTTTGGGCTTAAATGGCAATATGGGCCAAAGTACATTTTATGACTGATAATTCTACTGAAACTTTTGAATGTTGGTTTTTAAAATATATAGTTTATATAATAGCAGTTTAAAATTTATGAATTCCAGAAATTGTGAACGTGTTGAATAATCATCTCAGAGACTGCAACAGTGGCTATTTTTCTAAAATGTTTTAAATTAATTCATGTTTGCCTAAAAATACAAGTGCTGCTCTCAGCAGAAGAGCATGTTTGTGTGTGTTTCCTCCACGACCATCTGGAGCCAGGAAATGATCACTTCGATGCTGAAGTTGCTTCAGTCCTGCTGAGAGGTTTGTAAATTTGTGCAGTTTAGATGACGTTATTGCTACTGAGATCAGCAGAGGTTATTGCATATATTAATCAATGACTTGCTTGTTCCCTTTTAAGTTTAAACTTTGAAATTCAGCATACTGATATTCACATACTAGTAGACAAGCCTGTCGCTAGTGATAAATGCCATCCACATACAAGTGAGCAGACCTGTCCTTGGTGCTGAACACCACCCAGACATAAACACACCTGTCCCTGGTGCTGAACATGCACATGCAGTCAAAAAGCCATGCCAATTTTACCAAAAAATGAAATCAATAGAATGTAGAAAGAACAAAAGAATCACATTTCATAAAAAAGTTATATCAAACTACTTGATATGCAATGTTAGTGGCAAAGCATGTTGATTGAAAAGTGGCAATAAGGAAACAACTTAAGGATCCTGACCTTTTTGCAAACAAAAGTATATTAAGTATTTAAAAAGTATATTAAGGCCCAGGGAAGTACTCAATATCTGGAGGACTTCCCTCTTATCTTGGCAGTATGAGTTTCCTCTAGGATACATTTAAAAGGCACTGTTGTGCCAAACAGCATTCATCAGTTCCAGACCTACAGACAAACAACTACTTGCAGGAAGCACTGTGCAGAAGAAGTCTCCAACAGCATGGAAAAGGTAAGAAATTATATATTTTCCTTCCATTCCCTAAATGTAGCGGCCTAAACTTCAGCAGGTTGCAGAAATTATTTTTCTGATCAGATATTTACAAGGGGCTGTTTTGACATTTCAGAGCTGTTCTTTGGTGTTGCTGGCAGCCTTGTTACTCAACTCAGCTGCAGGGAATACCCTTAGTAAGTTACTTTATTGTCTGTGATCTGTTATTATAATTTTATAGAAAAAAAGTGTTAAGTACCATAATGTCATACCTTAACTAGGATCTACCTTTACATACCAAGACCTTTGTATTCACTCTTCAGTGGTCTCTTAGATAACTTTTCATATCTACCCATTGGCACATGTTAAGAGCCCTGTCAATAGAGATCACCTGTGACAAGTTCTTTTAAGTCCCTTGGGTGCTTAGTAGATCAGTTTGACTGGTTTGACTGTATCAGCATTGGGGTGGTGTAAGCTGTAGGGGTTTCAGTATTATCTTCGAGCTAACTGAGGCTGATGTATGTGTAATGCCTGTCACTGTTCTCAGACCAAAGCTGGAAGTGGAAGTCTGGGCACACTACCACTGGTTTCTACCCGTTTGGTCCGTCTGCTGGTGACAGAGCCAACCCAAAAGTGGACGACGGTGGTTCCAGTCAGCTGTCGGTGTCTCTCTCTTCTGGCTTCCGCTACTTTGGCTCTGTCTACCATGACTTCTGGGTAAATTTTCCATTTTTGTCAACTTACTAGGTAGTTCAATTAAAGGGTCATAATCTTAAAGGTATTGACTAGGTAGTTTCTGATAAGTCTCAGATTATCGTCATCAAGTTCCCATTCATTTCAATATAGATTATACCCCCTCTGACAATCTGATGTTCACAAATTCAACCATTTCAGTGATGTATATATTTATGTTTCACAGGTGAACAACAATGGCTTGGTGTCCTTCCAAGGCCAAGTGTCCCAGTTCACCCCTTCTCCCTTCCCAATTCAATCCTTCCCCATCGTGGCTGTGTTCTGGGGTGACGTTGACAACAGGTACTCAATCCTTTCTTTTTTTTCCAATAACTTTAATGGTTCATCACATTGTATAGCATGCTGATTGTAAAGGTTATGCTAGAATTTTCTGAAGTCATACACAGCAGGTTTCCCTGTCACCATGAAAATACTGAGTGCCTGTGTGCTAATATATATATAAAATGCTCCTGTTTTTCTGTTTTGTTCTTTGGCCTCTAACAGTTACAGTTTGTATTTCAGTAGCTTCTACTGCATTGCATTTCCTGAAAAACCTTAGTGGTCTTTGATTTGATTGTGATTTCCTACAGCAAGATGATGATTTATATTTCATGTGTGCGCATTTTAAGAGCATTAAATAACTTCTTGTCAGGCTTGCCGGAGAGGTCTACTGGAGACAGACCACCTCAGATTCCTCACTGATCACCCGAGTGTCGCAGGACATCCTGGCAAACTACCCAGACATTCCAAGTTTCCGAGCCCGCTGGGTTCTGGTCACAACTTACTATGATGTGACCTACTACGGGGGCAGTTCAAGCACCAATGTAATTGATGATATTGTCTTACATCTGTGTATTCAAACTTAAGTATAATGTTAGTAAGTGGAAGTTTCTTGTTACATGTATATTGATTTTGAGCTGCAACTGAAATGACACCACTGTGAGCAGCACTCATGTTTCTTATGTAGGAAAGAAGACTGGAATTTTTTACTTCAATGTTACCAACTGCACTACTAACAATATATGTATATAATACATTCAAACTTCTCTTTTCCCACAGCGCCAGTCATTCCAGGCAGTACTGGCAACAGATGGAACCTACTCCTTTGCCATCTTCAAGTACGGAGACATCGTCTGGACCACAGGAACTGCCAGTGAAGGAGACAGGGAGACCGGGCTTGGAGGAATCCCAGCACAGGTGTGCTATCACTGTCCCATATGCTTCGGATCCAAACATCCATCAATAAATTGAACGAAATATGTCTGTCAAGTACATGTAGTTATGTGTCCTTCCTTCAGCCAGGACACAAGTAATAAATAAGTTAGAAATTTCAAGTTGGGTTCTGCACATCTTGGTTTGAGGTCCCCTATGTTCTTTGATTTCCAATGATTTAACTCACCAAGTTTTCATACACATTTAAAGCCAAATGAGGTATAGTAGAGCCAATTTAGTAGCACAACTGTAGTTAGACATATCTGTCGGGACAGTAGCATTTAGTCTTCATACTTTGATCCCACTCTGATTTCATGTTGAACTTATGTCAGGCTGGTTTCAATTCCGGAGATGGGAGTAACTACTACACCGTCCCTGGCTCACGATCTGCTGAGATTGTCCAGATAGAGACCAGGACCAACGTTGGGCAGCCGGGCACCTTCATGTTCAGGATTGACCCCTTTACCATCATCCCCCTTGGTATGTCAGCCAAAGTTTTTCTTTACAAAACCATACTTTGTAGCAATTTTTGTACCTTATTGTTGATTCAACCATCACTTCTTGTTATGACAATAATGTTTATTTCATTTACAAAATTTCCTCGGCACAGTTATCAGGAAGACACAGGTTGAGGATGGAGAAAGTCAGGCATGCCAAATAATATAGTTCATTGTGCAGGGGATGGAAAAGGGTTCAGAAAATTTGTCAGTTGTCTTGAAGCAGAAAGATTCACACACAAATTAAAACAGGCTCATTAAAAAACTGAATTTATAGTGCATGCTGCTTTCTGCAAGATGCTTTATGACGGGAGCAGAAATACACCTCCATGATATATGATCATGATAAAGATGCTGATCTGTTGTCCAGGTACCGTGAGGCTGGTAGGAGGAAATTCTGAGTTTGAGGGTCGAGTTGAGATCAACCGAGGAGGAACCTGGGGGACAATCTGTGACGGCAACTGGGGAATACTGGAGGCCCAGGTTGCTTATTTGTTGTTTGTTGCCTAGTACATGTACCTACATGCAGATATGCATTGGAACTAAACTTAACAATGGCATAACACAAAACCTTCCTACTGTCATGCTTTATACATGCTACAACATTACATTACTTAAGCAGCATTTGTATAGGAATGAAGGACATAAATATATGGTTTTAATATTGGTCAATCAAAACCAGAATGCATATCATTCTTTAACTGCTGCTTCATCAGCTTTTGCTGGACCTGCTTTATGTCAATCATGGCTTACAAAAGTGTTGGTGAAAAATCCAACTCTCTTGTACCCGTACATTCTACTGTAGGTGGTGTGCCGTGAGGTTGGCCACGGTGGTGCTGTGGCAGCCTACGGCTCGGCACATTTCGGCCAGGGAAGTGGAACCATTTGGCTGAACAACATGAACTGTGCAGGAAATGAGGACTCTCTCTCTACATGTCCACTGCTGTCTGACGTGACCAACACCTGCACACATGCCAACGATGCTGGGGTACAATGCAGAGGTCAGTAGACACTGTTTAGCTATATACCTTTTATCATGCAGAATGATTCCAAGTTTCACCTTGTAGAATTGGTGAGATACATGTATAGATGTAGCAGAAATTTGAAATGGATCTGTAGATATAAAAACCAGTTTTTCAGCCAAGAACTTCTTGTATGATAACTACTAACTCTATATGAGTCATATGGTATCAGATATGTAATGCTAATACTGATGCACTCCTATGTGTAGAGTATGAAGAGCATTCAAAGATGGAGAGTTAATTACAAATGAATGCCAAAATTATAGGAGATGTCACATTTCCATGTCGTGTGCAGATCTTGATGACTGCAGGCCGAATCCTTGCCAGAATGGAGGGACGTGTCTGGACCGAGTGGACGACTTTGTCTGCCTTTGTCAACATCCGTATGATGGGAAGATGTGTCAGATCAATAGTGAGCTCTCCCACCTTATGTATATATATACATGTATATAAAGAAAGAAGTAACTGTTCAATGTGATAATTTGATCAATCTGAGCAGTACTTTTAGAACTGTTGAATAAGTATGGAACTAACAGATTTTCTTGTGGTCGTGTAATTTGTTTCCTCACACCACTAAAAATGGAATTTATTTACTATATTTAATGGCTCTAGACATCTTTGGGATAGGGTATTCTCTGGCCTCAATTACACATTGTTTCCCAACCAGCGGTTGACCCATGTCACAGTGGCCCATGTCAGAATGGAGGGGTGTGCTCCAGAAGTGATGGCAGTTTCACCTGCTCATGTCAGCCTGGATGGGAGGGGACCACCTGCCAGATAGGTAGGAATCTTGATAATTGCCATAAAATTCCAACTGTATATGAGTGATCAGTGCTTTTGTTTACATCATATGCATCCAAATTATTTGAAGACATATGCAAACTATCAGTGGGGAATTCTAAATCAACCAACCGTCACCCGCTTTTTGCCTACCATGGCAATCTTTGATGTAGACTGTCATGGTGATCGCTCATATTGGTTTTTAACAAATTAGTAAAGAGCTAAACTGTGCACCAGCACAACAAGGAAGTCTTACCAAAATTCTAGTCATTTTTACTACAGCCTTCATTAGTAAGATCCCTATACTGACATGAATGCTGTAGATCATTGTCTCCATTGTTTGAATGGAGAATGTTCAAAATAGTAAAGGACCTGTTTTTCAGCACCACGGACAGATAACATCTCTGCTGTAGATCTAATATTGATACTAGTATTTATATCAAACCCTAACCCTAACCCCTGCTGTTCCAGACATTGACGAGTGTGCCAGTGCAGAAATGGAGGGACCTGCACTGATGGCATTAACCTGTACACCTGTACCTGCCCCACTGGCTGGAAGGTTTGAGTTTGAAGTTTATTTCATACTACAGCCTTATAGCAGCCTAAAGGCTGAATTGACAGGTCTGTTTACATACAGTGTATATACAATAAATAATTACATTAAAGATGTCTAAGTGTGCTTAATAAGACGCATTAAAATTTAATAAAAGCCTATAGATATTTAAAAAGTTTGTAAGCAATATATACATATGAGGAAATTAACTATTTTGTAGAATGCTAAGCGAGTAATGAAAAAGTCGTGAGTTACAACAAAAGGTTCACGGGTAGGCATAAAATAGTCGGTTAACAGGGATCATTGTAAGAATAAAATGACGATGTAATAGTGAGACTAACAATACAAGGCTCTAACTTTATAACTTGTGTCCATTCAAGATTCGTTGTTTAAAAGTTCGATCAAGTAGGGCAATGGTGAGTTTTTGTAGCGCTCCGTGCGACAGTATGGTGTGTCAATCTTGTGAGAGTTGCGAGTTTGCCGTCCGGACACATCACGCCTGGTCGGGGGTAACCAGTTCCTGAACTCTGAGTTCAACAGGGATGTGGCGAATGACCGACAGAGGCTAACCCGTCGATCTGACAGTGTGGTGAGATTCAGACTCTCCAATGCTGACGCGTAGTTGTCGTACTGATGTCCGAGAATAATCCTACACGCCCTTTTCTGGATGCGTTCTAGACTTGTGGTTTGTTTGACAGTCAGCGATGAATGCCACACGGGTGTCGCGTACTCCAAGGACGGACGAACATATGCGGTGAAGACAGTCGTCAGGTCGGTAACTGACATGCCGAACCGTTTAAGTCTGCGCAGTGGATACAGTTTTCTATTGGCACCTGTGATCATGTTGCTGACGTGGGTGTTCCATCTTAAGTCGTTTTGAATGGTCACGCCGACGACTTTGATGCTTACTACCGATTCCAGCTCTTGGCCTTCGAGGGTGAGTGGTAGTGGTATTGGAGGTAATTTTGCATAGCATACATGGAGTACCTTGCATTTCCGCGGGTTTAATTTCATTTTGTGTACACCCACCCAGTGGTTGAGATCATCTAGGGGTGGTTGTAAGGTGCAAGGTTGACGCGTAGACCATTTCTGTGCGAGGTTTAAATCGTCGACGTACTTCCAGCGGTCATGTACATCCCGAGATGCCCCATCGATCACGGCCATGAAGATGATTGGCCCGAGGATTGTTCCCTGGGCCACGCCGCATGTAAGATGGGTCCAATCAGAACTTTTCCCCATGTAGTTTACCCTTTGCCGTCGGTTTGCCATAAAACTGCAAACCCATGGTATTAGGGCAGGACGTACTCCCAGGTTCAGTAGGCATTTGATGGCTGTAGCATGGTCAACCCTATCGAACGCTTTAGACAGATCTGTTGTGACAAGGGTGCAGGTGGAAGATGGTGTTGACGTTGACTTGTACATAAAGTCTAGGAGACTTACTAGTGCGTGGGTTGTCGACCTCTTCCGCCTGCAGCCAAACTGACGAGGATCGAGGTGAGGAGATATGTCTTCTAATATCCAGTTCGCGACAAAACGTTCACAAACTTTGGCAAGAAGTGAAGTCAGGGATATGGGCCGCAACTCATCAATATGTGGCGGTGAACACTTAGGTAGTGGGGTGACATTCGCCTCTTTCCACTGATGGGGGACGATCCCCTGCTTGATCGATGTATTGATGAGGTCGCAGAGAGGGCCGCTAATTTCACATGCGAACTCCTTCAGTATGACTCCTGGCAGACCGTCGGGTCCAGGGCTCGTTAGTGGGGGTTGGTAGAGCGTAGGTGGGCATAAACTTCCCAGACTTCAATGGTGGGAAGTGAGAAGTCAGGTAAGAATGCAGGAAGTGATGAAGGATCCAGAGGTGGTAAGGACTGTGACACTTCAGCGAATTTGCGGTTTATTTCGTTGGCTATCGCTGTGAAGTCATTTTGGTCGATGTTAGGTGTATTGATAAGTGTGGTCTTCCTACTCGTATTGCACATGTCCTTGATGTTCTTGTGCCAAGTTCTGGGGTTTTCCTTCTTGCGTCCTTCTACTCTGACTTTGTAAAAGTTGGACTTAGCTTTGCGGATCTCTTTCTGCACCTTGGTATTGTAGTACTTGTATTTAGCTTTGAGTTCTGATGAGAAAGCTTCCTGTCTCTTCCGGATGAGAAACTTGACAAGTGGGGTTACCCAGGGCTTGTCATTAGGATGAAGTTTCACTGTTTTTACTGGGAAAAACCTGTCAATACCATGGGTGAGTGTTCCGTAAAATGCCTTAGCCTTGTCGGTCGCAGTTGTCGCGTTAAATACTTCTTCCCATGTGTAAGTGGTAATCCATCTCCCAAAGTCGCTTAATCCAGGTTCGCGTATTGGTCTTGTAGTCTTCTTTGCACACGTGTTTTGTTTAAATCTCACTTGGGGTTTCCACAGCACACAGTTGTGATCACAGAGCGATAACGGTGGTAAGATTTTCAGGCTTCTTGTAGCACGCTCTCATGTTTGTGATTATGAGATCGAGAATTGCATTTCCCCTGGTATTGTTGTTTACAACTTGAGAGAAATCCCGGTCTAGAAGGATGTCCTGGATCTTGGCGTGGTTGAAGTCTCCTACAAAGGTAAGTCCGATGTTAGGATACTTTGTGCGGAGCTGATCCGACGCAGTGATGAGGTGTTCGACGAGTTGATCTTCATGGGGCGACTGTGGCGGTGAGTAAACAGTACATATCGCAATAGACGAGAACTGACGGGATAGTTTGTGTGGCCGCACGTTGACCCATAGGCACTCGAGAGGCTCGGGGACAGAGATTTCAGAAATGATCCTGGATGGTATGTTTTCACGTACATACAGAGCAACTCCCCCTCCTCGACGACTTGTACGGGATTTGGTGTAGACAGTGTAGCCGTCAATCGTTTGTTCTGGAGTAGTAGGAGTAAACCAGGTTTCTGACACAGCAGCAATATCAACATCGTTATTCGAAAGCACTCCTTGAAATTCGTCCAACTTGTTCAGTAGAGATCTTGCGTTGGTGAGCAGGAATGTTGGAACAGGTGTGATGCTGTTGGGAGAGATGTTGTTTACAGGCTTGATCACTGTAAGGTTTGCGCGGGAAATTCCTGTAGGCAACAACCCATCCCTGCCGGAGTTAATTAGTTCACTTCCCCTCCCTATTACTGTACCAATATTGCGAATAAAGTGCCTACCCGCTTTCTTTCCTCTAGGACGGCTTGCTCCCCTGAGTATTCCGAAGTCTCGTAACACGGTTTTCACCTGTGGGTTTGTTCTTGAGCTACTGTTCTTGAGACTCCTCATAAATTCCATGGTGTATTTGAACAGCGTCCTGGGCGCCATTGTTGTCCACTATTGTGAGGTCCTCGGTGAAAAGGGGTTCAAATTTTCACTCTTGAATGCCGTTCAGTGTTTCTGAGAGACCGTCCCGATGATCCAGGAGCCTTACGAGCGTATTTGAAAACAAATAACATACTGAGTAGACAGTTTAGCTCGTAAAAAATTAGAAAGTTCCCAGCAGTTGGAGAGCCCAAATTAAACCGTGGCTGCCCTTAGAAGCGCCACCTAGAAGGGAACCGAATGTCAAAACTGTGAGTCATTCTGTATGCTACAGAGAGTAATTCTTCCATTTCTGAGTGTCTTGTGTTCATGAATACTTTAGAAAATGTTGCATGCAGTGATAAACCCCAAAAGAACAAGAAGAACTTGGTTAGCCCTTGAAGAAGATAATTAACTGCGAAACTGACTACATTCATAACGGTTGGAAAATGACCTTATTGTATTTATCTGCAGTCACCTGTGAGGGCCGTGCCTTTACCAAGTATCGGAACCCAGATGACTGTAAGACGTACTATGAGTGTTTGGATGGGTATCCAGACTTTGTCCTGCAGCTTTGTGCCCCGAAGTACACCGTGTTCAGTGAGGCTACAATGAAGTGAGTAGATTTGAACTGTCTGATTTCAGAAGCTGGATTCATGAAACAATAACCAAGGTGCCTGTTTCTAGATTAAACTAAAGGAGAACCATCAGCACCTACCTGTCAAGTATGGAAGCATTTGCCAAGAACAGATGTGTTGTTGTTGTCTTTTACATTCATAGCCTAAGCTTAAGCATTGTCAAGTTTTTGTGGTAATATTGTTTCTGCATGATATTTGAATAATCAACAATGCATGCATGTGGTTACTCAATTCAAATTCAAGCCTTGTAGAACACAAGCTAAACTATCTCCAAAGAGATAACCTGGCATTTCACCCATACTTTACTACAAAGTCATTTGTACTGAGCATCATCTGTCCTTGGTGCTGAAATGCTGATCCTTTACTCTTTTGAACTCCCCAAGCAATGAACACTCTCCAAGCAATGAACACTCTCCAAGCAATGAACACTCTCCAAGCAATGAACACTCTCCAAGCAATGAACACTCTACAAGCAATGAACACTCTCCAAGCAATGAACACTCTACAAGCAATGAACACTCTACAAGCAATGAACATTCTACAAGCAATGAACATTCTACAAGCAATGAACACTCTACAATCAATGAACACTCTCCAAGCAATTGATTGAGATAATGATTTCTTCTGACACCTGTTAGGTGTGAGTGGCCTGAGGATGTGGAAGGCTGTGACATCACCTACGTGTGCTCCACCCCGTGTGAGAATGGAGGAAGCTGCTCTGGGCCGGACGAGTGCACCTGTCCCGAGGGCTTTGGTGGGAAAGCATGCCAGCACGGTATGGAACATCTATGGTAGTATTTTGTGCTCCACCTGTACAATACCTTAATGGTATATACCTTTGACAATGATATTCTCTGCTTGTCCAAATTCCAGTCCCTAATTTCTTCTTCAGCAACAACTTCTTTCCGCGGACAGCAAAATTATGGAATTCTCTCACGGACAAGTGTTTTGCTTCCAAATACAGCCTGCCATCTCCTAACATAGTCACCTATACCTCCCACCATCTTACTTCAGTCATTCAGCCATCACTGTAATGTAATGCTCATGTTTCAGTGTCCTCCATTGGATTAGCTTGCCATGCATCTACTTTCATCCTCATCAAGTCTCAATCAAGTTTATATGACATGTTAGTATGGGCATCACTGTAATGTAATGGTCATGTTTCAGTGTCCTCCATTGGACTAGCTTGCCACACATTTATTTTTGTTCAAAACTCAGTCACACACTCTGCATTTCCACAGACCTTAGTGTCCCCTTCAGCGCCACTCTGACCTGTGACGGCAGCACCTTCAACCCCTTCCGTCCGATGACGCTGTGCAACAACGAATACTACATGTGCTCCCCTGGGTACGACACACCCTTCCTCTTCAGCTGCCCTGCTGACCTGGTCTTCAACAATGACAACATGGTGTGCGACTGGCGTCACAACGTGCCTGGGTGTTGAGAAATCTACATCTGCCCAGTGTCTCAACAGACCGCTGACCAATGATATTATAGACTTTTGAAGTCTACAGTTCTACCCAAGACACCAGAGAGGCAATAACTCTAACCTGTACTAGTATTCAATGTTCAGGTTAGAATGTACAGCACATTGTGGAAACCTGTTCCTGTTGTGCAGTATTTCAACATGTGATTTCTCTTCTATGTGGAGCATTAAACTTTCCCTGCAGAACTCCTGTTGTGTGTGTGCATGTTGTTCACTAGTATAATCTATATGAACTAAAGGTGGAGGCAAAATTATTGTTATATTCAATCATAGAACTCAGAAGTAAATTCTGACAGAAAGAGATGTTCCCATACCAACTCAGGGCAGCTGTTGCCCTGGTCTTTCTCAGCTGTAGTGTTTACTCATCAATACCCGTGCAAACATCATACTTTTAATAGGCCATAAAATAGATTGCATGTATTTGCAATTGGTGTTTGACAGGTGATAAAACGTGTCAAGGATAACACACATTTTGTCACTATATTGGAGAAACATAACGTTATTGACATTGTTAGAAAAATGATAGGTTTCGTAACACCTTCTGACATCTAGTATATAGCTCCTTTATCTAGTACACTGTATAATAGCCCACCGTACTGGCAGAACGTTTGCCGGGCAAAAGAAGAAACCATAGCTTTTCAGTATTGCTTCTATTCACACGTGCAGACAAGGGAAGGGCAATGCCCCTGGGTTAATGACCAACAAGCAGGGGAGTAGAGAGGTTTGCGCGTCCCTTCTCCACAAGGTAATCATGTGGCAGGCCACTTGTACATGTGAGAGTCATTCAGTCACACGCACTTGCGTAAGGGGCAAGGGACAAAAGTGATAAGGGAGTATACAACCCGGCCGGGCCCTGTGTATTTTTACGTAAATGATCAACGGATTGACTGGCACCAAGCTCAAACTCACACAGCCATCAGTGCCTGTCCCTGTACTCTCCAAGCAGAGGTTTGGGTTTTGGAGGTCTTTTTTAGCGTGTTTTTAGACTTTTTTATCGGGGTTTCTCTTTTGCACTGAATTGGTGGGGGGAAAAATTCAGTGCAAAAGAGAAACCCCGATAAAAAAGCCTAAAAACACGCTAAAAAATACCCCCAAAACCCAAACTTCTGCTTGGAGAGTACTGTCCCTGGTGCTGAACGTCCATCGCACCTACGGCAAAATGTATTGGCGTCATTACTCCACTGCAAAGATTCGGTCGTACAATGGGAACATTATTCTTCGGGCAGTCATATGAATTTTAAAAAGTCTGGCCTATTGTGTCAGCCTTAGATCCTTACGGACGGTCGGTTCTGCAAAGCCTTGTTGGCCCATCACGCGGCAGACCACTTGACAGGAGTGCAAAGGTGTGAGAATGTGTCAGCCTCCCACCAGGTGCTATTTGTGCTTGGGCCGAAATTATCAGACGTGCGGAAGAATCCACCGCGGATATTGTTGTGTACACTACCAAGGCTCGTAGATACAAGCACGTACACATGTACAAACCTCGTCAGACATGTGAGAAACAAGAGTTTCTTGCCACGATGACCTGAATATCAGACAAGTTGAATGAACTTTTGTTCTCGTAGTTATCAGGTTTTGCTGAATCATTAGAGGATGAGGAGGATGAACGGGCATGCTTAGTATTTGATAAGGGGAGGGAGGGTGAAAATTTTAAAGTTTCAACAATAAAGATGTCAGTGCTCACGTAGCAAGAAATCAAGCTATGTTTTTATTGATTCCCAACGTTTCAAATAACATTGTATTTGTGGTTGTGAAGTTATTTTTAGGATACATTATCAACCCGTTCTTGACTGATCAAGGATCATCAGTTTACCCGTTTGATAATGGTATAGCCCGCGGTGTGAAAGATATGGTGCGATCACATGGAATGATATAAAAGACGTGACACCTCTGAAGATATCCAGTAACTACGTTACTTGGAGACCTGTTGGGAGGGTGACATTCCGTGCTGTGACGATGCTTACTCCGCGTGTCCTGTTCTTGTTGGTTTGCGCGGTGGTGCCAGCCCAGCCCGCCAGTCTGAATGCACATGTTCGGGAGAACAGACGTAAGTCATTCATTTTATGTACTTTTCAATTGATTAAAGTGAGGGTAGCAGAAACGCACAAACCTGGTAACCCTCAACGAGTTCCCTTACCTATCCAAAAGTAGTCTGATATATTTTGAGGGACACTTTTATTCATCTTGCTTAGATGTGCTCTACTATAGGTCCGCTTGAATATCCAAATGGACATGCATGTCGCGCAATCAGGTAGACTTCGTTTAACTCTTCTTTACTTCAGAGAAGCATCTAACTACGTCAAACGTTTCTTTGCAGTATTTTAGAGAAATTCTACTCAGTTAAGCTGTGTACTGGGAAACTCCAAAGTTAAACGTAGTGAGTTGTGACGTCGATTTTATCCCGTAGGTAACATTCGTGCCGGGGGAACGGCGGATTTCTACCCGTTCGGGGTGTCTGCCGGTGACGCAGTAAACCCCAAAGCCGACGATGGTGGCTCCCCGAAGCAAACCTCGGCGCACGCCGGCGGGTTTCCGTACTTCGGACAGGTTTACCGGGACTTCTGGGTATGTCCAGTCAAGTTTGCACACGTATCGTTATCGTTCATTTCTGACATGTTGTTGAGATTTTTAAATGCTATAAAACCATGTTGTACTAAAGAAATCATAGAACAGCGATCAATTTAACGTTAGAGCACGAACATAGTAGCCAAATCACATAATTATGCTGATTCGGACATCAAAATGTGACCGCAAAGGGCATAGACGCATCTGACGGCATATTTAATTGATGGTGTTTTGTTATATATATTTTTTTAAGGTGAACAACAACGGAGTGGTGTCGTTCGAGGGAGAAGTGACCATCTTCACACCCTACCCCTTCCCAATCCAGTCTTTCCCAATAGTGGCGGTCTTCTGGGCAGATGTGGACAACAGGTCAGTTATAATGGACATTTCGATTAGAAAGTTGTCTCCGGTTTTCTCAACGGTAAACCTTATCCCCTATACTATAACTGATTTGTAAAAGCAATATCCAAATTTACCGCACAATATCAAAACGCCAATATACAAACGACCGCTCGTGAACTTTACAGAATTCACATAGCATAGTGGACAAGGATTAGTTCCATAAAATTAAAAGCGATTATTTCTTTAGGCGTGCCGGGGAGGTATACTGGAGACAGACCACCACGGACCAAGCTTTGCTGACGCAAGTGTCCCAGGACATCGTCACCAACCATCCCGGCATCTCCAGCTTCCAGGCAGGCTGGGTCCTGGTGGCCACATATGACGACGTGACCTACTACGGCGGCAGCTCAAACACAAGCGTAAGTGGCCATCTTCCGGCCAGTCTCTCGTCTCAGTTGCGTTGGGTCACATGGGATGGATACTTGATAACTCATTATGTCAATATACGATGTATCCGAGTCCGTTCTAGTTTGGTGAACGCATCTTTTACTTACGAAACATTTGATTGTCATTAGATGATAAAAACACATTGGAATTTGTCCTCAGTTTAATGTGGAAAGCGCCAGTACGTGTCAAAATTCAGAAATTGATTGAATGTCGCCTGACCCGAAAACTTGACTGCAAGCTGCTGTTATCTCTTTGTGCATCTAAAACTATCCTGAACCAATTCAATTTGATTCTCCATGCAGCGCCAGTCCTTCCAGGTCGTGTTGGCGACCGACGGTATCCAGTCTTTCGCCATTTTCAAGTACGGTGACATCCTCTGGACGACGGGAAGCGCCAGTATGGGAGATGCGGCGACTGGTCTTGGTGGAGTCCCAGCACAGGTCTGTACTAAAGGAGAGCTAGCTTCCACAAATGTGAAGATTATCATAGTTACATGTTGTAGATGTTATACTTCCTGTACACAGCAGGCTTTGCAATACAAGCAATCGTCAAAATGTTTACATCCCTGAAGACCGATATCTGAACATGAGCAGAGTAGAAAAGAGTTGCATATAAGATAAGCGTTTTAATGATAATCTTAATTGTTTGTAACGACAAACGTTTGTCTGATCTATTTATTTCAGGCTGGTTTCAATTCCGGAGATGGAACGAACTACTACACCGTCCCCGGCTCACGGTCTTCTGAGATTGTAGACGTGGAGACCAGGTCCAACGTCGGGCAGCCGGGCACCTTCCTGTACCAGATCAACGACGCCAAGATCATCCCGCTAGGTAGAAATCAATGTTGTCTAGCTAACGACGATGTAACGTCAGTGATATGACGGGTCGCCTCACCTTCCACTTTTGCTAAATCACTGTGTATTATGGGAAACACTAGAAACTGTACCAAACAAGTCGTAGACATCATCCCTCCATGAAATAGCTTGTTATTTTGTAATCTTTTGGTGTATTTCAATAGAGATATTATGAGTCAAACTTTGTTTTTATCAGCAGAATGATTTGTGGTGGCACTTTGTATTTATCAAGCTGTCATGTGCAGGCGTTTAGTGTCTTGTTACCATGGTTTGTTTACTTTGATGGCCAGCAGGTCATTTGCCTTAGCCTGGGTACCATCCCCAGTAGTATATTCGCAAACTCTATAACTGTTATAGAGTTTGCGAATATACTACTGGGGATGGTACCCAGGCTACATTTGCCTGTACATGTAGGTCAATGACCAGGCAAATGACCTGCAGACCAGACAAACAAGATTTATTTTCCTGCATCTCTGTCTAGGGGTAAAAATAGATAGGGCTGCCTGGGTCTGACCTGCCAGCTGGAGGTATAAACAAAAACACTCTGTCCCAACTTTTGGGTCAAACAGACCATCCTATTATGAAGTAGGGGTGAAAAAGTAGAAAATTCCTTTTAAATTAAGCAATAAAAGTATGCGACAACCTGCTAATGCACTCCAAAACACAAAGAGACTCAACAACTACCCACATACCAAAAATACATACCAAACCATCCCCCAGATTTTCCAAACATTCAACACAAAAAGCCCAACATTAAACATTTTGTAAATATCAAACGCAAACAGCTAGGGGACCCAAATTTAAACCACTAAACCATGGTAATAACAACTACATGCTACCTTAATATCGCACAAACAGTCCATAACGCGAAAACAACAGAATAAAAAAATTAAACTGCAGTACCAAGGTCAATCACCAGGGGCTCAAAGTCAACCTACACAATCTCCAAGGCCCCATCCATCAATCTGCCAAATATCGTACAGTTCCTTCTCACCGATCTTCAGATATCAGACCAAACATGAAACGGAGTAAAAACAGTACCCCCATTTTCATGGAGGGTAAAAAGAGTTTGCATTGATGTATATTCATCCAACATAACATGGACGAAGTCTCTTGTACGGAGCACAAACGACGATCATGTATTCGTGTTTACATTAAGATATCACTTTCTGTCATTAGTCAATATCTCTTGAAATGTAGGTGAGGGAATTAATAGGTCATCAAAGGAAAGTCTCCGTACTTTTTTCCGTGTCAATGATGTCGTGTTACTCATACCTGTACCGTACCCAGGTAAGGTAAGGCTAGTCGGAGGCAGTTCTGAATTTGAGGGTCGGGTTGAGATCAACCAAGGAGGAACCTGGGGAACGATCTGTGATCACAGCTGGGGAACAGAGGAAGCTCAGGTTTGTACTGATACTGAAAATCACACATACTTGACATGTAGACAATAAAGTGTGACTCGACGGGATATGACTGACGTTTATACAATGTAATCACCTACATTTTCTTTACACAGCCGTGCGTTTGTGCTTATCAGTTGTATGTATACTGCCTTAATATTTTCCGTATTCTTCCAGTAAATGTCAGTATTCTCTTCTGTAGGTGGTGTGCCGTGAGCTAGGTCACGGCGGTGCTGTAGCGGCCTACGGCTCCGCTCACTTCGGACAGGGAAGCGGGCCGGTTCACCTCAACAACCTGAACTGCACTGGGGACGAGATGTCCCTGTCGGACTGTCCGCTGCTCTCGGGCGGGACAGCCGCCTGTACTCATGCTGATGACGCCGGGGTGGAGTGTAAAGGTGGGCGGTCTGTGTTTATTTCACCTGCTACTTTGGTAAATGATACAGAGGGAGGTTTGGTCCTTTTAATCCATTCTACGATCAATCGAAAACGATGCATTCGAGCTTCTGGTCACTAGAAAACCCTTTCATTTCACTGTGTATAAACGAGTGTTTCATCCTTTTGCATGTATCCGCAGACCTTGATGACTGTCAGCCCAATCCTTGTGCCAACGGAGGAACCTGTCTGGACCGAGTGGACGGCTTTGTCTGCGTGTGCCGTCCTCCGTACGAGGGAAAGGACTGCAACATCGGTAGGCAACAGGACACAATTTTATAGTTTCGTAACCCATATTCAGTGGAGAAAGGTTAAGTACAGAATTATTGGAATCATACAGTGTGCCATATGCAAAGTCTTCCCCTGCTCTGCTCTAACCGTTTTCTTGATACATCACCCAGTTTTCCAGATGCCATCGCGACTTGCTTCGCCTTGCTAGATTTTGCCGCTGATTAGTACACGGTTCACAAATACGAGAAGTACGGAATGTAGTGACTTTGTGTCTAGATCTTGCACTTTAATTTTAACATAACCCCCCTTACCCAGATACCAGCAACCCTTGTTGGAACGATCCTTGTAAACACGGAGGCGTGTGCTCTGCTGACGGCGACAAATTCACCTGCTCCTGTCAGTCGGGATGGAACGGCACCACGTGCGACACGTATGGTGAGTTTTCTCTTCTTTACTGAATGACAGGAAGAGATTTTATATGGCTGTAGTAGATAGCCGCTTGACAATCAATCAACTCTATGTTCTTTGAGGGGAACCAGTCTTCGCCCCATTGTCCGTTGCCTTGAAGAGCTTCCGCTGTTTAGCTTCATACCACCTAAATTGCTAGAGTAGCTAGCTAGATCCAATTACACCTTATAGTGTGTATGACGTTGACTCTTTGATGTTACATCTCCCAGCCCTGAACCCCTGTGACAGCGGACCTTGTCAAAACGGAGGCGTGTGCTATGCAAGCGTGGATAAATACACCTGCTCATGCCAGCCTGGATGGAACGGCACTACTTGTGAAACAAGTAAGGAACGAGCTTTCGTCAATCTAGTATTTCTGTTCGTCACATAATTCCCTGGTAACTGCATGGGTGGGCAATAGGATAAACTTGTGACTCATCTTCCTGTAGATCTTGACGACTGTAGCCCTGACCCTTGTCAGAACGGAGGGGTGTGTCAGGACCTGGTGGCTGACTTCTCTTGTAGCTGCCCTGCTACATACGAGGGCAAGACGTGCGAGACATACGGTAAGTTGTCCGTTGTTCCTTGATGAGTAAATAGCTCTTGACCTCAGGCGTAAGACAGTAGCTACTGGCGATATTCACTTATCTTCATCTTCACTTCATCTCTCGGATAACGCTTGCACAATTTTCCTGACTGTATGTACGACAATATCCAGCCATCTGTAAAGTCACTTTCAATCCCCAGTGAGTCCATGTGACAGCGGACCTTGTCAAAACGGAGGCGTGTGTTCTGTAAGCGGCGGTACATTTACCTGCTCATGTCAGCCTGGATGGAACGGCGATAGTTGCGAAATGAGTAAGTAATAGCCAATTTGGAAATGTCCGCTAAATGGTTTATTGATTGTTTGCTTCTGTTTTGTGACGTGAATGGACACTAATAACAGTACATATTGTCAGGGGAATGATAATGTTTCTGTTTTTCAGACATTGACGACTGCAGTCCAAACCCTTGTCAGAACGGAGGGGTCTGTCAGGACTTGGTCGACGATTTCTTCTGCAATTGTCCTGCTCCATACGAGGGCAACATGTGCGAGATATATGGTGAGTTCTTTGGTGTTTACTTAACAGGTGTATGACTATATAGCCTGATTACCAGACCTATTTTAGCTCCAGAGTCTATATCCTCTCCGGAGATATATAACTCAGGATTAACTCTGCTAATTGTGGTAGCCAGGCTAATGACGTTTAGGGTTATTTCCCAATCCGACACATTGTTCTTTCTGTCAAACTGCTTGTTTCTCGACAAGTTCTTAGTAAGTACATAATCATATAGTCCTAGTTGCTACATGTTCTTGACGATCCAATCATGCTATCTTGTGTGCCTGTAATTTTACACTGTACGTTCACTCCTCAGTGGATCCATGTGGAAGCAAGCCTTGTCAAAACGGAGGGGTGTGTTCTGCCTTCGGTGCCATATTTACCTGCTCATGCCAGCCTGGATGGTACGGCATCACGTGTGACATGGGTAAGGAACAGTCACATCTTCAAAATTACACATTTTCTCTCTATAATTCATCCTTTTCGCTTCCCTTTTTCGCGCAGGCCTCTAATAATCAGCGTGGGTGAAGGTATGGGTGACAATATAAGTTAACATCAATATAACATTAACCAACCTTTCTAAGGCAATGATGTTTTATCATGTTTTTTGTCCCCAAGACATTGATGAGTGCAGCTCTGACCCTTGTCAGAACGGAGGGGTGTGTCAGGACCTGGTGGCTGACTTCTCTTGCAGTTGTCCTGCTCCATACGAGGGCAAGACCTGTGAAATCTATGGTAGGTTCTCCGTTCGTCTTCCGTTAGAAGATAGCACCAAGGTTGTATGACCACACAACAGCTACTAGATTGTCGTTTATCGTTCTTCTGGTGAAACTGTACAATCTGTCCCACCAGTACGCTAACACAAGATACAGTCTTTCATATGCTGTACATTTGACATGATTTTCCTATTTCAGTGGACCCCTGTGACAGCGGACCTTGTCAACACGGAGGCGTGTGTTCTGCAAGTGGAGCTACATTTACCTGCTCATGTCAGCCTGGATGGAACGGCACCACGTGCGAAATAAGTAAGGAAAATCATCATTCAATAATTTGATGCTTTTCCTTTCTCACTTACTTTTCACTACTCTCACAAAGAGGTGCAAGACGTAGACGGTAGAATTTCGCATTTGCGTAGCTAGAAACGTTTTTGATAGTGTTACCTGTCCTTATAGACATTGATGAATGCAGCCCTGACCCTTGTCAGAACGGAGGGGTCTGTCAGGACCTGGTCGACGATTTCTTCTGCGATTGTCCTGCTCCATACGAGGGCAACATGTGCGAGATATATGGTGAGTTCTCTGATGTATTACTTATCACAAGATACTGATTAGGCGTGTGACTATAACGTTTAAAGGTTGTTTCCCATTCCGACACGTTGTTAGGTAGTAAGTGATCCAATCATGATATGTTGTGTGCCTGTAATTTTACACTGTACGTTCACTCCTCAGTGGATCCATGTGGAACCAAGCCTTGTCAAAATGGAGGCGTGTGTTCTGCCTTCGGTGCCATATTTACCTGCTCATGCCAGCCTGGATGGTACGGCATCACGTGCGAAATGGGTAAGGAACAGCCACACCGTCAAAAGTACACATTTTCTCTTCTTAATTTGTCATTTTCATACTGTCATCCCTAAAGCATGGGCGGCAGTATAGCATATTGTATAACATAGACGTCCGTTTGTTTGTCCAATAGACATAGATGAGTGCAGCTCTGACCCTTGTCAGAATGGAGGGGTGTGTCAGGACCTGGTGGCTGACTTCTCTTGCAGTTGTCCTGCTCCGTACGAGGGCAAGATGTGCGAAATCTATGGTAGGTTCTCCGTTCTTCTTCCATTAGAAGATAGCACCCACGATATAAATGTATGACCACAGCAACTAATAGATTATCGTTCACATTTGTTCTAGTAGACAAACTGTTCCTCACACAGATATAGATGAAATACTATACAATCCGTGCGGCAAGTAAACACAAGGCAGAGACTTTTATAAGCTGTATCTTTGACATGATTTTCCTATTTCAGTGGACCCCTGTGACAGCGGACCTTGTCAAAACGGAGGCGTGTGTTCTGCAAGCGGCGCTACATACACCTGCTCATGTCAGCCTGGATGGAACGGCACCACGTGCGAAATGAGTAAGGAAAATCATAATTCAATAATTTGATGCTTATCTTCACTTTCTTCTTACTACTCCCATAATGAGGTACAAGAAGCAGACGGTAGAATTGCACATTTGTTTTGCGAGAAACGTTTTTAATGGTGTTTTCTTTCCTTAGACATCGATGAGTGCAGCTCCGACCCTTGTCAGAACGGAGGGGTGTGTCAGGACCTGGTGGCTGACTTCTCTTGCACCTGTCCTGCTCCGTACGAGAGCAAGATGTGTGAGACATACGGTAAGTTGTGTTTTTCTTAACGTCAATATAGCTCGCACGAACATAATAAATGGACCAATCACGTGTACATCCAATCATATCATGAAATGTGCTTCTAGCATCATGCTGTACGTCTTTTTCACAGTGGGCCCCTGCGGCAGTGGACCTTGTCAAAACGGAGGCGTGTGTTCTGCCTTCGGTGCCATCTTCACCTGCTCATGTCAGCCTGGATGGTACGGCATTACGTGTGACATGGGTAAGGAACAACCATACCATCAAAAGTACACATTTTCTGTCTTTGATTTGTCCTTTTCGCTTCCCCATTTCGAGCAGGTCTCTAATACTAGTAACATGCATGGGTATTGGTGATAGTACAACATAAGAATAACATTAACATACCTGGCTAAGGCAATGATGTTTTACAATGTTTTTGTCCAATAGACATAGATGAGTGCAGCTCTGACCCATGTCAGAACGGAGGGGTGTGTCAGGACCTGGTGGCTGACTTCTCTTGCAGTTGTCCTGCTCCATACGAGGGCAAGGCCTGTGAAATCTATGGTGAGTTTTCCATTCTTCTTCCGTTAGAAGATAGCACCCACGGTATAAATGAATGACCACACAACATCTACTAGATTATCGTTCACCCTTTCATCATTCTTCTAGTGAAACTGTACAGTCTGTGCCACCAGTACGCTAGTCTTTTATATGCTGTATCTTTGACATGATTTTTCCTATCTCAGTGGATCCCTGTGACAGCGGACCTTGTCAAAACGGAGGCGTGTGTTCTGCGAGCGGTGCTACATTTACCTGCTCGTGTCAGCCTGGATGGAACGGTGATAGTTGCGAAATGAGTAAGATACAGTCAAATCATATTTTCATGTAATTACGTTTTCTCACTTACTTATTACTCTCATAATGAGGTGCAAGAACTAGACGGTAGAATTTCACATTGGCGTTGCTAGAAAGGTTTTTGATAGTGTTACCTGTCCTTATAGACATAGATGAGTGCAGCCCGAACCCTTGTCAGAACGGAGGGGTGTGTCAGGACCTGGTGGCTGACTTCTCTTGTAGTTGTCCTGATACATACGAAGGCAAGACGTGCGAGACATACGGTGAGTTATTTTACATTTCGTAAAGTCAAGATAGCTCTCACGATGATAATTAAGGACCTGTCACATGCACAAAATCCAATCATTTCATGAAATGTGCTTCTAGCATCAAGCTGTACTTTTATTCCACAGTGGATCCCTGCGGCAGTGGACCTTGTCAAAACGGAGGCGTGTGTTCTGCCTTCGGTGCCATCTTTACCTGCTCATGTCAGCCTGGATGGTACGGCATCACGTGTGACATGGGTAAGGAACAGCCACACCGTCAAAATTGCACATTTTCGAATTCTCTCTTTAATTTCTCGTTCTGAGATTGTCATCTCAAAGCATGGGTGACAGTATAGCATAAGTATAACATAGACGTACGTTTGTTTGTCCAATAGACATAGATGAGTGCAGCTCTGACCCTTGTCAGAACGGAGGGGTGTGTCAGGACCTGGTGGCTGACTTCTCTTGTAGTTGTCCTGCTACATACGAAGGCAAGACGTGCGAGACATACGGTAAGTTGTCCGTTGTTCCTTGATGAGTAAATAGCTCTTGACCTCAGGCGTAAGACAGTAGCTACTGGCGTAACTCACTCACCCGTGTTCCCTCGGTAAAGTCACGTCTTGCAATTTTCATCATCTCTATATTGTCCCGAATAACACTTGCACGATTTTCCTGACTGTATGTATCACTATTCTGTATATTATACAGTATTTGTAAATCAATCACTTCCAATCCCCAGTGAGTCCCTGTGACAGCGGACCTTGTCAAAACGGAGGCGTGTGTTCTGCAAGCGGTGCTACATTTACCTGCTCATGTCAGCCTGGTTGGAACGGCGATAGTTGCGAAATGAGTAAGGAACAACCAATATGAAAACGTTCGTCTTTCGCTTAGTAACTTGACATCTTTTCTATCACAAAATTCTATGGTCATCTGTACAGGATAGATACTAGTAGTACATCGTTTTATTTTCGAAAAATTTCGTTATATCTTCTTCTCCCATAGACATAGATGAGTGCAGCCCTAACCCTTGTCAGAACGGAGGGGTGTGTCAGGACCTGGTGGCTGACTTCTCTTGCAGTTGTCCTGCTCCATACGAGGGCAAGATGTGCGAGACATACGGTAAGTTCTAGTTGATGATAAACAGCTTGTCCTCCATGTTTCTTTACCTAACCTTATCCCATGTCCTGCCAGTTATGAATTTCGAAGTACTATTTATAATATCAACGTTTCTTAAATTTTCAGTTGACCCCTGTGACAGCGCACCTTGTCAACATGCAGGCTTGTGCTTTGCGAGTGGCGCTACATTCACCTGCTCATGTCAGCCCGGATGGAGCGGCACCACGTGCGAAATGAGTAAGGAACAGATTACGTATAATACCATGTATTGTGACAAAAAAGCAAAATACGTACACATCACTTTTAATATTGATTTTTAAAAGACGGATACTACGTCTTGTACTAACAAGCCAAATTGACTACTACTGCTCCGGTATCACCGATTTGGGCAAATTGGTCGACTTGCTCTTGAACAATTTCTGTCTCTTCTAATTGGAAGCCGCTCAACATACTTTTTTCCCTAGACATTGATGAGTGCAGCCCTGACCCTTGTCAGAACGGAGGGGTGTGTCAGGACCTGGTGGCTGACTTCTCTTGCAGTTGTCCTGCTCCATACGAGGGCAAGACGTGCGAAGTATATGGTAAGTTCTGTAATGCCTAACCTGAAAATGCTCATGTTTCCCGTTCTTCTTCGGCCACTCTCCTCCATTGCCCTGCATATGGCCATGGTCAGTACTAACATGTACAAGATCTCTTGTATCTCTAACATAAGTAAGTAAGTGAAAAGAAGTAAGTAAGTGAGAAGAACTTTATTGCACGACAATTGCACATGGTACAATGTATGGCAACAACTATTGAACAAAATACAAAAAAGGTATAGTGAGTAATGGATCACAAAGTGTTAGTAGGTAGCGTCCTAAAATGATATTTCACGAATACTCGTACATGTATACATCGAAGGTGAAATTGCACTAGTACTGATTAACCCATGATGATCTGCAAGTGTTCTTATACCGTGACGTAGGTATGTGGTATAGACATCAGCTGCACATCTTTTGTTGTTGTGAGAGGAACGTGTCGTCATCGATTGTCTCGTCTTTTCCTAGACATTGATGACTGCAGCCCAGATCCTTGTCAGAACGGAGGGGTGTGTCAGGATCATGTCAATGATTTCTTCTGCACCTGTCCGTCTCCATATGAGGGCAAGATGTGCGAGATATATGGTGAGTTCTCTCATCTTTACTGGTTAGCAGACAGCACTAGTGGATCTGTGCCTAGCAACCTCTCAGTGTTGTTTTTATAAAATCTCTTCTGTCCCATTTCCCATATGTTGATTTGTCTCGCTTGGATGCTGCAGAGTTTAATGTCCAAACATTTTATATGTTGAAACATCATTTCCCGTTCTCCTAGTGGACCCCTGTGACAACAAGCCTTGTCAAAACGGAGGCGTGTGTTCTGCAAGCGGCGACAAATTCACCTGCTCATGTCAGCCTGGATGGAACGGCACTACTTGTGAAATAAGTAAGTTACGACTAACGATGTGTGACAAAACGTTTTTATATTAAGGTGTTACTATTATTCATCGAGTAATGTCCAGCAAATCCCTACTTATGTGTATGACATGAACCCCAACTGCACAGTTTAATAATTAGATACCACATGCACATCTTTCTTTCATAGATCTTGATGAGTGCAGCCCTAACCCTTGTCAGAACGGAGGGGTGTGTCAGGACCTGGTGGCTGACTTCTCTTGCGATTGTCTCGCTCCATACGAGGGCAAGACGTGCGAGACCTTTGGTACGCTCTTTGCTGTTTATCTATTATCAAATAGTGCTTAGACATATACAGAAGATCTTTAAATATCGAAAAAAAACAAGAATTCGACTTCGTACTGTCAAATCATTGACTACTAGTTTGCCCCGCCCATTCCCTACGTCTGATTTTCAGGTTCCGTTCTTACACAGTCCGTTTCTATGTTACATACAGTTCCTACGACTCCGCCGTACATGCCCACAACCGCCATCACCGATGGGACCGTTGTGGAGTACCGTCCGGACCTGGAGTGTAACGGACAGCTGTTCTTCATGCTGGCAGGAAACTGCCAAACCTACTATTACGTCTGCTCCCCGGGATATCAGTCCCCGATCCTTATGTACTGTCCGGCCTCCCTCGTCTTCAACAAGGACCTTCTCGTGTGCGACTGGCCGGAAAATGTTGCTTACTGCTAAAAAAACAGACGGACTTCTTTCTCATTAAAAAAATCACGCGCATATAAGTTCTGACAACATCACAATGCTGAATTACCGTTTGTTTTATTATATTTATCTCCCTTTTCTGGCCCCGATGTAACCAGAAATATTGAATCCCGTGTGATGTATGTTTAAAACTGAATAAATCCATTTCATCGACCAACACTTGTTGTCCTCTGTTTTCCCTTGCTTTATCCTAAAGAGATACCTGCTCTGAGTTGTAAAATAATTTTATAAGTTCGAAGAACTCAGAAAGATAGACATGTACAAACATCATCACAAATGAAGACTCTGTTTATATCACACTTGTTTCAAGCATCTTCTTCAACAATGTATTTTCCTTGCGGTGCGAGTTGTCTTAACCCCTCGAGTTATTAACATGAACCACCTTAAACGGCTTACAAAGTCCAAGGTCATCGGCATGCGTGCAACACGATGTCCGAGATATGCTCAGTCCTTCCGTCATGGAATGTTTGGCAAATGTTAAAGGTTACTGAGTAAATAGCCCATGTGAAAGTATAGCCGTTCAGCACGTCCGTCAGAGCATCCTGTTTAAACAATGAACAGAAGTAGACAAGCTGAAATTTATACAGGGTTGGGCAATGTGATTTTAGTATCTGCTGCACTATTATTATTATAATAAAGATGAGTTTATCCTTATAGTAACTTATCTGATACTTTAAGGCTGCGGTAAATGTAATTCTTGAATAAACTTAGCAAACTGTCGTAATAATGCAGTCAAATCTCTAAATTGGTTGTATGTAATACCCCTATGTTGATGGTGAACTCGTTCAGGGTGCATAGTCATAGTTCCTTTGTTTAAACACTGACGTAACACTGTGTGAAGAAATCTAAGGCACAAAATCTGCTGGTAAAGTGCAGTTTTAACGTGGAGACGATGATGCTCCTCCTCATCCTCCTGTACCTGGTGACCTGGGTGTCCTGTACCCCACCGTTACCTGAACCGAACAGCGATGGCGGCCAACCCTCAGCAGAGGACCGCGCAGTCTTCAGCGACATGCTGTCGAAGAACGCAATGGCGCTACCATATGGTAGGTGGAAACGGGATAGCGAGTAAACCTATTTATGAACAATATTGTAGTGGAGACTTCACCATCCATTTCGCCCTTTATATAGTACGTACCGCCATACGTAATTGTTTCCCATGTCTTTAGAATGAGAAACGACAGAGCCAATTAACTATCTTGACTGACAAGGTTGTGAACCACGATTTTCTACTGGGAACATGTTATGAAGTGTGTCGCGTAGCTATTGTAAACATTTAGAATTATGACACTATTATTTAATTACAATGTGTGTGTTCATCATCAATATCAATAACTTTCCGGAGTTACTGACTTGAGGGCACATGACACATCAACAGCTCAATTTGCCATATCAAACCACATTTAACAGCTATCCAACACAAAAAGCAACATTTCCGAGATCCATAGAGTATATGTTGCAATGTATATACCAAATTGTTTTAAACAATGAATGAAGTCGACAACATACTCTTCGTCATTCTCTAACCAAGCCCCCACCAGTTCACCTGCTGACGCCTGTCGGAGCAATCCTTGTCTAAACGGCGGGACGTGCCTGACACGACAAGACGCCTCCTACTCCTGTCTGTGTACTCATGGGTGGGTGGGAACCAACTGCGATACAGGTAGGAACACACATCCCAAAATATGTTGTTTTGAAGGAAAAAGCTCAATGACTTTTTTGAACAACGTTACATAGGATAACATTTATTTTTTCTGACAATTTACCACATTTGTGGAAGAAAATATATTGTCATTAGTAGGACTGTCATCTACATTCTACTAAATGTAAATTTAGTAATTGATCCTCCTACCCTTAAACTTGTTATCTAAGTTCTAACCTAGTGCATTTGGCCCATGTAGGACGTGAATATGCAATTAAGTTCATTGTCATTGTCACTTTATGTGTAGTTACCACTGTATCACCTGAAATACGTCTATGACATAAGATGATGAGAAAAACGATCATAAACCATACTTTTTTATACTTGTTAACGTAACTGTTACTTATTTTGTTGCCTTTTGTAACGCAATAAGTGCTGACCACCCCCGACAACAGAGGCACCCGGTTCATGCTTGGTTTCCTTCAGAACCACCAGGGAGGAACTCAGATTGAACTTTTCATCACGAGTGCAAGTGCAGATCCCGCCTCTGTCACCATCACCGCTCCACACGCCAGCTACACGCGGTATCTAACGGTCACAAACGCGGCAGTGGAAGTCGTGACCCTTCCAGAGTCTCTGTCCTTGTCTGGCAATGAAAAGGCGCGCAAAGGGATCCTCGTAACTGCAAACAGGGAGATCATCGTGTACGGTGTCAACAAGTTCCAGTACACAACCGATGGCTTTCTTGGCCTTCCTATAGATGTCATGGGTACCGAGTACATCGTTGCCTCCTATAAGGACAGTGGCAACGGGCCTTCTGAGTTCGGCGTTTTTGGCATTGAGAATGATACAGTGGTCAGTATTACCCTCAAAGAGTCTGCTCTATGTGACGGGGTGGCATACCCTGGCGGAAGTGTCGTTAGTCTAGCTCTGAATAAATTCGATGCTGTTCAGTGTCAAGGGACTGGACGTTCGGACTTAACTGGAACTAAAATCGTGTCGGATAAGCCCCTTTCCCTCATGTCTGGGGTTCAGTGTGTGGATGTTCCCAATGACGTGTCATCTTGTGATCATATCGTGGAGCACATCCCTCCTGTCAACACTTGGGGACAACGCTTCGTGACAGTCCCTCTCGCACTGCGCAGTGGAGGAGACATCTTCCGCATCGTGGCGGCGTCAGACGGTACCACCGTGGACGTCACAGGACATTCCTCCAGATTGCTTGATTCGGGTGAAGTGTGGGAGCTAGATGTTCCTTCTAACACCTACCAGGCGATCACATCTTCACAGCCCGTTATGGTCCTGCAGTACTGCAAGGGGCAAACTGCTGATGGGATGGAGACCGATCCATTCATGATGTACATTCCACCAGTAGAGCAGTTCGCCGCTGACTATACCTTTGCCACAGTCGATGCGGTAGGCGCCGTATTCACCAATTATGTAAACATTGTCATCAAAACCTCTGAAACGGCTGGTCTTACTTACGATGGAAGTCCCCTGAATTCCTCAACGACATGGACTGCGATTCCTGGCACCGACTTGTCGGCGACACAGCTACCCATCACGACCACAGGGACGCACAAGATCAAGCACAACTCCGCCATTGTCACGTTTTCACTATTCTACTACGGATTCTCGGATGCTGACTCCGTAGGTTTTCCCGGGGGCCTACGTTTAGCTAGACTCTCTGGTGAATGTCAGATGACTGAGACTGTGTGGGGTGACGGAGTGGACAACGACTGCGACAACCTAGTGGATGAGGAACTGCTCAATGGAAGGCAAGTCTGTTTTATTCTATATTCTTCTCCACGAAGATAGTGGCCCAAGTCTTTCAAGCGCATACATTTCCCAATGTTGGCTAAAATTGCTTAAAAGTCATTTTTCGTGATTTTTCGCGCTTGTGGAGCCTTCATGAACACCATGACTGACACATCACGTAAATCTTACAGAGATGACGACGGTGACGGTTTGATCGACGAGGACGTTGCTGAAGTTACCCACGACATCAACGAATGTGAGCTGGGACTGGCCACCTGTGATCCGGACGCCATCTGCGTCAATACCCACGGGTCCTACAAGTGTGAATGTCAGCCTGGGTTCACCGGCGATGGCAAAGTCTGCTGGAGTAAGTACAAGCCTTTATACCTCTAAGTGTATATCTGTAGCGTTATGACTCTTGGAGTATGCCAGGACAGAGGATATGTGAATGTTGAATTTTGCTCCTGCCTTTGTCTTTTAACATCTCTGATTTGCAGCAAGGAGCACGTGCGTCGTGTTTGGTCTCACGCACTACGTCACCTTTGATGGCCTCGCCCACGACTTCAACGGCCAGTGCCCCACCACCCTCAGCAGCAGCTGCGGCGGCTGGAACCTGCCGTACTTCCAGGTGATAACAGACAGCGACCCACGCGGGGACCCCACTGTCAGCTATGTCTCAGAAGTGACCGTGGAAGTCTACAACCACACCATCGTGATACAGCAAGGCAAGACCGTCTATGTAGGTAGACTTTGTTATTACAGTTCTCTGTTGCTGCCAATTCTCTTTCATTGAAATGCCGTCGTATTGCATACAGGTTTGCTGTTTCCAATAGAGCTCATTATCCGATACTAAAGAAGCATAGGCGAATTCTTACAATTCAAAATTTACAAGTATCATATACGATGCTAGCCGAGCGATATGCCCTATCTGACAACTTCCTTTCTTTACAGGTCGACCAGATCATCACCACCCTACCCGCCCAGCCTCATGATGATCTCACCATCAAATTTGTCGGTCTGTATGTTGTCATAGAAACAACCTTTGGCCTTAAAGTATTGTACGACGGCTCCCATCGTGTGGAGGTCACCGTTCCCGACACATACCAGGACGCCCTGTGCGGTCTGTGCGGGAACTACAACGGCAACGACACCGATGAGTTCCTCACTCCCGACGGGTCCCTGGGCGCGGATATCATGCAGTTTGGCAACAGCTGGGTGGTGCACGGGCATGGGGAAGTGTAAGTACAAACACTCACAACCTAGGCTGTGTTAAGGTGTTGTGTCGCATTGCGTCAGCTTGACACTTACACGTAGTGTGTGGTAACCTTCCATCAAATTTTACCTTATGCTGTGTAATTTTGTCTTGAGAGCGATAACGTGGGTTATCAATGGTTATATTTTTTTGCCGAACATCATGTCCATTGAACAGGTGCAACGCGAATCCTCCAACTACCATCTGTGACGCCGCTCTGCAGCAGACGGTTACAGGTCTGTGCGGCATGTTGACTGATGGTGCGCACGCGTTTGCTGCATGCTACTCCACCCTGAACCCCGAGGTAGCGATGTATTTCACTATTCTGACCCCAAAGATAATTCAATGTCGTATGACTTTTGCAACACACTAATCAAGTGCCATTCAGAGGTGAAGAGCTGTTCACTGCTCCAGATAGTATGGGGGGAAAGTATTTTAAGAAACATGTCACTATCTTCTACCGTGAATACGATTCGAAGTTTGTCGTGTTTTACAGGGAACGTACCAGACCTGTGTGTATGATGTGTGTGCCCTGAACGGAGACGAGGCCTCACTCTGCAACAATCTCCAAGCCTACGCCGACGCGTGCGCTGAAGCTGGCATCAACGTCGGCTCGTGGAGGAACTCGTCCTTCTGCCGTGAGTTTCGTCTGTGTTTACTCTTTTGGAAATGACCAACCATGACAGATAAATGGTAGCAAGTACAGGACAGATGAGGAGTTATGTGTCATAACAAACTTATTTCTGATCAAACATCATAACAGATATCTCGATCCCTTATCCTTTTCCCGAACATCACTTGCATGCCATCATGTGACCCATCTTTTCAGTCGCCAGTCGATATGCAGTGCACGATCGTTGATGTTTATAAGATTGCTTCTTTGTCATTTATCTCCAACAGCCCTGTCCTGCCCAGCCAACAGCCACTACGACCCGTGCTCCAGCGCCTGCCCTGCCACCTGTACGGACGTGTCAGCGCCGCTCTACTGCAACACGACGTGTGTGGAGGGGTGCGAGTGTGACGCCGGGTACGTCCTGAGCGGGGACCAGTGTGTTCTTCGGGAGGAGTGCGGCTGCACCAGAGATGGGATGTACTATGCTGTAAGTACGGGCCCTCTTCAGTTCATTTTGTAGTGGCTGAGCGTTTTCGTCATCATCTGTTGATCATGACGTGCCGTAGCCGTTTCTGTTGGCTCCATCTCCTTCTGTGTTGCTATGAAAATGAATCAGCAATGTATCAAAGTATGACCGTTTGCCTGGTTACCAAATCCATTTTAGCTACCGAGTCGTCCTCTCCGCTATTTGCGACATCTTAAGTAGATTTTTGGCAACCGTTGCACTACAGGTAGGTCAGACGTGGGGGTTGGACTGTGACCGGACCTGTGAATGCGTCAGCAAGAACAACATACAGTGCAGTGAGGGCGGCTGTGACGTCAACGCCACCTGTGCCATACAAAACGGCGTCCAAGGCTGCTACTGCAACCCCGGGTACTGGGGAAACGGCTCTTACTGTGGAGGTGAGAAAGGTCTCTCCGCATAAGTATTTCGCGTATCTGTTACATTGTACTCAATAAATCTTCCTTGCAATGTGTAAAGAAGCTCTGTTGTCTCTTACTTCAGTCTACATGACTATTTTCTTCTTGATGGCAGAATTGTGTGACACCAATCTTTGCAAAAACGGTGGAACTTGCATCAATGACGACAAAGGAGGGTACATCTGCGTGTGTACGGCGGGATGGAAGGGCGACGAATGTGATGAAGGTAAGGTATACATCCTTTACGTTATGATAATCACATTTTCTGCATACAATGTAGTTTTGACGGCTTTTACTTTCTCGTCGAATGGTTCTCTCACTGTGTTTGTTCTTATCTATATGAAAAATGTATTTGTTAGTACCATGTAATTTCATTGTACCATTCGACATCGTTGCAGGAGCTGACTGCTGCCATTGCAAACCTGTTTTTTTTAAAACAAATTACAGCATTAATCTGTGTACTATACAGTAAGGCCATGATATACCTTGCTGATTGACCTATTTGTGAATGTAGACATGTCTGGTCCGGATCCCGCTGGACCGCCCCCCACCTCCGTCCCCGTCATCATCGGCGCGTTCATCTCCGGCATGACGTGTGACGGCTGGACCTTCTTCCTCGTGGAGAACGACTGCAGCAGCATCTACTACGTCTGCTCCCCGGGACACGACGCTCCCATACTCATGCGCTGCCCGGCCTCCCTGGTCTTCAACAAGGACCTGGGAGTGTGCGACTGGCGCGACCACGTGCAATACTGCTCATGCCAGAATGGACTGGCCGGTGCCTCTTGCCAGATCAGTAAGTAACGGTGCAACAATCACTTCTTACAATTCCTTAGTGTTGATGGTGCAGCTTCCTGTCGAATTGACATTCATCTTATGTATGTGTCTCCTCTGTAGATCTTGATGACTGCAGCCCTAATCCTTGTCAGAACGGAGGGTTATGCCAGGACCTGGTGGGTGATTTCGTCTGCCACTGCCTCCCTTCATACCACGGCAAGACGTGTGAGATATACGGTAAGTTCTGTGCTGTTCAGTATCATCTACATGTAGCAGATGTAGATCAGATGCAGATCCATGCCACACCCCATTTGTCCTTGTCCTTGTACTTGTTACTGCTTGGCCCTTACGTCATGAAGTTCATCTTTGTATACTAATAATTTGACACAATCCCCAGTGAGCCCCTGTGACAGCGGACCTTGCCAAAACGGAGGCTTGTGTTCTGCAAGCGGTGGTACATTTACCTGCTCATGTCAGCCTGGATGGAACGGCGCTACATGCGCGATGGGTAAGGAACATACGTACATATGAATGTCCTCTGTCTGTATCATAGATATGAAACAAGAACACAAGTACACATTAAACGGTTCCAAATAGAATATTTCCTCACAATTCATTGGTGTAGATGGTACGTAAAGCACCTTGCGTATATAATTATGATGTCTATAGTTCGATAAAAGTTATGTAATACTCTCTCTCACTAGACATTGATGAGTGCAACCCGAACCCTTGTCAGAACGGAGGGGTGTGTCAGGACCTGGTGGCTGACTTCTCTTGCAGTTGTCCTGCTCCGTACGAGGGAAAGACGTGCGAGATATATGGTGGGTTCCATGCTGATTATTAGTCGTCAACTATAGGTTTAGGTAATCAAAGAATAACCACAAGAACAAAGTGCTTGTCATCCATCAAAGTGCATTTTCTCCCTTCACTGCTTCTCGCCTTAATTGCCTTCCTCTGTCTTGCCTAACTTGCATTTGTGCACGGTCCTTCTGGCGTGTAGTACAGCATCCGATCGTACACCACGTCTACGGGTGTAAGTGTTACATTTATACTTCTATTCCACAGTGGACCCCTGTGACAGCGGACCTTGTCAAAACGGAGGCGTGTGTTCTGCAACCGGCGCTGCGTTTACCTGCTCATGTCAGCCTGGATGGAGCGGTGCTACTTGTGGAATGGGTAAGGGACTTGATCTATTATCTGATGTTTCGTTTCGGCCTGGTAGATTTAGTTTGTCTTGTGTTGAAATAGGAAACATGAAATATTTTGAAATATGTTGAAATAGGTTCCTTATAGCATTTTTATTTCCACAGACATTGATGAGTGCAGCCCTAACCCTTGTCAGAACGGAGGGGTGTGTCAGGACCTGGTGGCTGACTTCTCTTGCAGTTGTCCTGCTCCATACGAGGGAAAGACCTGTGAAATCTATGGTGAGTTCTCTGCTCGTTGTCATTATTCGGCATATTATAGAGGTTCTGGGGTCTACGGATGGCTGAAGCGATGTAATTCGTGTTCCCTCATATTCTTTTCATAAAACTGCTCCTCGTATTCTCCTCTGTACCTAATTATTGCGTCTAGATCCGTAACAAATTACCTCCGTTTTACAGTGGACCCCTGTGGCAGCGGACCCTGTCAAAACGGAGGCGTGTGTTCTGCAACCGGAGCTGCGTTTACCTGCTCATGTCAGCCTGGATGGAACGGTGCCACTTGTGGAAATAGTAAGGAACTTGTCTGATGTTTCTTTTCTGTGTGGTTAATCGCATGTCACCTTGCAATGGCTACATATTCTATGTCGTTAAGGGAGACCGTTACATGGTGTTTTGTTTCCTTAGACATTGATGAGTGCAGCCCTGACCCTTGTCAGAACGGAGGGGTGTGTCAGGACTTGGTGGCTGACTTCTCTTGCAACTGTCCTGCTCCATATGAGGGCAAGATGTGTGAGACGTACGGTAAGTTCTCTCTTGAAGCGGGGGCAAATTTAACTATTCACCCCATTTTCTTTTGATAAGGCTGTTTATCCTATCCTCCTTTCCTTTTCTTCCTAACTTACATGGACCCATGGTTCATACGACCTGAACTAGAGTCTGTCACAAATACCCTCCAATCCCCAGTGAGCCCCTGCGGCAGCGGACCTTGTCAAAACGGAGGCGTGTGTTCTGCAACCGGTGCTACATTTACCTGCGCATGTCAGACTGGATGGGACGGTGCCACGTGCGGAATAAGTAAGGAGATTGCTTTGTGATCTCATTTTTTGCATGTAATTTTAAAGACTTGGTACTGACCACAAAGCTCTTAGTTGCTAAAAGGAAGCTGTTCCATTATGTCTTTCCTTAGACACTGATGAGTGCAGCCCTAACCCTTGTCAGAATGGAGGGGTGTGTCAGGACCTGGTGGCTGACTTCTCTTGCAGTTGCCCGCCTCTATACGAGGGCAAGATGTGTGAGATCTATGGTGAGCTTTCACTTGTCACATGAAGATATGATTGTATCTATCGCGTCATTTTCAGATCCCGACTACAATCTAACAATTTAGCCCGGCGTGTCTTTAGTCAGGGTGTAGGCCTGGTTCTTACATTGAACAATAAATGTAGTAAACCATTCCTGTGTCACACCCAGTCTCTACACCCCCGCCGTACGTCCCCACCACCGCTCTCGTCATCACCGAGGGGGCTGTGATCCCCTGGAGCCCGGGGTTGACGTGCGACGGGCTGAACTTCTTCCTGCTGGACACCGACTGCAGCAACATCTACTACGTCTGCTCCCCGGGCTTCGCCTCCCCGATCCTCATGTACTGCCCCGCCACCCTGGTCTTCAACAAGGATATCAAAGTGTGCGACAACCCGCAAGCCGTCGTCTATTGCCCATAAACGACGAAGGGTTGCTCTTTAAATCTAACGTCACCCACTAAAGTAATCGTTGTCATCCACGTTTAAGTTGTGATGACCAGAGTGCTAACATCCTCTTTCGTTTAATCATCCATATGTCCTGATCACGATATGACCAGAAGTATTGGTTGTGATCTTGACCATTCCTCTTATTGACTATCTTGATTTTCGACCTTCTCGAAATAAGAATAAATCGTACGTTCCGCGGACACAAGGGTCTGATTCTACTTTCTCTATGTGAGAGTTACCTTGAGTAGTTTGGATAGTGATTGTGATCCTGCCTAGAGTTACAACAGATACTCGACAGTACGGGCTGCATGGGTACCAAGTTTGACCTAGTTAGATACCTTCCCTGTCCTTGGTACTGAATGTGCTCGCTGTCATTTGGATTCCCCGTGTTTCCTCAAGGAGCTTCTCCTTGGTTTCCTTCACTCAAGTGTAACTTTTGGAATATTTTTGTAGACTTTGTCAACGTAATTCCAACTTAATCTGCAAGGTCATAAGCCTATTCTAGCTATTTAACAAAATATTTCTATCACTCTTAAACCCTTGTCCTGCTGTGCGCAACATATGTCGCGCGGCACATACAGTACCATCTATATAACACCCTGTATAGGTACGATTTGGGGGTATTTCTCGTGCAACGCTTCAAACCGAAATGAAACGCAACGAATGGGGAAGTAACTATGCCACTTAGGGGCAAAAAAATTTGGGGGTCTATGATCTAATTAAGACATGAAATTATTGAAAATTATTGTGCCAGGAATGCCAGCAGGACAAGGGTTAAGATAAATGCAATGCATTACTCAAACTTGGTTCTGTCATTTTGTTTTATTGTATCACCCTATCGTTTACAAAGACATCTTGTATGACGGCTCGAATAATGTTTTTACTGAAAGACATCGGTAGAAAATTCTATTCCGCAGTGTATCTAACATATTCAGTAACTTAATATCAGCAGCCATTAGCATTGCAGTAATCCCAGCAATGAGGTCCACTCCAGATGAAAAGTCATGAGCAGCACATAATACATTAGCGTAGAAATCAATCTGTGGTATAATAGTATGACTTTCAACACCCTTTTACCCTTAGGACACATGTGCGAAGCAATCTGGTTCTGAATTATCTTGAAAATTCAGTCCAAACATTTTGTGTTGGGAAGCAGTTAAACTCTTCCCTAATAGTACATATTACAATTTTACAACATTAGGGTGTATAAACATTTCTCTGAATTCGATGAAATGGATGAAGTTACTATATCTTACATAAAACTAATTTCTCAACCAGACTGTTTGTTGCATAACAATATATACTAGTAGTCTGAATTATATACATTCTGTTTTACATGAAACAAAGATTATCTTATGTATATTATGTATATACAGTAGTGATTTTCACTCTTAGAAAGTTCTATGTCGACAGATAGACTGAATAGAACTCAGACCAGATGAGGGGAAACAGAATCCCGCAGGCTTTGTACAAAATGGCGGCAAAGTTGTACATGGCGCGGTGGACAGCCCACCACGGCTGCGACTTGAAGGCAAAGTACCCAGCATACATTGCAACAGCAAAGAAGTGACCAATGAGGAGGGTGGGTCTGGGGGTCAACCTGTTGACAAAATAGAATAATCTAGTTAGAAGTCCTCTTCAAAACATTGGACTTTTTTTCTTTCTAGTTATTTAGTATCGTCATTATATACTTTTGAGCACTCATCAGGATAACCTAGTCAGAAACGTCACAACCCAAACACTTCAAAGCAATGGCTACTTAACCTGTGTATGTTATGTACACATAACATTATTGCTACATGTAGAAAAGGGTACTCACACAGACAGCAGTCCTATAGGTCCTGACTGGGCAGATCCACCCAGGTCAAAGTAGCTGAAACATGCCTGCTTCATCTGCTTCAAATGTTCTGTAAGGAGGAAGAAGTACAGAGAAAGGTTATCACTATGTACGTTATGAATACATATTGCATTTGTGAGAGTACACAACAATTGAAAACAAAGAAAAAATATCACTTCTTGTGCCAAAAAGTACAGTTCTTCTGCTTCCTTCATATTCAGTGTGCTTTTGGGTTCTTTTTCTGAAAGTCCACTCCTTTCATACATTTAAGTACATCTTACTAACAACCATATGTCACACTAACTTCATCTGTTGCAGGCTGGTTTGATCAAGGGCCAGTGCAAGTTAGGCACAGGCAGACATCAAAATAGATGCAAAGCTTGAATGTCATCTGTGCTAATTAACCTGCATATAAGTACAGGTCTATCTCTCAAGCATTCTCACCATCCTGAGCAGCAAACAGCTGGTACAGTGCCATCGCCAGCACATTCACCACGAAGGAGTGGGACTGTTTCCTGCCCCAGTGGAAGTCCTTCAGTGCCTGGGACATGGCGGCGGTGTCGCCGAGCTCCGGGATTCGCTGGATCAGACCGCGCCAGATCAGGACGTCGTTCAGGGCCACACTCATGCCGCCTCCCGTCAGGGGATGTCTCATGTTGTAGGCATCACCCAGCAACAGGACACCTGCAGGGAACAGTAACTCAACTGTCAAGGAGGACTACAGCATTTGGTATAATATGACAAGTCTTCAACAGAACAATATGCTAATTTGTCATGGGACTACCACTATCATCATTATCATCCCAGACTGGCATAGTACAAATCTGTCCTGTCATTTGTTTCTAGACAACTCTATTTCAAACAGGTTGTTTAAAAATTACAGTGGAGTTATTCTAATATAATAATAACATGACTATGAAACAATGACTTACCTGGCTTTTGTACTGGGGCTGGGGGTAGGAAGCTATTGGGCATGCTCCGTACCCTGTCGTTCTGCAAAGCATCCGTGAATGGCTCTTTCAGGTGATCTTGAAAGGAAATGTAACAGTTAGAAATATCTAAAAAAATAACATGAAACTTAGGACATGAAAGTTGTCCACATTGTCCAGACCTTTTAGTCAACCATCATTGTAAACCGATAGATTCTGAATTTTGAATTGACCAGAGCATTATGCAACACTTGTTACCTGGTAGCTGTGGTAGAATCTTGGTACTCAGGTAACCTTTCATGTCTCTTGGCATGTCTCCCTGTACATCCACCAGCACTCTGCAGGGATTAAGTACACATTTTTACAAATCTTAATAACAAAAAATATTTCATTTATCTGTCAACAAGAAATGCTCAGAATCGTGCCAAGTTTAGAGTTAAGTCTAGCTTGTTGACCCTACAGCTGATGAAAGTAAACCTTACCTGGTGTCATTAGAAGCGATCTGGTAGACCAGCAGAGGACTGGGGTCTGCTAAGACGACCTCTGCATGGTGCTTCTCAAACTGGGGACAGTTGATCATGATGGTCCCCACAAAGTGGGAGGTGGTGTTCACCTTAGACTTCACCAGGGTCTTCCGGAACCTGGAGAAGCAGCCGTCTGCAACTACTGTGAGGGGAGCTCGCAACTCCTGGGGAGGAGACAGGAATCATGTTGCTCGTTACTGAGGGAGGCTATTTTTGGATCATTCTGGGATATTTTCTGTGCCTATTTCTTAATAGTCTACCTCTTTTAAATGAAGGCCAACTATTAGAAACCAGGTACAATCAGAACAGCTGAGAAGGCTAGGAAGAGTGGAGGATAGAGACAGTGTAATCTTACACATTAATTTGTACAAAATAACTGATCCCCTACCACATGTATCTTACGGTTCTCACCTTGACAGTATCAGTCTGTTTGTCCTTGTAGACGACACCCACAATACGTCCATCTTCTTCCAACAGTTTTGTCACTGTTCCCTCCATCATGGTTACACTATCAAAGGTATGAAGTATTTGTATAAACATCTACTGTCCAACATCTCATGTCTACAAAAGGCAGCACTTATCAATTGTAACAGTTACATACATAGTCTAATAAAGAACATGTACAGGAGTTACATAAGTTACAATAAAACTGTTAGGGAGTAAAACCATATCTAAAGTGACTCAAGTAAATAATTCTTGATTTAAGGCTAGATACAGACTTTTCTAAAGACAAATAAATGAAACTCGAGAATTAACTGAATATAAGAAATGGTCCAACTGTTCTCACCTTGCTTGTTTCTGTGCTTCCTTGCGGAGTCCCATGATGAACCTGCCGTGGTGGAAGGCCCTCCCCTCCATCACAGCACAGCTGTCATCCTTGGGGTACGGCAGCTTCACATTTTTACCAGACTCCAGGTCGTGGACCACGTAGCCTTGAACATGATGGGCATCAATACCTTCTACTGCACCTGTTAAATTTAAAAAAATGTATAGAAAACATGAATTATTTTTTTAAGTAACATTGAACAAAAATGAATAAATAAATGAAAATGAATAAAAATTTCTTTTACTCTTTATTTTCACCCTCAACCCCTCCTCCATCAACACTCATAAACTGCACCTTACAAAACATGACCAGCCTATCTACTGAAGCTTGGTGCACTGTTCTTACCCCCGAGACCCAGAGCCTTGAGAGCTTGCACCCCGCCTGGCTGTAACAGTTCTCCCACGATCCTGTCAGGTTCCCGCAGGTCCCGTTCGATCACGACCACCCTCCTCCTGTCCTGTCCCAGGGCGGCGGCCATGGCAGATCCCAGGACTCCGGCACCAACCACCAGAACTTCTGGTTCTTCTGGGATTTCTCTCTGGGTGATACTTCCATTGGTGACTGCTGTTCTCTGCATTATGAGACAAAATTAATCTTTAGCATGCTATAAGTTGTATTTGATTCAGATGAAATATGCAACTTAATCATATTTTAACAAAATCTACATTGAGCAGACAAAAGTGTCTCTAAATTTGAGGAAAAACTTATTAATAATGATAATCCACACAGGTAACAAATGTGCATTTTAATCTGATACAATACAGATATAATCCCTTACCGACTTGCATAAGCATAAGTTGCATTTTTAGGCCAGCTATTGGATCACGCACAAACAGCGTGTACCTTGGATGGAAACTTTGTTTGCCAACCTATCACGTCACAACCCCTGCATGTCAATACAATGTATTTACTTTGTGGTCGTTCAGTGTTGGCGGAATTTGGCCAAGCCTTCAAAGATATGATAAACCATGTCAGCATTAAAGCACTCACCAGGATAAGACAGGCTGCAAAGATCTAGCAGACAGATGATACATAATTACTAAAAGCTTCACTTGCTAATTGTCACAGTATGTGACATATCTTTTGAATTTCTGATACTTATATTGCAAAACCTTTTGGCTTTGTCATGACAAAAAATAAAATTGTTACCTACTTTTAATATTGAAATTCCAGTCTCTGTCAGCCTCACTTTACAGCCAGTCTCACTAAGGCCTGGGAGTGCAAAGGATACCCTCTTCTGTCAAAGAGGATAATGCAAGAGGTCAAATTTGGCTGCACTTTTATGTATAATGGTTAGATGGCGCTGATAGGCAATTAGACATGCTTTGTTTTAATACGCGCGCGACAAGTCAAGAAACCGACAACTTATATGGCGTAAAAAAAAACGTTATGGCACTCAAAAGTCCCGATGCAGAGCCTGCTAAGGAGACTAGTGTTGACGCCAGAGGTGTACTTGTTTCTTCAACTATATGTAACGTTTTTAAGTCTATATGTCATACTATGCTGCATCTGCACTAATTTGAAAGATTCACCTCTTGAAATTGAATTATAGAATGTAGAACGTTACCTTAGATTTGGGGGGATTTTTCCGTCCATGATAGTGGTAATATATTAGGAGCTCCACCACCAAGTAAGCCGCTACCGCCAACTTGAACTCTTTCCCGGTGTACTGGTACAGGTCTTCTCCATGTTTAGCCATGAACAAGAGCAGGGCAAAAAGTCTGTGGATAAGAACGTTCCAGAAAGAAAAGTCAAACGTCGCCATCAGAAATCTCTTGAAACCTTGCAGAAACGAATTATTTGTAACGCTGATAAATCTTCTCTATTTGTGCAAGTAAAACCTAGCTGTTCCATTTATCACACAGACATGGACTTGTAATCACTTATGTTATAGTTATATATACCCACAGTGACACGGCCACTCTTCCTAAAAGTAACGTTATGATGAAAAGAAACCCCGTCGTATCTTGAGTCGTAACATTAAGGTACGAAAGCAGCTTTCGTTAATAGTACGTAATGACTGTGTTCAATACTATGGTCACTTTATAAACTAGGTCACTTTGCAAAATTAACACGTGCTGGCTCATGTGCTCTTCTCGTTTACTCCTTCGTGTGGAATACTACAACAGAAACTCTCTAAAAAGGCAAAGGAACCATAAATTGTTAAAAGCTCACCTGAGGGCGCCTGGAGGCAAAGACATTTTTCCACGCCGAAAGGAACCGTGATCACACAGGTCGGGGATGGCAACTCCTTGCTTGAACGCTCGTTTTCTCGTTCGCAGAGGAATCGAGATAAAGTGAGACTGCCTTGACAAAATCTAGGGAAGAGCTAATCTGATTTAATACTGTGGTGATCTTCTGAAATGATATTTGGTATCTAGGGCAGATCTACTGTGTCTTGCCCGGTGTGTCAAAAGACTCACGTCCCCATCGCATGATTGCCGGGTGTGGACCAATGGGAGCCCGGCACACATGGCCTGATGGCGGGACGCGGACCAATGGGAGCGCGGCGCTCATGGCGCGCGGTCGCACGATGTGGATCTGCCAATCACAGCGGAGAGGAAGACATTTGAAACCTTCGGCGCGGAAAGTGGTTAGCCTCCCCAGCAGACTTCTTTGGTGGAGTATTTGCCATTTGTACTTTATCCTCTATTAAATTACTTACAGTTTATGATTCCTTCCATGGTCATACCAGCCTATGATGTTAAAAGCTGTAGCTATCGGAACACGGCAATATCAGAAAATCGTATGTGCTTAGCAAAACGACAATCTTATGTAAGACGACCCGGAGCCTGATATGGAGGCTATCATTGCGAGGTGCGTCGTCTGCTAGTCACCAGGTCATCATGACATGAACACTACTCTCCAAGCAGAGGTTTGGTTTTTTGGATTATATTTGGCGTGTTTGTAGGCTTTTTTTTTTATCGGGGTTTCTTTTTTGCACTGGATTTTTTTTTGGTGGGTAGGGGGGGGGGGTCCAGTGCAAAAAAGAAACCCCGATAAAAAAAGCCTAAACACACGCCAAAAATAACCCAAAACCCGAACCTCTGCTTGGAGAGTATTGAACACTGCGTCTTGTAGTCACGTATACAGTACATACATGGCTATGCACTGGGAGTGGAGGGGAAGATGCTAACACATCATTTTGTAAACGGGCCAGGAATTCAGTGTATTGTATAGTAAAGATCTACAAGCTATTGGATACATAACCTATCTTACATAACGTTAGTACATATTGAAAGAAACAAACCAAAGCAGTATGCGAAAATCACAACAAGCAAAGAACGCCAGCTAAAAAATCGCGGATTGGTTCGGTGTTTGTTTCCTTTCTTTCTTATCTTTCTTTCATCTGCTTCAGAACCTTTTAAATATCGATCTGACAAAGCATATGTCACAGACATGATACACAAAATTTCACAGCGGGCATTGAAAAAAAAAGTTGGATCTTTTGCGCATTTATAGCCCGCCCGTCGTGTTCAATTAAACAGTTCTTTGATCTTAGTCCCGATATCATCTGCGAAGAGGATAAATACAATATTAAGGATTTCATTAAGGGATTTATGTTTGTACTGACCTGGATTGTGTCTCGTTCATTGATTTATAGCCATCAATGCACATAATAAAAACATATAGAAAGCCAGATGGCAAAGATGTGCCCATATGGTGTTGCATCATTTAAAATCTGGCCAGTTCCTTTGTCGCTTCCTCGTCATGTTTACCTATGGCCACATTATCTGACAATGGTGAAAGGTGTGTGTTTAGTTAAACTATTTTATATGTATCTGTATATATATGAATATACATATACATACATCTACGGCTACACAAACTGCAAATATGCACGGAGATGTGAGTTTTCGGTTGGATGTAGGGGTGTAAACATGAAAATAAGGATGGCCCTCAGGGCACCAACCACATGGCTAGTGAGTAATTACTAGTACTGTACTATAAATGGTATAATACGTAGAGGCACCTGTCAAACAAGAAAGTGGGTCAAACTAGCCACTATAGCTAGCTGAAAATAACTGGTAAATCTGTAGCTGTGCCGGCCAGCGAAAGCATAGGAATGCGATTTAAGGCCCAAATGCACTGTAGGTCAAAGGGGCAGTAAAGAGTAATAGGCAAACTGTTTATATTATCAGTTCATCTGTCCTGTCCCATAGTCCTGCTCTGGATATCGTTACCAGCACAGATCCCATGGGATTGCACAGAAAACACTAATCATCACCGGCCTATCCAGGGCGAAACCAATGCCATCGACAGTTTAGGGGTGTTAGCTTTTATGTAACTTATTCCGAGCAAAAGTTGTCCTTGTAGTACGCTAATCCCGTATAAAAGGGGTAGATTTCCTGCTTTCGTTATCATGAAAATTTACACAAAGCAACTTCTATGCTTTTACGTCCCTTACGAAGACACTAAGGATTTGCACTTTACCATCCTTTACCGGGCATGATGTGGAATATCCCGACCTAAACGTAAACACTTCGTCAGTTCACTATCATGATCCTTGGCGGTCCATGTTGTTGCAGCCGATATGTCGACTTCAGTGACAATAGTCGGTGGTGTGAAACTCGCCCAAAAGCTTAATGACACTAAGCTGAGTAAGGTAAGACATGTGGTGCTTCAGATTAACTTATGATTTATGTCATGTGTCGCTTCTTCGCCCTGTTTCAATATACCCGGGTTCTTTTTTTCTGAAGCTGAGTTATTTAAACCATAGACCACTGGCCAGCGCTGGTGGTCTCACGAACCGACACAGGATCACCCTTTGAAACGTTTTTCTGTTGTGGTATTATATATATGTTCACTGAGAAATAAGCCATAATAGCATGCCTTCGGGCATAACTTTAATAGTGATAAGTCGTTTTTCGCGATACTGTCGTTTTTCACCATACTCCCTTCTTGTCACGATTGGATCAGTTTACAAATCCGTCCACAGAAAAACATGTAGTTTTTCCCAGCATGAGATTTGTTTGTACCGGGCTGCGCCTGGCGGACCTTTGATTAATTACGGGTCTTGCTCCATGCTCCTTACAAAGCTATTATTCATTTAGGCCTCAATGACGTGATTTTATGGACGGCATCCTTTGGACAACCCAAAACTTATGCATGCACGCAAAATAAAGATGCCTACATTATATAAAAGACTTAGAACTTGAAGCAGCTCTTCCCCGGGCGCATTGTCGCAAATCAGGTAACATTATATTCAAAGACCGTGGCTTGTTCAATTCCATAGCTCCGCAAATCTTTGCCTGTAGATCCGGAATGGCATATAATTTTTCGTGAAAACAAAACAAAACAATAACAAAACGGCGGCGTAAAATTATAGATGCGCGTGCGGATGACATCCATGAAATTTATTAAGTGTGCGTGGCTTTAGGTACAATTTCCAAGTAAATGAATGTTATTCTAGTGGAATTACATATAGTATCAGATAACAAAACGGCGGCGAAAAATTATAGATGCGTCTGTGGGTGGCATCCATGAAATCTATTAAATGTGGCCTTAGGTACAATCCAAGTAAATGAATGTTATTCCAGTGGAATTACACGGTAGTATCAGATAACTTCTTCCAATAACATCGTAGAGTAATCGTTCGTATCTCGTATTTTGATGCTGTACAAGCTTTTAACAAGAAGATACGTGCCTCAATTCCTGATTGTCCGTTTCACAAACTAATCGACTTTAGAGGATAAAATCTGACACAACGGGAACGTGCCTTCCACTTCTAATAGCGCTTATAATTTATGTATAAAGCAGCATATCCTGTAATGCTGTAATGACTTGAATCACTCGCTGTTAGTATTAGGAACTGGTGGAATAATTAGGTTAATCATCGAAGCTTCACGGTAAGCACATTAAGTGTAACATATGTTTCTACTGATCCTGTTCTTTCTGTTTCATCTACATAAGCTTAGGGACCGTCTTCATGCGCACGGAAACGTTGTTGTTGTCTCTGTTGCAATGGATTCGCTCTCGTTCGTCGGAAGATGGTCCTACTTGCTTGTTAAGCACGCTTCCAATGAACCTTAAAAATAAATCCGGAGCAAAATTTTATTAATGTGTGTTTACAAGAGAAATAGAACTTGCGGTCAATTCTATGTGATGCACTTTTTTATCGTATAATGACAGCCTTTATTTGTAAACTATTAATATGATAAAACTATAACTACAAAAGAGAAGGATGGAGCGGAACTTGACGATCCCAGACGTCAGGACAGACGGAGCCTGCGTTCCCGCGATATCGGGATGTCTTTCCGGCAGAGCTGCCATCGCCTTCGGAATCCTGTTTTGTAGTATATATGTAACGCTGTGGGCTATTTGGCTGGCGCTTTCATATCACCGTTTATTTGGCTTATGACGTTATAAGAAGCCCACTAGCTACGATGAAGCACAGCGGTAACCCTTTATCAATAAATATGACGTTACTCCCGTTTAATTTGAAAAGTCGGAACGTTGGCCGCTCCCCGACCTCACGACTAGGCAAAGGTGACTTGATCTTGTAAAGTTCAAAGATGGTTTGTTGTGTTGCAGGTACAAACGGTTTCGATGTTGGTGCCACATCGCTCGAGAGATGAAGAAATGAAGACCCAAGACAAATTTGTAAGGCAATTAAGAACGTGCTGGTCAGACCAGGAAAACCATAAGGCGGGGGTGTGGGGTTGGGCAAAACTGTACTTGTATTAAATAAAAGAGGGGAAGAGAGACCGTAAATGATTTCCCCTGGACTGCCATAGTATTTGGTATGTGAACCAACTTCCATGTGGGTTATTTTCTCCGTCATTCACACACGTCATTCTCCAATAATAGTGTTATATATGCTGGATGCTGCTATAGAGATGACCACATGCTATAGAGATGTCCTTCCTGGTCACAGGCCGTCCATAAATAAGGTAGATAATTATGTAGCACGCGGTTGAGTAGTTGTGAAAGTGCTCAGCAACGTGCGCGAATGTGTTGATGCGAAAGTACTAGTAGCATGAAAGAACTTTTCAAAAGCGAATCCTCAAATGGTTTGTATTGATTGTTTTTATAGCAAAACAGCCGGAGTGAAGAGTCCTTTTATGTAAGGAATGCAGCAAAAGAATGCAGTAAAATCCAATGAACTTCCAATGTTCCACGTCTTGACGTGCTTTCATATTTCCTTTCAGCAAACCCAGCGGTACGAGGAGTGTACAAGGCTGGTGGCCGGTAAGACTCGTCATCACTGGCGCGTCTGAAGCTCTCAACAGGCTTGGTCCAGGGGAGGAACATGTCACCGTTTTTGAGCGGAGGACAGATGAAACTATGAAACTCCTCTTGCGAAACTCTCCTCCCTAGAGGCATTGAACACTGTTTCCAGTATCAGGGACCACATGTACGATGCATTGTCATCATCATTCCACTCAATGTGTTTACTTAACTGCCCAACCGTGACAGTGAAACAAGAAATTGTTTCAAAGTACGACGAACTCATGGTGAAATGAATATCACTTATCGTTAGCTAGGATTGGTTGGTGCTAACGTAAACAGAAAAGGTAAAATGTCACTACGTTAGTATTTTCTTATATATATTCCAGATTTACCGTAGGAAGGCCTGATAAAACCTGTATGTATATATAAACAGATCAAGATTAAAGATACGTGTTTGAAAGATTAACTAAAACTTCACTGAAATGGTCTCTGTCTTCATTTACGTACAACATTCAATAGTCACCCTGGGAACGAGTGAATATCGCCAGTGATTCCTGCTATCTGATTGGATGTCGTACAATACAGAAGAAAAATGGCGGCTTTTTTATCAGACGACTTTTACAGCAGATAAGCAAATATTTGTCAGGAAACTCAGGATTGCAAGAAATACAGGAAATCTGGTAAGTAGCCTTGGATCTTTGAAGGCTTACAACATGATGTAAAAAATCTCCGGGTTTCGCAGTTTGAAAAGGCACAGCTTAGTGAGCTAGCGTCGACTCGTTCGTTCTTGAAGTTGACCTCATCAATGTCTTCCCACCGCATGTAGGCGCGCATGTAGCTGGTATTTATACTCTTTCTTTCGTGACTTGCCGGCAAAAGTAGCGTTACGGATCCTTTGCAAGGTCAGATATCATACAAGCAATTTGGATTTTTTTGTTCGATTATTTCTTGAAGAAAGTAGATAAATCTTACTAAAATAGTCTTCTTCTGATATGTGACCTTGGGTCACACTTCCGCTAGAAGTCACTCGGTCGTCGTCTCCTTTTTGGCAACAATGAAACGAAAATGCATTGGTGACTATATAACAAGGGACAACACTATAGACAGGATCTTGATTATATCTTAAGAACGCCGGTTCACTATAGACAGAGGCCTTACTCAACCGTATGCGGTATAATCAAGGTAACCTTTGGCTTTGGGCTGGCCGTGGCGACGCAGGTTATATACAACGTATTTCATAAGTCTTCATGAGTCGCCACGGCTAGCTTTGAGTGTGGTTTACAAATAGAGTGATTGCGAAATCGTTTGAACGAGAAAATAATAATGGAAGGAAGATTCATGTAAATTATGAATGTGGTATTTCTGTATCCTCATTGTGTTTAAAACTTTTGCATGTGTGCAGCAACTGAATTGCCAAATCCTTACTGGACGATGACTGCCCAGTTTTTCCCACACAGGAAGATGCTGAAACATTAGGAGCTGTGCACCATTGACTCAGATACCAGTGGACAGGTAAAAAAAAATCCTCTACAAAAGTATACTTTCTGTGATCAAATGATTTAGATTGGAAAACATGTGAAAAGCCCAAAAATATGTAATCATTACCAAAATATTTGTAGTGCATCTTTACAAACTCTTATTGATACCGCTCATAGGAGACACAGACACAGCTACCATCTAGAGTCATATGCAAGTTGTCAGGTTTCAGCCATGATTTCCCTTGGATGGCTCTCTGAGGATGGTCAGGGTGGTCAGCTACACGCTGCAACCAGAAAAGGGAAGGTCCATATTGTCAAGAAACTGCTAAAGGAAGGTAAGAAATTTCTATGAAATTTTTATCTTTCTTGTACACAAAATGTTCCAAGCTTCTGTTGTGTTTGCACCTTATGGGACACTAGTGATGGAGGTTTTGAGCATGGACATCTTGGAGTTGACATGTCAATATATACATGTACTATGAAATGAATCTATCAAATTCCCACAGGAACTCGGGTGGATTATCCCAATTCTAGAGACCAGACTGCACTCTTCTGTGCCTGTTACTTGGGCAAAGAGAAGACTGTGAAGCTTCTTCTGAAGTATGGAGCCAATGCAAATGAGTAAGTGACTGTCCCTATAAATACAAAACATAATGTTACGTAGTACCTAGTCACTACCTACATTACACCATACACAAAAGAAGGGATACTTTTTTTATTACCAGACAGTAGTTATGTATGCCAGCACTGCATTTTTAAAGAATGGCTTTGAAGACATTGATATTCAGTAAGAATTTTCGTTGTTTCCAAAAAAAATGTTTAAAGTAAATAAGAAAAACCAATTCTTTGGCCTGATGTTGTTTTTCCTTAGACGTTCAGACAATGGCAGCACTCCTGTCCACGCGGCTGCCTGGAGCTGCAAGACTGGCATCCTGCTGAGGCTGGTCAGGGCAGGGGGGAACATCAGGCTGCATGACAACGAGGGAAGGACACCAAAGGTAGGGTGTACTTGTAGCAACAGATTCAGGGTTGATGCAAATGACATGGTTTGAAGCCAAACTTTTGGTATTGTGAAAAAATGGGGCATCCCTGTCCTTGGTGCTGAACTTGATATCAAGAGTGTGGTGACGACAACTTTTGTGAGGTTGTTATTTGTCATTTTTTGATCTTACAATAAGCGTGAGTCTTTATTTCTTCAGGATTGGGCACTGGAGAGAGACAAGAAGAAGAATAAGAAGATGTTAATCCTGCTGGACCAGATGTACATGCACGCTGTGGCCCTCAGCAATGGAGAAATCACTGGTGCAGCTGGAGAAACTGTCAAGGTAATGCAATTAATCAGTGATGTTAGTAGTTTGCCAATTTACAGATTTATGGAGTCACAGTTGAGTAGAATGTTAGGAAATACTTTAGGCCTTTCCTGTAGAACAGCTCAAATACTAGTAGATAACCTCTAGTGTACAAAATGGTCATACAATAGTTTTCTGTTTGGTCCACAGGAGAAAAAGTCATCAGCCAGTTCCCTGTTAGCCCTGCATACCTCTATGCCAAGGGGGAAGAAAAGTGTGGAACTTCTTGGATATGGAAGGGTACTAAAAAAACTACAAATTTTGTCAGCTATATCTATTTCACAGTGTTCAGTGCCTGTTGTAACTTGTGTTATTTCCGTCAGCATATTCAGTCTACAATGAATGTTTTTATCATCACTCTTTGAGCCTTCAGACCTAGACTTCCTAATATGTCCTGATTTCTTCTGAACCTGGAGTGAGCACTTTTCCATTTGTTTGAACCTTTGAGCATTTCCTCACTCTTCCTGTGACTGTAGATGTACACTGGGACTGGGAAGAACCAATCAGCAGGCTACATCTCTACCATCCCCATCATTCCTGAGACTCAGCTGTCAAAGGCCGAGGGGGGCACATCAGCCCTCAAGTATGTGACAGGAGGATTCTTCACAATGCAAAAGTAAGAGATACATGGGACATATTTCTGAACAGTAAATGACGGGTAAAATTGTTTTGCTACATACGTAAAAGCTTTCAGTTTGGTTTTTGCCACAACAATAAGTCACAAATATTTCATCATGCAGTGTGGTAAATTTAACAGACGCATTACAGATTCAGATTATTTGATGGAACCATAGAATAGTAGATGCAGATAGATAACATATTTGAATGTTGTATTATGAGGTAAGGTAATGGATTGAGTGCTCTATTTTCCAGAATGAACTGGAACCATAGTAGGGTAACAGTTAAGCAGTTAGAGCAGACAGAAGACAGGGCCAGACTGGATCTTCTGATGGATGAAGTACAAACTTTAGGGTATGTGGTGACCACAGTTATCTATCTAATCAATATTTCCTCTTATATATTAATTAATGTACCACCCTAGTTATCACATTGTGTTGCTGCAAATGACATGGTTTGAAGCCAAACTTTTGGTATTATGAAAAAATGGGGCGTCCCTGTCCTTGGTGCTGAACTTGATATCAGAGTGTGGTCATGACAACTTTTGTGAGGTTATTCATAATTTTTTGAGCCTCTATAGAAAAAGGATACTTTCACAGTACAAATAGACAGTATGCTGATAAATAATGTTATTTGTAACTTAATAATCTCTTTTGAAAAGCTGCTGGTGGTATAGAAAATTCAGTCTAATATAGTATTTGGTTTGTTCCAATCCTCAGCCACTTGCATCACCCGAACCTGCTCCTCCTGATGGCTGTGACCCACAGTGCCCTGCTGGATAACATGATGCTTGTGTTTGAACATGTGGAGTCAACTTCTCTTTTCTACCTGTTACATCAGGAGGTTAGTGTTCGAAATATATCTTTTGCTAACTCATGGTCATGAACCTGTGTTGTCTAAAGTCTTTGCAGGAGGAATTATTACTAGCTTGGTCCCCGCTGAAATACAGGCCAATGATGATGATGATTTATTTATTCATTTATTACATCTTAAGACGACTGGCTTACCCCTACAGCTATTATGATGATTACTAGCTTTTCATTTATTTTTGTTACACATCACACTCATATATTATGTAACTGTCAGCTTTTAACGATTCAAAGCTGTCACAGTATTGAAGTTATCAGTTACCTTACAGCCTGCAGAGGTAAATGTGAATTGTGAATACTATGTGGCTCGGTGAAGAAAATGTCTCTTTGATGAGCTATTCCAGAAAAGAAATGTCACCATGATGCTACAGCTTCCCATCATTTGATAAATATGTGTCATTCATAGTCACTGAGTCCTTTTAAAATCAGTCCCTTTGTTTCTCTCCCCAGAGACTGCTGTTCAAAGAAGAGACGGTGGTCAGCTTTCTCCTGCAGATTTGTGAAGCCCTTATCTACGTCCACAGCCGGGGCATCCTGCACTGCTGTGTCACCTCTCATGCTGCATACATTACCGGTGGGGACAGCTGCAAGCTGGGCAACTTTGAGTACGCTGTGGAAAAGTGAGAATGATATCTGTCACTTTCAACAAGTTCTGCAAAACATTTTGGCAAGTGTTTGGGGTGATGCATTGGGGCAAGTACAGTGGTATTTGCTTTTTCATTACTAATCCGTAGCATGATTGTATGATGTCTTGTCAACACCTATCAGCTACATGTTTCTCACTGATCTAACCATCTTTCTTTCTCCAAGATGTGAGAACCAGGCTCTGCAAAAGAAATCCTTAGTGCTCCAAAATTCCAGGCCTCTGGCAGCTTACAACTGGTTAGCCCCTGAAATCCATGCAGGGAGACCCCCAACCACCATGAGTGACATCTACAGCTTCTGTGCTCTCATATTTGAGATCTATACAGGTTGATATTGATATTCACCATCCATTATATGTACCATTGTTGAAATAATCAATTTTCACTTACCATTATATTTACCATTGTTGAAATAAAACAAAACAATATAGATTTTCAATGTGTTTTTCAATTAAGGTGGAGGAAGGTAAATGTAGGTCAAAGAAAACCTGCACCTGCAAGTCATGATTCAGGCACTCACAAATTGCATCATAAGCAGATTAGCAAAGACAATTTTTCATTTGCTTGCATACTGCTGTGTTCAGCATGATTCCTGTCAGTAGTGCCAGTAATTAGCCATTTAAACTGAAGGATTCTCTCCATAATTTCTGCAGGACAAGTACCCTTTGAGTCATTGGAGGCTCACGACTTCCGCAGACATGTTGCTACCGGTAAGAGGCTGCTTCAGCTGGAGGAAGGCAGTGTACCACTGGGGCTGGACCATCTGGTGACATGTGGCCTGTCTTACAGGGGTGTGGACAGGCTCACACCACTCACATCATACAGGGAACAACTCTGCAGGGAACTAGAGGTAACTCATACCCAGGTTTTTCTTAATCTTGAATGATCAGATATTGCCTATGGAAAGTTCAGATCTATTCCTTTTATATGGTACTGTCAGTGTTCCTACATATGTAAATGATGTAATTGTTGTGATGTAATGATGTAATACACTGCATTTACATTTTGTACATGTATATAATTTCAGCCTGAACTGTTGATCTATGTGAGAGAGACTACTGGTATATATTTACCTTCTCCATATTTCCAACATGACAGGTCCTGCAGCCTGCAAATAAATCACCTGGGCAGGTGTCCAGGTGTACCTACACAGTTGGTGCATCACCAAGCTGCCTTGGTGAGACGACTATGGACACAACACAGGACTCGGTGACTGATCAGGACCTGGTGGCCTCCCTGCCTGACTGTTTGGATGGGAAGGGCAGCCTTTCCTGTGACAGGACTAGCTCAATGAAGCAAAGTCCAAACAGGTAGAGTGTAAAACATGCATCTTAGTTGTTATGTCAGTAGGATGGTTGCTGTGTTTTGTTTGGTTGTTACTTTGTGCACTGTCAACATGTCATTTGATTGAGGTTGACTTTTGTTTTAATAGTTAAAATAACCTGAATGACAGATGCATGATAGGAGCTAAATGCTTTAACTGTAGGAATAATGATAGTAGGGAGTACAGTAACTGCTATTATATCTTAAATAAACGTCATTTTGATCTGTTTTTATGTTCTGTATAGGAGGTCGATACCAAAACAGGGGAGTCTGTCAGCCTGTGACACAAGTGACAAGGAGAACCTTCCAGCCTTCCCATCAAAGTTCCAGACTGTGCTCGACAACGCCTTACATGCTGTCAGCAACATAAGGGAAGACATCACCTTCCAGGAGAGCCCCATTCACTACCTGAGCACTCAGAACAAACAAGGTAAGGCAAAGGGTGTTTCTCTACAAAAAAGGGATTGATAAGGTACATCACCGTACACGCGTTCATTATGAGTCTACTGAGCTTTGATATTTTGATTCCTATGTGCATTTTATATTTGATCAAAGTATTTACTTTAATTTGTGGCTTAGCTGATAACAGTGTTATGTTTCTTCAATAATGGCATTCCTATTACATGTTTAAAATGCAGGTAGATAGGAAATGGTCACTTCATAGATGTTCATAGATTATCCTCTAATAAATTTAAAACAGTGCTTCAAGAGAGGAATGAAACCAGTGGGGCAGACGAAGGTGTGGTCATCTTCAGAAGGGATCACGAACTCAAGATATACAACAACCCAGAGGACATTGAGATATACGACACTCACATGCCTGGAGAACAGCACACCCACTCCACACCTATTGTGTCAAGCAGGCTGCACCAGAAGCTACAATCTCTTTTAAAAGAGAGTCCTCTACAGCCGCATTATGAGCCTAGCACCAGCTCAAGTTCACTGAGTAAACGATGGAGCTTCCTGGCCAGGAAATCCAAGTCTGTTGGGCAGCTCATTCAAACATTTGAAGCCAAAGCAAGAGGGCAGGATACAAAATCAAACAGAGCATCAAAGTCTGATTTAGCTGCACAAGATGCAGATTCTTCCTTGTACAGTGCAGAGAAGGAAGACATGTCAATAAGTGCCAAAGAGCAGAAGCAGATGGAAGCAAGACCAAATCTGAACAGATCTGATGAAAACGGAGGATCCAAATCTCCAAACGTCACAAGTACAGTGCTTGACAAGGATTATAGCAGTAGCAGCATCTCAGAGGCAAACACCACTACTGATTTGCACTGGCAATCAGCAATTGACAGGTCAGCTGCTACAGTGACAGACTACCAAGACATGAGTAAAGCAGATGATTCTGCTGTATCTCTCAGCCTGGACAGGAAGGAGTCCTTCTACATGGAGACTCAGGACCAAGACAGTGTCATAATGTCGAGGGAGGCAGGTTCTTGTGCAGCTCCTGTTGAGGTTCAGTACTGGCCACAGCAAGTAGAGACACAGGAACGCTGCAGCGACACCAATGACAAAGCAGAATGTATGGCCACTGCTAGCACAGTAGAGGCAAGTAATGCACAGGGTGACAGTGAGCTACCAGCAAATCTACTGAGCCAACCAAACTTTCTAGATTGCCGTTTCAAGTCCCTGCAGGAATGCCAGGCTATGGACAAAATGAGCTTCACAACTGACTCCAGTTTCATCAGCAGTGGTACAGAGGACACCAGTGACAGTGAAGATGACAGTGGCAGCTCCACAAGCAAAGAGTCTCTCCAGCTGGACCCAGCGTCTCACGTTCTCAGCAAGGATGGTGGGGACTTGCGTGTTGTACATCACAAATTCTTGCAGTCTCTCCAGGAAAGGTCAGCTTTTGAGGATGACTTGACACAGGTTTCTGCCTTAGAAATGTCAGGGACAAGCCTGGACCAACCAGATAATGAAGCTAAAGGAGACATACCTTCAACTGAAAGTGACCCAATGACAAGAGAGGGTGAAGAGTTGACAACAGAAGGTCAACAACAGTCTGTGCCCATGGAGAGCTTTCATCCAGCAAAAGTACAGGCAGTCCTCACAAGTAGGTCCAGGAATGACAGCATCCTCTCTGAAACAAGCCTGGAAGTTTCCGCCATCACATCCTCAGCCGTGCTCAATCATAGCACATCAATCAGCAACAGTGAGAGCAAGGATGGCAGCATCACGTCTACTTCAAGCCTGGAAGTCTTGTCCTTGACCAAAGCCTTAGAAGAGATGGTTCCCGTAAAATCTCAACTAACCAACATCAGAATGCTGGAGTCCCCAACAGTGAAGGCTGTTGAGATGTCAGAAAGCTCATCAGAAGGAAGTGAAGATGGTTCAGATGACAACTGGATGTTTGGAGATGGGGACGGTCGTGGAGCTGGTCAGAGTAAGCAGATTAGCAATGACACCGAGAATACTGCATCTCCAGAGACAGATAGGAAGATGGAATTCACCAGAGAGGTAGAAGTCTTTGGAAGAGGTGACTGTGGGGAGAGAGGTAATGGAGTAGATGATAGCCAGGATAAAGAGCAAGGTTCACACGAGTGTGGTAGGAAGAAAACAAGAGTGGAGACATATGTTTGAAATAATGTTACATTGCACATACTGCTTGTTTGACTTAAGGGTACAGACGTTTTTGGCTTGGAACCTTTGACAAGTAGTTTTTTGTCAAATGTTTCAATTTCGAGGAAGAGATATTAGTAAATGTTGTCCATGTTTAGTAAGGTAACAATGGTAGATTTGTTTTGATGTATCTGAGGTCATTGTATCTGAAAGACCAGGTAGCAGACTGAGGTCTCAGCTCTATCTTTGTCAGAGTTGTTTTCTAAAGTTACTGTCTAGTTGTTTGATGAAATTGAACTGTTATTCTTGCAAACTCTAGATATGTTGGTAACTTGCTACTTGTGGAAGATACCCAATGTGATGGAAAGTTATGATTGCAACTTCTACTTGATACACTTCAGTTGCCAAATGCTGCTATGAGATTTTTCTTAAAAGTTGACAACAGGTTACTGGTATATTTGATTTTTTTCAATTGATTGTTATTCTGGAGTTTCATGTGTGTACTTTGAACAGCACATTGTTGAATACTGTTAAACTATGGTTTGAATAGTGATTAGGGCATCTGCCAATAAGGTTGATTAACATAAGGCACAACAGTAGTTTTATTACATTTGGAATATACATTTGAAACTGCAATTGTCAAACTGGGAAGAAAGTGTACTACTACATACAGCTTTCTATGATGTCACATTTTAATTCAACAACAGAAAACTGTTTAACAAACCCTGGCAAGACAAGACAAGACTAAATGCATAGAAATTCATATTTCCTGATCAATATGATTCCCATCTTTCATCCATATTAACAATGGAAAAGAATAACATGTAAAGATTGCTGTAGTTGCAGTTCAAGTTGTGCCTCGTTTGCTTGCACTGACTAACTTTTTGTACTCCTCTGAGTAGTAATAGTCAGAATCAACCTTCTGTTCATCGTTAGATAAAGTCACATAAATGTTTCCATCCCTGACTTCTGCCGTGTGTGTTCGTTGCTTCACCCCTTTTGAAGTCCATCTTGTCTTGGGTGGTCTCTGCTTTATTGTGGCAGGGTCTATGGCACGGTACAGGCTCTCACCAGTTGCTAGGGTGATCTTGATCTTGTGCCACGGACAGACAATACAGGCATGGCCTGCTATGTCCTAGAAGGGAAAGTAGAAACCAGTAAAATGCATGAGTGGCAGAACCTTAAGCTAGAAATCTTAAGAGATTATAAAAACACATACTAAAATATGTAATGAAGTTCTAAAACAATTAAAATATGGGTGACGGGTAAATTGAAAGGCTAATCTGGAGTAAAACACACAAAATGGGCTGGTACCATGCACTAGAGCTGTTACACTTTCAAGTCTTTCATTCAGCCCCTGCCACTATTGGTACAGGTGTTTCTGCTCCGTTGCACATATTCAATACATGTAGCTACAATGTGCTTTGGTGTATGCTAAATTGGGGGCATTGTTCAAAAAGATGTTATTACCTTTTCTATAATCCATTAGGACTACCTATTATCAAGTAACTACCACCTTGATAGCATCAACACATGAAAAGTATAGAAGGAATTGAACCTGAAAAAAATAATCAAAGTTTTGATCTTCCATCTTAAACAGAGCAAATCTTTAAAAGCATCAACAGCTCACCTCGATGTCACCATCTTGTAAAGGTCCTCCTGCATCTATGAAGATAAAAGAAATAAAAGATCCCATAATTAATGCATCACTTGTAAATGCTCTGCTGGTTTGGTGCTTAGCAACCAAGGTGATATGTTCCATATGGGACAACCTCTCTAATACAATTGGAAATTTGATATGCCTTCCCTTACACAATATGTACTGGACAAGTACTGATGATGGACCATTGATTGCGGAATTCTCTTACAATGAAGAGTTTTGTGAACATATGTAGGTCATGTAGGAATTGATTACTCTCTGTCCCCATCCCCGTTTTACCTGTATCATGATAATCATGAGGACGTAACTTAGCAACCAGGGGACGCACATACAGGTGTTTCCTATCTTTATACAATGGGCTCTGGTAACTACATATATTGGCTTGCGTTATTTGAAGCGTTACACAGGAATACATACATTTTAAGCTCGATTCCTCACATATTTAGTACAATACCTGCCCTGCTAATAGTATTGGGGTTCAAACTCACGATGGCATATCCTGTCCATGGAGTAGCAGCCGCCCAGGTGGTGGAAGACCACCACGTCCCTGCCGTGCACCTGCCCGCTCCACCTGCCCTCCCTCAGCAGCTGCGCCTCCGTACACACCAGGACAGGTTCCTGGGTTAAGCTGACGGCATCGGGGGAAGACCTAGCAGCTACAGCTCCGTCCATAATTTGCAAGTCAGTCTGGCTATGTCCCTGCACAGAGTAACCTGCTTGAAAACACCAAAGGTCAATTTACCCTGAGAGATAAGACTTCAGACAGATATCAAAGCGCCCCCGACGCTGTGTACATTGTGCAGACGGCTACAAAATGAGCCCAAGTCAGTCGATGTTGAGTCACTGATCTCGAAAGCTTTCGTGCTTGCGGACGCCGGGTTCCAAGTGAACCGAACCTGTGCACACACGTTCATTCACAAGCCACAGCAGGGTTCTGGGGAACCCGGAAGTGGATACATGGGCCATACCACTTTATCAGAAAAAGGGTTACCGTAGTGACATTGGTAAAAGAATACTCTTCATCCCACCGTGGATAAAATCATTTCTTATATCAAAACCAACATGTTAATTTCCTAAGTGAATGATCGGTATTATTGTAGTTGATTGTAGGGCAAATTCCGTCATTGCTTTGACTTAGTGGCAGTTCCAACATACGCCGCTAGGTATCGTTTTTGTATTGTCTTGCTCTTGATTGTTGCACATTATGTAATACTAGTAAATAAAGGTCACAGAATATGCTACTACAACACGTCTGACATGACAACAAATGGTCTCATCCCTATGGGCAAAAATGTCCTCTTAATCGCGGCAAAAACAAATTGCAGTCAGGATCATTATGACCAGTATTACGTTTTCTTGGGATAATTTCGACTGCAAGTGTATGTGGAATGCAATCATTTTTTGAAAGTCAGATGTCTCTGGGACATGTGGGATACCCCAGGTTTTAGCTCTGGAGCCTGAGGCGGCCAATGGATACAGGCATGGAGTCAAATGATACAGGCGGCTAACATAAGTCCCCTTGCCCCACCGAATCTGCTTGGAGATCAGCTCTAGAACACCATGTCTACTTCCAAGGCCCATGAGACCACGCCTCCTGAAAGAGACAAGGTAGTTGATTTGCTGTTCCGTCTAGTTTCTTACCCGATAAACAATTCCTTGAAATTGTCGATCTTGATCATATTACAGCATCTTTACTTGAGCGTAGCTACTTGTTTAACATAAAAAAGTATAAGTCACGTTTTCTGACTGTTGGCAGCCGACGTGGCTTTGAATGACGAGCGACTGCTAGGGAGGGGGGAGGTGAATATACGGAACAGCCAAGTTTCCCGCCCTTCCCAGAAGTTTGACGTTAGTTTGAAGCGGGACCTTGTAGGAGAAGGACGGCAGGGATTTTATGCAGAGGTAAGGCAACTTGTCTTCTCACGTATCCCTACAAAGTTTGGCGATTGAAGTTGATAAAATCAAGGTTTATTTATGGACAACATTTCTAACCGAGAGAAGAACGTCATGGGAAAGTTTCTGACTGTGGGAAAGCGGAGAGGTTCACCCGCGGCACGGGTAGGGTTGGCGGGATTGTCCCGGGACAGAAATCTGATAGTGAACGTTCCCAGAAAATAAATGTGATACGCTTGGGAACTTTCTCGGGTGAACTGAATTATGCTTACATATATGTAGACGTAAGTTGTTACACACAGTTGTTACTAAAATTCAATTGTACGTTCCTGTATTACAAGACATGTAAGGGTAACGTGGGAAGTTTGACTTGTATATTTTGTCGGACTCATGCCATGGTCTATGCTCTCAGTTTCCCTGTTTCTGTCTTTATTTTGTTCAAATGTTTGTACAAGTAAGATGCACCACTACTATAGCAAAATGATCATGGTAAAATTTGCAGACTATTGTAACATCTTTGGGTTATTGTGAAGGATGATTTTTATGAGGAAGATCAACTTGTTGGAATTTTGTCCAAAATGGCGGGTAGTTCTAGAAGTGTGCACCTGATCTGTGCTCCGAGGCCTGGCAAAGTTTGTCACGTGATCAGAAAAAAAAGCAACTTTACTGTAAAAATGTTCATAAAATGTTCATAATATGCTCCTTAGTTGGCAACACAGAGGAATACTACTGTGAAACCCACCATCCAGAAAGGTTGAATAAATCTAAGGATATTTTTCATTTCTATAATGTTCTAGAAAACTTCAAAGAGTTCGGCACATGACTTGTCAGTTGATCTGGGGCCCAGACACAGCCAGGCGCCAGGGAGGGCGTGAGAGGGGCCCCCCTGAGAAATGTGTCAGAACAGCCAGAGATGGAATGTGATATTCCCACTGGTGCTCCACAGCCCAGATCAGGACTCCCTGATTCGTAAGAATTTTCATGGATGTCAAACTTTGTGGACAGAAATGGAAGGAAATATGCAATGGAGTACAGTGGGTGGATCAAAATGGGTGGGCCACAACTCGGGTCCGATGATGGTATATAACAAAGGTCTTGTCACCAGTCTGAATTTGACACACTTTGCTAAGGATTGTTACTTTAACATGAAATGCAATGTGGCCAAGGTAAAAGACTAATATTAATGCTATGCATGTAATTTTTGCAAGCTTTATTTTGAATAAGCTGGTATAAAATGTTTATCCAGGTTGTTCTACGGATACCTGTTGAAGCACGTCGGTAGAAAACAGGACAACAATGGTGAAGAAAAAGAAGGTGAGGGCAACTCATATTATACCCTGCATAAATAGATAAAATGAAAGGAACAATAGACAGCTAAGGTTTTAACTTTAATCTTTTTTTCATTCTAGTGCTTGATTTTCCACAAAAAAAACAAGGAGCTGTTTGTTTCAGATTGTATGCAAATAATCTGATGGTAAATGAAATATCTTTTATCAAATAAATACTGATCATGAAGCCCCATATGTTGGAAAGAACAAACCTGGAACGCTTCACAAAATCAGTATTTGACAAGGCCATTGACCCCAAAATACCTTATCAACAGGATTTTGTTACATGTCTGATCTTGCAGGAAAAATCACAGGCACGTAAGAAGAAAAATAAGGATGGATCATCAGAAATGAATGATACGGTACAGCAACAGTTAGTCAGAAGCAAGAGTAACAGCGGAGAATCATCAGCACAGGGACAGGTAGTAAACTCTACTCCAGAAAGTGGAACTAAGCACAGAGCCATCAAGGCATCCTGCAGCAAAGAACCTGACAAAGGCATTCCACAGGAATCTAAGGAAATTGGTTCAAGAGGCCATGGAATCTCAGAGTGTTCCAGCAGTGGGGAATCAGCAGGGTGGAGAGATGGAACCATGCAGGGCTTAGCACCAGGAACCAAACCTACTGCTCCAAGTGCTTCATCTGGTGTTCAACTCCCAGGGGGATCAGGTACAAGCAGTCATGTCTCTGGTGTCAAGAAAAAGAAGAAGAAAAAGCGATACAGGAGTAGGTCAAGGAAGAGGTCGTTAGAATCATGTGTTGGCTCCAATCATCCTTCAGGAAGTAAGAATTTCCGCAAGACAAAGGGATCAAGTGCCTCGAGACGTAGGTCAATAATACAAATGGAATTTGCCAAGCTGACAGCAAGGGCAATGTTGATGGCCCTTTCCCATTCCCCTTTAACAACTGATGGTGGAAGAAGGAGAGACTTACCAGTCCATAGTCAGACTCCTACAGAGAGAACACAGCCAACGGATGTTAGTTTCAGCACCAAGGAAAGAGCTGCTTTACCACGGACAGTGACAGACAGATCTAAGTATCCTGTGAAGAAGAAGAATATTGATAAGGGGCGCAGAAAGAAGGTTGTTTCATCAGAAAATAAGGAACCAGATCAGTCAGAAAGACCCAGTCATTCTGGAGCATTCAGCACCAAGGACAGGAACGGTGGTTTGGGTAATCATGGAAACAAGCATGTTTATGCTGTCAAGAAGGGAGAGGTTCATGTGTGTGAAAGGAAAAACAGTGGGAAGGATGTCACCAAAGCCTTATGTACACATACAGCCCTTTCTTCTGATGAAACTTCTTCTAGCTCTGAGTCTAGCAGTGAAGAGGAATCTTGTTTGGAAGAGGAACTATCACTTATCAAGTCTTCAATGCAGACAAAGCTGTCAGATGCTGGTGAACAAAAGAAAGTTCTCAAAATGCCTTCTTCGGTAGCAGCATCACACATGAATGGAGAAAACCCATCAGCTAAAGGTAAGCATCCTGCCAATGGAAAACAAGGGAAGGTGAAGAAATCAAAGAAACCTGGTACTGACAAATGTGGTAAGAAGAAACAGTACAAGATAAAAACGAGGTATGTGACACCAAAAGATGTTGCAAGCAATTCAAAGGCCACCAAGAAAACCAGGAAGAAGCTAGAGGCTGATGTCAGCAAAACAGAGTGTCACTCTGGGAAACTTGAGACACCTCAAGAGGGTACAAACATCCACTCTCCTCAAACATTTGGCAATACATACACATCACGCCTTGTCAGTTTGATGGCATTATCAAGGTTAGCCCCGGAAAACGGGACAGTATCTTCAGCCGAGCACAAGAAGAGAAGGAAGAAAACAGCAAATAAGAAAGAGACTACTCTGTTTGGTCCTGGTGGATATAGCTGCCTTGGAATACAAAGCAAAGTACAGGATTCCTCTGCAGGTATCAAGACAGATTCGCCTAAAGTGCATCAGTTAGGAAAGAAGAACAAAGTTAGAGGCAAACAACGTACAACAACTTCCCATACAGGGGATTTAGAGCCATCCAACATTTTGGAGACATTAGCCAATGGGAATCCGAGTTCTATGGAGAGTGAGGAAACAAACAAAGCTACTGATCAAAGTACAGTGGCCGACAGTGCAGCAGTGTCTTCTGTGAGAGAAGGGAAAAGTGGAGGATCATTGCAAAGTGGAGCTTCTAAGAGCAGAGACAAGGAGAAGTATGGTGTATCAAAGAAGAAAATCCCAAAGAAACAAGGAACTAGCAGTAAGAAGAAAGTTGAAGGTGTTGGTAAACAGACTGTTGCAAGTAGCTCTCAAACAGAAACAGAATCCCCTGATAGCTTGAAGTGTACACAAGTCCAGCATCCCAGTATATCTGGTAAAGATGTCCTGAACACCCTTACTAAAGATGAGACAGTCAAACATGCTTCCAGTTCCCCAGTGAACTTTGAGGCAGTCTTCACAGATACAAGGCCTGGAGAAACAGGCAGAATCACTTCAGATGTGCCCAAGTCAAATACTCAAGACACAGGGAAACCTACTTGTAGTTCTGCAGGCACAAAAATGCCACCCTACCATACAGGTACACTGAAACCTCACATTACTGACAGTACAAGAAAGCCCTTTCCAAATGTTGAAGGTACACCTGTCCCTGACAGCACAGGCACAGTTAAGGCCACTCCCAGTAATGCAGTTACAAGCAACATGATGTCAAATGTTACAGCTAAAGAAGACTATTTTGGCATCATTGATACCAACAGGCCTATGTTGAATAGAGACCATGTCTCTCCTGGTCCTACTTGTAGCACTACAGATACAGACAGCAGTATTGTGAGTACCACAGGTAACACTCAACTAATGAACAGCACTGGTACAGATGGACACAGCCAGAGCAGTAAGGATAAACAGAAGTCTGCTCTTGTTACTGCTGGCATTCAGGGCACTGTCTCGGATACAAATAACAGCATTACTGCTGGCACCACAGGAAAAGGTGGCAACTCATTTGATGAGACAGAAAGTGACATTTCTTTAGTAACAGACAAAGATGACTCTTGTATCATCATAACAGATTCACCTGAAAAACAAGAAGAATCATCACCATCTCAGGAGCCAACCACGTCACTTAGTTCTCTTTCCACATGTGTCTCTAGTGATGAATCTTCAGCACCAGGGACAGTAGCCAAGACAAGCAAAAACCCACACTGCGCAAAAGAGCTTTCTGTGCAACTGACCAGACTGGAAGATGAAGTTATGCTGCATCTTGTGAATAAAACAACCAAGACCTATGAGGAGAAAGACATAGCTAAGACGAGAGCTACCCAGGAAATCCAGGATAGAGGCAAACTGGTTGAAGGTGACAAAGCTGGCACTGAGGGAGGAATATTACAGGACAGAAAAACCTCAGGAGAGAAGTGTACCATGGAAGATAACAAGATAGAAAAAGGCACAGTTCCTCAGTTATCACAACAGGAAAGTTGCCATCAATCAGTTACTGTCGGCACAGATGACAGCAGAGGTGGAGTAGACAGACGTACAGTGACCATCAAACCAAGGAGTTTTAGGTCACCAGACAGCAACCAGGAAACCTTCATCAGTACAAGCAATACCATTGAGGAATCCTGTCCACATCTACCACAAAACTCCTGTCCACAGTGTCTGTCCGGATCTGAACAAGAACATGCTGAAGAAAAGTTTAGCAAGTCAGACAAAAGCTGCCCAGAAGCTGCCAACACTAAGCCTACACAAAACAAGAATACCGCTTCTGGAAATGATACACTACCATCTGGTAAGATTGGGGATGTCTCTTATACCCTAGACAAGGCAGGTGTGAAAGAACAGCCAGGCAACATAGACAAGAGCAAAGACAATACTAGTCATGGTATCAACAGTACTTCATCGTGCAAGACTACAGCTGTTGAAGTACAAGATAGCATCAGACAGGGATTGCAGACAGAATATGATATGCTGACCAAAGGTTCAGGAAATCAGCAGGAAAAGCCTTGCCAGAAGAGAGAACGAAGAGCAAACCTGGAGGAAGCGATACAGAGGGTGTGGGAAAAATGTGGAATCAAAAGTCAGACATCAACGGTGACTGGCATTGGCACTATGGAGATACCAGAGGAAGAACCCAGGGAGAGTTTCCACAACAAAGATGAGGCTGATGATGATACCACACCTGATCAAAACTGTTCGGCAACATTCAAACATACTGATGCTGTCATCAGTTCTTCCAAGTCACCAGCTCAGTCAGGAGTTGACCAGAATGGAGTAGAGCATGATTCTAACAGCTTGGTTACTGAAGATTCTTGTGAGATGGTGGATACACAGTGTGTTAGACAGTGTCCAACTGCTACAAATGCCTTTATGGAAACGGATGAATCACGGCCTAGTAGAACAACGCCATTAGAGCAAACAGCAATTGAGACAGAGGATCAAGGCTGCATCCATAGATTGGAGGAGTCGTTGTTCTCAATGCAGAGTCAAGAAAGTGTGGAAATGTTTGCTAACATGTTTGTCAGTGCCATGTATGGAGAAGGGGAACCAGGCCACAAGTCAGCTTTGCCCTGGGAAATGTATACCAGTTCATCAGACTCTGAAGACAGCACAGGGTCAGACATTTCTTCAGTTGAAGAATCCACAGGTTCAGAGGAAAGTGATCAAGAGAATGACTGCAATGTGTGTGACAACTCTGAAGAAGACTCAAGCAAGGAAAATGACCCTATAGCTACAGCGGACTTCCAAACAGCTTCTGACTTTGATGACAATCCCGAAGACACTGTCGTCACTAAAAACTCTGCCTCTTCGTGGGATGCCACTGTTCCCGGCAAAGATAAAAATGTAGAGGCTGAAAATTCAAACCACCATACAGGTCAGCCCAGTAATGTAGTAGCTAGTATCAGTAAAGACTCTTACTCCAACAATGCTAGCCCACATACAAGTCAACCAACGGAGACAAATTACGACCTGGTGCTCAATGCTGAGTCTGACTTGGAAGATGCTGAAAGTGATGGTGAAAGTAGTACTTACAGCTTCATACCTGGTGACCACAGCCAGGGACCTGAAGTACCTGATGATGTAGAGGAGTACCTCGAGTCTGTGGACATCTCCCCAATCATTGGATCAGCGAATGCTGTAGGGGGAATGGTTGACCAGAAGAAGACATGCAGACGGAGCCTGTTTGAGTATAAGGGAGACAATGAAAAAGCTGTTGGTCGTGAGGTCAAGTACAAGGTGGATGTTCAGGAAGACGTGAATGAAGATTTTCATCTGGCTCTGGACACGAGTGCAGAAGATTGGTCCCCACCGATAAAGTCACTTGTTGCTGACTACTCCAGTCCAGGAGACCCGCAGCTGGCAGGTCAACATGAGGAAGCAGGGGAGATGTTCAAGCCTTTCAGTCAAGATGCTGAGGGAGATCAGCTGCTTTCAGCCTACATGTCAGGAATAGAACCCATATTGCAAGATCACTTTGAACCCACTTGTGGAAAAGATGTACCACCCAAACACAATAACCAGGTCTCAGATGATCTCTCCAGAGATGTGGCAATTCAAACAAGTCAAACAACAGACAGGGAATCAATTCAAATACAAAGTCCCCTTGTGAAACAAACAGAGGAGCAAGAGCAGCAACGTCAAGTCATGATTAGGAAAACTCCAGCAGGCAATATCTTACAGTCATCACGCTACACGTCCAGTACACCCTCTGATCAGGGGTCTAAGAAAGCAGCTGGTAAAGGAGGGACACCAAGTGAAGGTAAGAATGAGAATTTGGAGAGGGAGACTGAAAAAGATGGAGTCAGACAAGAGGCTCTGCTGGCTGAACCTCGTCACCCCGATGCTCCTAGCAAGCCAACTACCTCAGCACAAGCTGGAGTGCAGCAGACATCAATCACAGGACTGCAACATGGACAAAGGAAGAGACGGGCTCATCCAGGCCCCAGCTACTCAAGCCCTCAAAAACTTCTCCCATCAAAGAAGAGGCAAGCTAAAGAGGAAGCTATCCAAAAACTTACCACAAAGGGGAGGAAAGAACAAAAAAGTTCTTCAAGCTTCCCCACTACTGTGGAGAGAGCTAAACAAAATGATCACAGTTATTCTAAGACTTCTAAGCCAAAGAAAATAGAGGCTGAAGGATGGTCAGGCGTCCAGAAAAAGCAGCAGACAGTGAAAGATAGCCAAAGAGCACAAAGCCTTCTGATGAATAAGATCCAACAGCTGTCTGGTTCTAGACTAGTTCTGCCTACTTCAACCGCATCATCTCATGCAAAATCAGTTGAAGGTAGGCCAAAAAAGAAGTATCTTGTTGCTATTGAGAAAGGGCCTAACACTCTGCCTTCTGGGAAGAATATGGACAAGAAGATTCTTGAGAAGGGACATGTTGATGCCACACATACGAGGGATGTCCACCAAGCAAAGCAGAGGGCCAAGAAAACTGCAAGAATGTGTGCACCATGTCCGGTGTTGAGGGGAGCCTCAGAAGCACTGGTTGTTGAGGAGACAGATACACTGTCTGCCACACAAGACACTGACACAATGGACACTGTGATTCCTCCAACACAGATAGATGACACAATGAAGAAAAAGTATGTAGTATCCCCGAGAGGTGCGCAAGGAAAAGAGAAGACCTCCGTATCCAAAGCAAGGCAAGAAGGTGATGTAGAGACACAGGACAAGCAGACTACAGAAAATGATACAGCAGTTCAGGGACAGATAGAAGAAATACAGGTGGTCCAGAATCAGGGACCAAATGATGGTGAACACCCAAAAGGAGCAGCTGGAAAAAGGCCCTCCCAGGAGAGTGCAGAGAGAGGAGAAGCTGGCAACAAGAAGAAGGCAAGAGCTGGGACTTCTGAGAAGGTTGAGGTAAGACAAGTTAAACTTTTAGATGTAACCTACAGTTACATGTATGTAGCATGGAAAGTATTTCACCACAATAGCTTGAAAGGAGAATGTGCAGATGTCACTCTAAGACTAGTGATTTGCCTTGTAATTAGCATGAAATCTCTGTGAAACTGACAATTTGTTTGTTACAGCTTGAACTATTTCACATGGAGAATACCAGAGGCATGTACGGCTGGGAGGACAGTCTGAGACAGAGACCGTCACCTGTCAAGAGGTTCCAACCTGAGGCTCCGCCCACTGCTGATGACAAGGGGAAGAAAAGGAAGAAAGACGAACAGGTGCAAGACTCTTATTATATCTATACGTATATTTATTATATCTAAAAGTATGTATTGATGATATAGCACTCTATAACTGTGCAGCACTGTTGTAACTTAGAAATCAGCGTCTACAACAGCAATGTTTGTAACTCAGGAAGATTACATTACAAAGGACTTATTAATAACAAAAAGTACTCTGTCCACTATAGAGTGGTGCTGTAAAGAAAAAGGTCAAGCCACAGATGCAGCCTCTGGTCTTTACAACAATAAGGAACAACCCAACCACTTCTTCAAAGGTATGGTCTTCTGTTGTCAGTTTTTCTGTTGTCAGCTCCCTTACGTCTTGGAGTTTCTTTCCTGTTGTGGGAGGGACTAGCCCTCTGTGCTTCATGTCTCCCCTCAGCATGCTGAGCAGATTGACGGTGTCTCCCACAGTGTCTCCCACAGTGTCTCTCAACTAGAGCCTATACAAAATGACTATAAGGAATTCCTTAATTAATCATTCATTGATCATCAATGAGTAAAAGTTTTTTTTTCCTATATTAGGGAAATCTAGCTGGTCCCAAGGACCCACCTGCTGCATCTGCCAGTACCTCCTCAGCAGCTGTCTCAGCACCTGTTTCTCCAGGTGACATAAGGACCAACAGCTTTCCAGAAAATGGCAGTCCTACAGACAGTGGCCAGGAGGAACAGCTGCCACAGGAGTATAAGGTAGGCAAGATTTTCTTTATGTAGTTACAACAATCTCTCCATCATTTCGTCACTTAGAAGATCACCAAAAAACTGCATTTCTACTAAGATCACAAAACCCACTAATTATGCAGAATGTGGGACTATTCATTATCCCCTGCCTTCAAAGAAGAAGTCGAACCCCATAATAGCTAGCGTAGTAGTAGAAGTTTTTTCCAGACAGTTGTTACCTGTCTCCTGTTACTGTATTGCAATGAGTATTATACTTCATTGTAAAAGCAATTAGCCTTTGGGCATGATTTTGCAAATAAAGTTCACTATTATGTATTTATGTAGTGATAATAGGTATAAAATATCCAATGGTGTCTATACAACAGCAGTGTCTGTAACTCAGGAGGATTATGTTGTTAAGTACTTATCGCCAACAAATGTAAACTAAGATTACAAGTGGTTACAATGTCCTGTGATGTATTTATCTTGTTTGTGTACAGGAGGGGAAGTATGGTATGGGAGAGCTGGTGTTCGGTAAGCTGAAGGGCTACACCTGGTGGCCGGGGAGGGTGGTGTCCTGTGTGGAGACAGGCAGGGACCCTGCACCCGAGGGGTCGTGCTGGGTCAGGTGGTTTGGAGATGGGAAGTTCTCCATTGTAAGTATGCACTATTTGAACCCTTGTTTTACTATGCTGTGCTTAATTGTTTCCAATATGATCCATATTTCCTGCAATGTCTTTCTAATGAAATGAAAACAAAATGGATGGTGCAGGTACTGTTTATCTGGTGTGAGTAATTTTGAATGCTACCTGCACCTATGTGAGGGATATGCAGAAAAGTTTCCAGCAATACAATGACATGCAACGATACAATAATACAGGTGCAGGTGGAAGACAAGCTGGAGCCATTTGGGAAGTTCAGCCAGTTGTACCACGAGAGGACATACAACAGACTACAGACCTACAAACGTGCCATACTGGAGTCTCTACAGGTATGAATATGCAGCGTCTGTTTTGAAAGTTTTCCCTTATCTGATAGAGACACAGCTGTTTGTTGTTATAGGATCTTGACTAGATGCATTTTTTTTTCAAGCTTGACCAACCGGTGCAATGGCCAAGTGGGTAGAGTGCTCGCCTTGCATTCAGTAGGTTGTGACGGAGATGCGCGCTGCCATATGCAACCATGCAATGGTTGCGGGAGGGCTTTAACTAACTAATGACTTGTTGTTTTCAGGTTGCTGCAGATCGTGCCAAGAAGAAGTTCCTGTCCTCACCGGACACTCACAAGAACCAGGACAGGGACAGGACCATGGTGCAGTGGGCCTTACAGGAGTTTCCTCCTGGTGGCCCCGACAGTCTGAAACCTTCAGCAGGTAACAAGCAAGACCTAACAGCTTCAGTAAACATGTTGGAGTCTTTCTTCTTCTTCCCTTTGACGCCCACGATTATGTATGATCATGATCATTCCTGCATGTCAAAGTCAGAGGTCTCAGTCTGCATATTTGCCCTGTTCGTAGTCTGAGTTCTTTGTCCGTATGTCCATGCATAATTTCATTGACATGAAGACCAACCAGCTGCCATGTAGAACTCTGCTAATTTAAGGCCCTGGACACAAAGGTGTCAACTGGTGGCGGCCTGAACTGCAGTCTTTGGTCTACTATACATTTTCAATCCTCATCCACCATTGAGATTCAAGCGTCTTTCCTAACTAAGATCTTGTACTCCCTGGTTTCAGAGGAAGCCAAGCCACCTGATCACCTGGTGCATCAGTGGCTCCAGGCAAGACACCTGAAACAGCTGGAGCAGGTGGCAGCTGCATCATCTGAGGGAGTGTCGTCTGAGGGTCGCAGGAAATCGGTGGACTCAAGACTGGAAAGGGGTGAGTTATGGGTCTGTGGTAGGTGCCACACAGTAGCACCTATTGTCAAAAAGATGCTGTGACTGTCCCTGGATATTTTACTTGCCAAGGTCTACCTTGTTTGACTGACATACAAAATTGTAAAAATCTAACAATTAACTTCAGTTGCCATCATAGCCTAAGTAAGTAAGTCAGTCAAGGCTGTTGCAATATTCTACATGACACAACTATTGTTTCATCAAGTTTAGTGCACTTGTAGATTTCACAATTCTTTTTTTTTTCTGTAGCAAAACTGTTTGAGGATGTGCGGAAGAGGCAGCTGTCTGTAGACCAGTTGTGTCTGGCCTGTGGGAGCCTGGATGTGGAGACACAGCACCCACTGTTCAGGGGAGGGCTGTGTGAGGGCTGTAGGGTAGGCTTTACCCAGTCTTACCACTCAAGCCCTGTACACTGTGCTTAGGATAACTTAGGACTTTTTGCTAGCCTGATGATTTACCTCAGATATTACTTAGAACAAGTATGACTTCTATGCCTAGAGTGATGTAGTGAAACATTGACTACTTAGAATCCACATTATGGCTATCTATATTGCCTCTGTCCATGGTAAATAGAATGATCATTATGATAGTTTCCTGGTGCATTTGTACTACTGTTCTTTGGGAACAGTGTTATGGTACTGATTACATATTTGATGGAAAGTGAAACTGTACCTGTCCTTGGTGCTGATAGGATAGCAAGTTATTATTGTGACTTTCCATCAGTTCATGATTCTGTCATCTGGCATTATATTATATATGTGTAAATCATAACTTTTAATGTTCACCAATGGGTTTTATCCCCAGATTGAGTTTCTGGAGTCATCTTACCAGTTTGATGAGGACGGGTACCAGTCCTACTGCAGCTTGTGTGCAGCTGGGACAGAGGTGCTGATGTGTGGGCAGGACAGCTGCTGCAGGTGTGTGTTCCTGTGTGTGTGCCTGTGTGTAGGTGTGTGCGTGTGTGTGTGTTTATGTGTGTGTGTGTGTGTGTGTGTGTGTGTGTGTGACTGCGCGTATGTGTGTGTGTGTGTGTGTGTGTGTGTGTGTGTGTGTGTGTGCCTTTTGTGTGTATGTGAATGTGTGTGTGTCTGCATCATACAGACACTTGTTACTGTGTTCACACCTGCATGTGACATGTCCTCTGTGTTGTTGTTGTCATTTGATTATGTCACATTATCACCTTACTACTGTTCATTAGGTCCTTCTGCAAAGACTGCCTTGACCTGATTGTTGGACCAGGCACAGCAGACCAGGTAGGCATCCTGTATACATGTACTTGAAAATCTGTAGTTTTGTTTTCCATATAGTTTTGTTTTGTCAAACTTTCCAGCTATGACTGGTTTGGTCAGTTACTGTAAACAACAGAAGTTTTGTGCAGAAAGTGGTATCTGGCACAGGTGTTGAATTACATACACCCAACTATTCATGTCCCTCTACAGGCTGTACTAGAGGACCCGTGGATGTGCTACATGTGCCGGGAGGAGCCCAGACATGGGCTGTTACACAGGCAGCAGGACTGGTCAGCCAGGCTGCAGCAGTTCTTTGCCATGGATGATGTGCAGGACTTTGTAAGTATGGAAGATTTACAGTAAGATTTTGTATGCCTAGAATCTCAAATAAGGTGGGTTATTTTTATGATAATAGATACATCAACTGTTACCATGCTGTAAGAATCAATTGAATTCAAAGCAATGTTTTCTGTATTTAAGGGTGAACCAAAGCTGTACCCCCCTGTCCCAGCTCAGCAGCGACGCCCCATCAGAGTTCTGTCACTCTTTGATGGCATCGGCACAGGTAAGAAGTTCATTTTTTGGTTCCAGCTTTCGTAACTACTGAGCCTTGCATGTATTATTGCTATTTTATTTATTATTTTGATCATAACATTTCCTCATCTTTGTTACTAGTGGTTCAGCTGTATCTAATATTCAATTTAGTAAGTATTGCTACTTCATAAGATCATCTAATCCTAATTTTGTTTCCGTACAATCATCATATCTAAATCCACTAAGTTGCCAATGACAAGAGACTAACTAAGTCCCTTTCCCAGCTCTGCTGGTGCTGAAGGACCTGGGAGTGACTGTGGATATATGTTACGCCTCCGAGATCGACCCTGATGCCATCAAGGTGTCCCAGCTCAGGCACGCCGGGGGGATCCGCCATCTGGGAGACATCCGCAGTATCAGGAACACTGATGTCAGTAGCCTTATACAGGCTTGTCTTTGTACAAAACTGTTTTCTTTGAATTCTGAGAGGATTGATTAAGCAGCCAATTTTCTGTGTTTTTAATAGTCATTTAGTCAATTGCATGTAGCAAGACTTGGTTATTTGAAGGGTTTTTTATAGTCTTTAGAAAGATAACCTCACTAAAAAGATTAGAAGAAATGAGCTCCAGAGGAAATACTTGAGTAACAGAGTGATTTGGAGCCAGCTAATTGTTCTACTGTCTGTGTTCCACAGATACCAAAGCTTGGTCCTTTTGACCTCGTGCTGGGAGGAAGTCCATGTAATGACCTGTCTATCGCTAACCCCAACAGAGCAGGACTGTATGGTGAGTGGGAAAGGTTTCTGGTGTCAATCTGGAAGATAGTTCTATTGTTTGACAACTGTGATAGATGGATGAATGGAATCACCACCTTTCTATCCCTAGTCGGTGACATTGACTGACATATAATAGATTCTGTATCTGTATTGGTATAGCTGGTATAACTGCCCTTCAGCATAACACACCAGCTTTGCAGGCACATGGCGCTGGCTACATTACACTGAATGACTTGTTACATCTAACCCTTAATTGAACATCTAACTCTAAACACAGATGACATATCTGTATATATCTCCAACAAGAATAAAATTGTTACAACCTCTGGTGCTGTCTCTGTTGTCAGATTGATTAAAAATTCACCTTTTGTGTTCTCCCCACACAGCTGGAACTGGAGTGATGTTCTTCCACTTCTACCGCCTGCTGCAGCACGCAGCCCCTGCTCCCGGGGACGAACGCCCGTTCTTCTGGCTGTTTGAGAACGTCGTGGCCATGAAGCACCAGTACAAGCAGGACATCAGTCTGTTTCTGGGGGTAACTCTGAATTATAATACGCTTACACTCTTTTGCAATGTTAAATAGATTATAAAAGGCTTTGTTGTTAATCATCTTGTGATCATCTTAAGATGATGAATCTGTAGATGATAAGGGATTGGCTTGTTCAATTTCTTTCCCAAATTCTGTACACAGTGGTTGTCACATGATGATATGCACTAGATTGCAAGATTATCTGTTGGAAAACCTGCACTAATCTCAGGTTACCAGTGGAAGATTGCTGATGCTTCAATTATGTAAGACGTTTAGAGAGAATAAGTGAGAAATGTTAAGTACTTTCCAAAATACTTTTTCTTCCGGAAGGATTCAGTGTAGAAAGATTCAGTTACTCTAGATACTGTACCAGTACTCCCAGTTGACCAGTAACATGTCTACGATCCCATCCTCAGTGTAACCCGGTGGTGGTGGATGCCAAAGACGTGTCTCCTGCTCATCGCGCTCGCTACTTCTGGGGGAACCTCCCCGGCATGAACAGGTCAGGCCCAATGTTCCATTCTGACTTCAATCATACATAGTATACATAGTAATGTTCAAATAAAGAGGCATTGCCTATAAAAATCTGCTTCAAGTTCATAATCTAGCTATATACACATAGTGTCCAGAGTTTATGGTGAAAGTTTGTGTTAGGTAGGGTTGTACTCCATCCCCTTCCAGTGATTGTCTAGCTTTGACTTCTAAAGACAGTTTTGGACTAGTGTGATATGTCTAGATCGGCACTGTTACAGGATGAATGATGAATGATACTTAATCATTTTAATGATTAAGTTGAATGATACTTAATCATTAATGATTAAGTATCATCCATCTTAAAAGTTGTGGTTGAACAGGCATTATTGGGCTTACAATGATGTTATTCCTTCTAGCCACCTACCAAGCAATGATGATTTTAACCTGACTTTCCTGTTCCCTCACAGGCCTTTGGTGCCCCAGGCCAGTGATAAGCTGGCTTTAGAGCAGTGTCTGGAGAAAGGCTGTGGCCGTGTTGCTCAGGTATGGTGGGGAAATCTTTATGAAAGAAACATGTATTACAATTTTATCCCTACAGGTAAGAGAGATTTAAATGATGGATGGACAACATGTTGACCATCTAGCTTCTGCCAGCATAATAGAAACACCCTTATTAGTGAAATGTTGCACCATTAAATGTCCATCCTTTCTAACCCATAGTCTGGATGTCATATTACCAAGTCATGTCCATACGTAGTACAGTGTATCCTTTGTCAAAAAAACACTGTCATGAGACTTATCTTTTAAATGACTGCACGGTTTATAATTTGAAAATGAACTGAATTTCATTACGTATTTCTCAGGTTAAGAAGGTGCGGACTGTGACCACCACTCTGCACTCTGTGCGTAACCAGGGGAAACAGCAGGCGGCACCTGTACTGATGGAGGGGCAGCCAGACACACTCTGGTGCACCGAGCTGGAACGGTGGGTCCTACCGAAATTGTTTTTGCTATACTTGCCAAGGAAGTTCAAACATTTGTCTTTGCACGTTAGTGCACTGAAGTTGTTTGCTGTGCCCTAATTGTAGATAAAGGGAGCTTTTCTGCCAACTGTTAAACTTCAGACTTCATGTATTGGATTAAATTCTAAATACCATGAAGGTCTCTGTGTTGGACATCACTCTGTGGTTTCGAAGATAACCTACATTGTAAACTGTGAAGTTAAGTTGAAGTGGTCCTGCATAAGAATTGCCCTGGTTACATGTTATAAAACCCCACCTGTGTTTCCCTGCAGCGTGTTTGGGTTCCCCAGCCACTACACGGACGTGTGCAACATGAGTCGCTGCTCCCGTCAGCGGCTGCTGGGCCGAGCCTGGAGCATCCCGGTCATCCGCCACCTGCTGGCTCCTCTCAAAGACTACTTCCAGTGCCAGGACAAGGAGTAGATAGTGATCTTTTGGAAAGGTTAAGTGTGTAGCGTAAGTTTGCAACATAGCAAAAAGAAAATCTGAAAGTATAAGCAGTATAGAAGGACTACTTCCAGACTCAGGACAAGGCATAGATATTGAGGGTTGAGAAAGGTTAAGCGTGTAGCGTGAGTTTGCAAAAGAGCAAAAAGAAAACCTGAGAGTATGAGCAGTATAGAAGGACTACTTCTAGTGTCAGGACAAGGAGTAGATATTCATGGTTGGGAAAAGTTAAGTTTTGCCTAGAGAGCAGCAAGTTGGCAAAAATCTCAGCAAAAAGAAAAGCTTACAGTTTATGAGCAGTATAGATTACTGAAGATTTGTCAATCATGTCAACCAAGTCAAAATTACTAGTACAGAAGTGTTGATAATTATTATTTGATTGTTATTATTTCATGATGATCTGGGTAACATTTGTTCTTATAGTCATTGATATTATACAGAATTTATTTTGTAAGTTGTGCTTAGATTCATCTTAACTAGAATAACAGCTTTATATTGTAGTGTGAATTGTCATCAAATTGTTTTAAATTTGTTATTCGTCATAAGGCAGTTACAGATCTGTTACAAAAGCTACATCTTTGCTGCAATACTTAAGTTGCAGGTGAGGTGTGATAGGTTATAGGTTAAAGCATTTCTGGTTATTTGTTGTCCAGTGTTTTTTCATGGTCATATACACCAAGTTATTTATGTTCTTACAGTATTTTTCTAGGTTGCTGTGTTTAAGCAGTTTGATTTCCTCCTTGAGGTTTTCAGTGTTGACATTTTGCATTTAGTTCTTGTTCTATAAAGTGTTCTATTACAACAAGAAACAAGTACCTGAAATTATAATGGAGCTATGCTCAATTTGATATTCTTATTCTGGAAGCAGGGTGAACTGATGTGTGATGTCATTGTGCAATCTGGGTTCCTCTAAACTAAGAAACAGTACCTACCAGGTATTTGTCAACTTCACAATGCACAACTGACTACACATTCTAAATTTTGACCCAATGAGTCAGTCTGAATACAATCACTGAAGTTACACAGAGTGTGACACAACAGCTTTCATTTCAATTTCAGGTCCCCAAAGTTACTTTCCTATTTGTCAAGTAAGCTTGCTGTGGCATAAGATGTATGAGTCATTGCATCAATTAAGACATCCATGAATGATGTATAGTGCAGTGCCTCTGCTGCACAGGACAAGAGAGCAAAAACAAAAGCTAGTCATGAAGTCTTCAGCACCACAGATGCCATATATCATACTTTATTGTATCAATGGTAAAGGTAAGCTTGCTCAATATCCTGCACTTAATATTCAGTTCAGCTCTTGACAAGTTCATGTTTTTCATACAAAGAAACAGACTTTTCAGTAATAAACTACATTTCTTTACACTCAATAAGCTGTTTCCTACTTTTTTAGATGCATTTTATATAACCATAGCCACATTTAATTGAAAAGAAATTGGACACAACATGATGTTTTTTTACATAAATGCTACTACAGTAATAACTATTGTTTTTTACACTAAGCAACACTGCTAAATGAATTTTAGATGACAATTACTACCATCCTCAACAAGCAACACCCAAAAAAAACCTCATAGACTGGCCTTCTACCTATGTTGCTATCAGTTACGTCGCATACTGATGATGTAGACCCTGTCAAACAATAGTATAAAAGCCTGGAAACATTCTTAATTTCATAGTTCCTGTTACCTTATGAACCTGTTCTGTGTTTTTGGCCCTCATTTTGTGGCTTATATATTTTTGGGCTTTTCTGAAGAACAGCTAAGGTTGACAGGGCTATACAGTTTACATGTAGGTAAGATGCTGGGTGTAAAGTTAATACAATGTCACACTGGGAGGTACCAAAGGTTTTGTGTACATCATCTATCCCTAACCTTAAGCATTTTATGAGTGTCAACCACATTTGTAATGTTGACCACTTATAAACTCAATGTGGTACAAACATTCCTCACCCAACAGATTTTGCCCCATGACTGGAGACCCTATCAGGATCTGGATGCAGAGCAATGATTTATTTCAACAACACCTTATCAATTGGTAGTGGCCAGCTCTGCAGAAAAACCTTTAACTTGTATTCCCCATAGTCATGTACTATTCTAGAGACATTATTTCCCTCTCTACATAAAACATAATGCTATCCAAAGTTTGCAGTTGAAAGCCATACATGTACTTGTATCTCAAATGCAGCAAAATCTTTTGATATCATACTCAAAATAAGCTTAAAAACATTGTTTCCTTCCTATACATATCAAGTTCATGTAGATTTAATCCATGATATAAGTTATCCTTGTTAAGGAGATACATGTACATGTAAGGTGTGTAGATTGGTGATGTTCACTTTGTGTGGACAGCAGCAGCTTTGAATTTCATCAGCTGGAAAAAAAGATCCCAACATTGTAACATCTTTTACAAATGAAATATGGTTTTCAAGAGATAAATTACAGTTTTTGCAGATTTAGGAAAAACACTTGAAGGGCACTCACCTCATTCTCCACAACTTTTTTCTTACTCAAGGCCTGGTGTGCTCTATCCTGTAAAATGCAAAAACCATGCATTAAAATCCTGGTATGAAGTTAAAGCTTAGGTCAAAACTCAATGAACATCCAGTTTCAGACACTGCTTGAGAGACAATGAAAATATTTCGCCTGTAGTTGGAAGTTTAGGGCAGAGTGTAACTAAATGCTAGCTTTGAAGGGAATCAGATTAAAACAATGAAGGCTGCTGGAACCTACCTTTTTGCCTTGCTTTGTCCACTGCACAGCCTCTGCATGGTAGCTGGTCAGACTGGCTTCCAGCTGCCTGATGTAGGCTGTAAGATGCATATATACAAAGGAATAAATTTCTGTACAGCAATACCATTGCTGAATTCTAATATATACAGCATGGGGGTTAGGTGTGGTCAACCTCATAAAATATGACTGTCAAGTCGGTAGCAAAGGAATGAATAGTCAAATGTGAATATTTTGGCGAAAGACAACATCACCTAATTAGCTGCCGACCTCTGACCTCGCGTGACCCAGAGGTCATCTTTGAGATCAGAGCCGATGGCACTGACAGCACGGCTCCGTAAAACTGCCGGTAACTGTAACTCTACAACCCTTAAAAGTTTCTGCAACGCTTGGAATTTTCTCCCTACGCCATGTAAAATATGACTGTACATGGGGGAACAAAGCTGATACTTTGTGCACTGGTAGGGCATGTTAACTTCAAAGTGAGCTTCCTCAGGCTTTAAAACTACACTACAACACTATAGAGTGGGCTGGGTGTACCTTTCTTCACAGAAGGCCCTCCTGTTGCCAGCTGGTTCTGTACATGTATTATCTGCTGTCCCATCTCCTGGTACACCTGGATGCTCCTCTCTGGAACCAACCTGCCCTTGGACTTCACTGCTTGGATCTGGGACACAATATCAACAATCTCACATTCTCATGAATTCAATACAGATGGATGTGTTTCAAAGCAGCAAAGAAATGACGGGTAGCTGAAGATGGTGGATGCCTTGTGAAAGCTTCTCTCTCTACGCTTTACAGAACTAAAGTCATGCGTAACAGTTTAATCCTTTAAGTTAGTTTTGATAATACTCTGCCTATCTATAAATATATCCGACTGACCAACTATGCAGCCAACAATAAAAGCCATTGTACCACAATTGAAAACAGTGAAAAGTTAACACATTAAAGAATTGACTCACCTGTCTCTCCAGGAGTTTCTGTTCAAACTTCAGGACCTCCAGACTGGGCAGGTTGGGACTGAAAGAGACAAATTCATGGTACAGAAAATGGCATAGTGGCATAATACTAGTATCTCATTGGTGGTATATGAGTACATTGTACTACTATTATCACTGGTAGGAGCTTGGAGGATGTTTTGTGATGTTTTACAAAATTACTTAATTACTTAAAGGCAGAATTGAAGGTACATGCATCATTACTCATCTAACAACATTTCTTCCTCATGATTCCATTGAAACAACTGAAGCACATGTTTGTCAGTATCAGTATTGCACAACACAGGATAAGGCCACCCCAATTTAATTTCTTGGTTAACGGATTCGCCGCTTCATTTTTTTCTGATTTGTAAATAAAAATAAAAATTCAGAATCAACTGCAAAATGCTCATATTTTAACCTGAACAGTTGAAAACAGTCCTTTTCTTACTACTTGTTATAGTCATTCCATCTTTCAATGCAGTAGTATCATTAAAAGTTCAAAATTCATTGTTTAAATTTTGAACCAGCCTGGTGTGTTGACTTCGTGGCTCCTATCGTACCATTTTGGGCCATAATAGGATCCTATGCCTGTTTTTATTTTTATTTTTTTTCCGCCCGCCCGCTCCATTATTTTTCTAGAAAAATCCGTTAACCAAGAAATTAAATTGGTGTGGCCTAAAGAAGAATAAGACAGAAATATAATCTCTGCAATTTTATTTTTTAACATTCAAAAGTTTGCAATCTCATCATGTCACTCCAATCATGGCTTCACAATGATTTTCACATTCTCATCAAAGGTAAGATATTACATGTATGAATGCTAGTTTGGCCATGTTGGTTAAGCTTTGTGGCTTTGGTTACTAGTATAATTCATTTCTCGTTGATAATCTTTTTAATATAGCGAGGCACTTGAATGAAATGGGATTGCACTTTATATGGACCAGTGTACTGGCAAACCACACACACAAAGAGCATATTCAGAGAACACGTCACTTTCTACATATGGGAGAAAATATCTACAGTCAAGTACTACATATACAAAATAAACAAAACAATAATATGAAATATTTCCAGTTCAATGACTAATACACATTCTGGGAAAGTTATACATTGAACAATACTTGTTGCAGAATATTAATAATTTCAGTCCCTGATGTTATACATGCATGGGGTAGTAACCATTAATATGTGTACATGCAATATATTTCCACATCAACATTATTCAGAGTTTTTACAAACATCTCTTAGCCTTATATCATTACTACTGCTAGTAAGATACAATGTACATTAGAATAAGACTATAGCAATGCATATTGTATCTGGTTTAGTACAAATCCCAAAACTGTTCTGCATCAATCTCATGCATTTTTCTTTTCAAATAATTTACAATCACAGATCACTGTAAAATATCTGCAAGGCAGTCTAACAACAGTACACACAATAGATAATCTGGTTAACTAATGTTGGGATGCAACAGAATCTTCACAGTTCTGCTGAGTGTCTGCTCCCCATCATACAACCGAGCACATCTTTGAGCGAACGCTGCAACAACAGATACACCTGCCTGGGTTCCTACACCAACATGGGCGGTGGGAGGGAGGGTGCAGACAGAACAGAGAAGGATATCACTGCATACAGGCTCAGTCTATTCTACTACAGCACAGACGGAGTGGCAGGACAGCCCAGAGTTAGTGCAAAATAAGTGCTGCACACAGTTAACCTACATGCGGAAGACCCATGTAGCAAGGGCTTTGCAACAGCTTCCTCCAAGTTATGTGGCAAGTTCTTACCCTAAACAAGTTATTAGAAGTACATTTGGGTATATGGCAGAGGAAAATTCAATGACTGGCTTTTGGTCCAGCTAATTTGTTCTTGAGGACCCAGATCAATCAATTGTCTAGAGACGTCCAGAACTGATGTCGGAACAAACAAGATGTTTTACTACGGTACTGTTAGGAAGCAGCACCTCAACTTACATGCATATGTTGTTGAGAAACAACATGGCAACCTCTTAAAACCAAAACTTGGAGGAAGCAGGCAGCTGAAGCTTACGTCCTATCATTGCTACACACATACATGTAGGACACAGCGAGGTCAGATGCACACTAAAACAACAGGTCTGACTGTGCTTACCCGCTCTGTCCTGAAGACTGGGGGGAGGTCGCAGCACCACCTCCATCCTGGAAGAAAAACATCCTGGTCATCTCTCACAGCCAGCATACAACTTAAGAAAGTTCTCAACGCTGTTTATGTTACTACATATGCATGTACATGTAGTATGTCATACAGCATTGTTTTCTGCATACCTCAATTTCAATGTTCAGCAACCATACAGGATGTAGATTATGACAGTGTTGCAATAGAACAACAAGCTATGGAAGTACCTATTGTCTGAAATTGCTTTACCCATGAATTTACTCACTCACTCACTCACTCACTCACTCACTCACTCACTCACGCATTCACTCACTCACTCACTCACACACTCACGCATTCACTCACTCACTCACTCACTCACTCACTCACTCACTCACTCACTCACTCACTCACTCTCACTCACTCACTCAGTCAGTCCTGAACACCACTAAAGATGTATAAAAACACAAGACAGTTGATGCAAGAGCATTTGTGGTGCAGTGGTACACCTTTACCCATATTCCACCATGTAATAATTGCTCATCTGGTAATGCTTATGTCAATGCCAATGTCAAGCAAGATACTAATTTCAAACAGATATTTGACAGTAAGAAAGAGACAGTATGAATGAGACAGAAAAGATGGGTTTGACAATGGCGATGGTCTTTGATTATGATAATCTTTAACCAGTAACATTTTTCTACTTGATCAGTGCAATTTTTATACCGTAAACAGTCTAATTTTATGTTTATCTGACACAGTTGTTTGGAGCGCACATTCTGAAAAACCCTTGTTCTAAATATGATATTTGGATACACACACATCTTTGGTTGTGTAAAGTAACACTATCATGAAAATCGGGAAAAAACAGGCACATGGTTCATTAGAACTCCATAGTTATGGAAGTATCAGTGTTAAAATCTACCACTTTGCATCAAAGACTAATTCTGTCAGCAACTCTTTTGCACTTCGTTTGTCTACTGCTCAAACAACTGTCAACAAATCTGCATACAGGATGATTGTAGTACATTAATGCTCAGTAACACTAAGTACATGTAATTTTTTTGCCAGCACCAGCATATGATACATGTTCTTGTCTAACACATGACTTCAGCAAATCACGCAGTATCCCGGTTCCTCAGGTTTGGGCTCTGCCTTCTGTGGACTGTCATGTTTTGGGACATACTGATGGGGAGAATGGAGAAAAGAGGGAGAAAAGAGGAATAAAGAGGAGGGTCATGATACTGGAAATGAGAGAGAGAAGGAAAAGGGGGAAAAGAGAACACATAACTTGATGTCACATTAATAACTTGCTATGAAACTGATGAGACAATTACACCATCTGGGACCTACATATAAGCTTAACATTATTTCAACATACGTACAGTTATTTGTGATTAATCAGATGGACCATGTAGAAGTCACATGTTTGTCTGCATGTTTGTCCAGTTGGATTTTTTTTACACTAGCATACCAAGTATTATATTTTCAGAAAGTATTCTGTTAGTTAATATCATTCCATGGAACAGAACAACACAAAGATTTATGGAATGTTAAGCAAATAAAGCAACACATTTCTTTTGTTAGGGTTTTAGTATTGTTAAATATTCTCAACTGAGACCACCTGTACAGAACTAAGACCAGAGGATTTTCTCACCTGTCGGTGTTTGACAGAGTCGATGACGAGCCACTTCTCCTGCACATGCTGCACCTGTTTCCCTGTCAGGGGTTCCCTCTGTCTCACCTTCACCTCCAGCTTCCCTCCACACGTCTTACGACCATCCTTCAGCTGTGATAGGAGAGAACAGGACATGATTGTTGGTCAGAAGTAAAAGAAGTACATTAAGTCGGCAGGAATTGACAAAAACCACATGGAAAAAGCCATGATAGATGTCATGATAGACAGAAAGATGTGAGCTCAAGTTTATGCAACTTTTATACCATACGGAGTTATAAGTTGAAAATTAGCTGACAATAACGAGGGTATCTGCAAGAAGTGATACTCAGATGCTGTAGCCCCTATAAAGAGAACATAAGAGACTACAATCACAACCATTCCTTTCTATCAGGTCTGTACATTTTGTTAAGTTTTAGAGAGACATATACTCACATCAATGATTTCATGAACCTCTGCCTTGTTCTCCAGATTTTCCAACTTCAGCTGTGCTTCTCCCATGGATTTGTCACTCCTCAGGAACCCCCTAAGGAGGATGGAAGAATTAAAGGCCACTAGTCAAACATCCAGTGTTCTGATGGTGACTGCCATTCTTTACAGAAACGTGTTATTAGCTTGAGTTCCACAAAATTATGTTGACACACAGTTCAGATCCAGTATACTTACTAAAACCACACAGTTTGTACAGTGGGTGAAGTGATTTCACATGGTGTAGCACTAGTACCAAGGACAGTAATCAATAAAAGATCTTGTCAAATTCTTTAAAGGACAGGAATTTCTGTCAATACAGAGAATGTTAAATAAAGGCATCAACTACGTACTACGTATACACACTGAGAGACACTGAAAACTCAGAACATCCCACCTTTCATAGAAGACCTCAAATTTGATGGCCTTTCTCTTGACAGTCCCCAGCCAGGACCTGGCCTTCCTGTCTATCCTGAACTTCTCTGTGTGCTTATACTCTGGAAACAATCATCAACAACAAGTCGTGATGATGTGCTACTACGTCATGTTAGAATTTGAAATAGAAAGACCTGAAGTGACCATGTGTGGTTTTATTAATACATTGTATAGTTGGCTCTATCATAGAAGTGTTGTCAACAGAAATTCCAAGGGATATTAGTCATAGTTGCAGTACACAAAAATGTATAAAAGTGTAAACTAAAGGATACCTGGATTGGCATCTCCCTTAAACGTAGATGTAGAGCTCTCTTGAGGTTTATCCTGTTGAAAAAAAAGAATGTCCACTCAACAAAAACTTTATGCTACAAAAATTTTCAATTGATACTGTATTTTACCATATCCTCCTAGTAGAGTCCTAGTACCACAATTCAGAAACAATTGGCTCTACTTAGAATTTCATCCTTATGAAAAATGAATGTTTCTTTTTCTCAGAGAAATTTACTCACATGGGGGTAAGGCAACTCAAACTTGACGTATGTGTACAGGTCCTTGGGTTCAGAGATTCCTGATGGCAGGGGGTAGGCCACACCCCTGAGGACGGACACCTCAAGGTCACTGTCAAGCAGCTCCGTGTTAATCCTGAGATAACAATCGTGGTGTTAATGGAGACCAAATGATAACAACATGCTAATGTAATACAACGACAACTGCCTTGTGTAGTATGAGGCAATGTACAAAGATTGACTATAGCATAGTGTCACAAATCTGAAGGACAAGAAGGATAGCAGCACATGTGTGCAACTTCAGGTCTCAAAGACTGAAGCAATTATAATTCATATTGCAAAATTCATACAAAGAATCAATGGTTTGTGTTGTCGTCATCAATATGACATACATCAAGACTGCCTGAATACCTCTCAAGCATGAACTATTGGTAGGTTACCTCTACTTGAGATATAAAAGCTGCTTACTTGACAAGTCTGAAGGTCCTAGTCTCGTAGTGGAACCTGGGCGGGGGGTCGCCGTGGTTGTGAGCGTTCTTCACAGTGTCCAGGTCCTGTCTGGACGCCTGGCCCATCCTCTCCAGTCTGGAGGAAAAATGGGCATTTAATGATGCTGTCACCTAAAGTTGGCTCCATCTGCACCTGAAGTCTGTATCTTTGCCTACCTGCCTACATGCACAGGCCAGGTACTGCCCCCTTTAAGTATTCAAAAACAGAACAATCTTAATGGTCCTATTTTTCAAAAGTAAGGAAACCTGGGAATGACATTTGATTATGAATACGAGGCATTCCACATCCATTCACATTTAATTCTACATATATTTCGTAATCCCCTCTAAGGGAGGGAAATGTACAGTATGCCTATAATTTGAGCACAACACATGGCAGGAAAAATTACAATGAATTTGAAGTACAAGGTCTAAATCTGTATCTATTTGTCTTCCAGAAACAATGTGTAGTCTGACTACTGCCCAGAACAGATTATAGCTCTGATAATTTGACTTCAGTCTTCAAAGCAAGTGATCAGCAGTCAGCGAGTGCCTTACTTGGTGGCCTCCTGTAGATCTCCCAGGTGGGTGTACTGCTCTGAGCTGGTCTTGCAGGTCTCGATCTGTTTCTTCAGGGTGTGCGCAAGTCGGGCATACATCTCCTCAGAGTCTCCGATCTTAGACGGGTCCGCTTCTTCTGCTGAATCCAGGAACTCATCAGTATCCAGAGGTTCAGAGGGCAGGGATGGGATCTACAGGGACAGGAATACAATTAATAATGGATACTTGGAACATGATCAAAAGGCATTGCTAAAAGTATTAATAATTGCATTATTCATATATATTCAAGAGGTTTAGGCATTCAAGCCCTGGCTGGGTTATACCAAGGGTTTTAATGATGGACATACTGCAAACTCTGCTTAGCACTACCAGTGCTACCGTAAGTCTTGTACAACTGTGCCAAAGGCAAGTCCCTGATACTCCAAAAGATTTGGGAGGGGTTTTAACTTTACATGTATCTAGAAAGAATTACAGAGGTGTGGTCCAAATTCTCCAGATGGGGCAGTCATAAAAGCCACAAGATTGGGAATCTAAAATGTCCTTCCGTGCTGTCACCACAGTAAAATGTAGGGGTTCAGTATGACAGATTCCTACAGTGTGCATTTCTTACCTTAGTCAAGTCAACAGGAAGCCCACTCTGAGCAGCTTCAATCATGGGATCAAAGCCCTGTGAAAGGAAAAGAAAAAAATAACTTGAGCAAATTAAGACAATCTTCTTTTCAATGGATAGGGAATTCTAAAAGTTGTCCTTCCATACCTCACTTGAATATAATCAACATGATATCAATGGTCATACAAACCTCTTTCTCTCATAAATACAAAACAATCCAATCAAGAGATTTTCACCTTGGCTTGTCTTAACAACATTTTGGCATGCTCCATGTCTCCCTCAGTCTTGGCTCTCAGGGCTGCCATCTTGAACTGTTTCTGTTTTTCCTGGAGAAACTCTAACTGTTGTTGAGCTGAAGTAGAAAAATCCAGGACATTTTTTTCATTGCATTGAAAGTTTAAAATGTTTTGAATCATCAACTCAAAGCTGGTACTGTATTTGCAATGTCACTATCCTTTAATAAGCCCTCAAACATTGTTTACATTAAGCAATCCCAGCTTACCTCTAGACTTTACCCCACTAGGTGATTTCTTTACAGGTTGTTTAGGTGCAGGCTGTGGTGACTTTGATCTTGACCTCCCAGGGGGCTGTGGTGACTTTGACCTTGACCTTTGACCTGCAGCACCACTGAAAATATGATATTTGTGTCAAAATTATTACTGTATCTTTCCTTAGAAATGAACCAACATCACAGTGATGTACACAGTGACTGTCAGGATTAAACAAAATTTGTAAACAAAGTTGGTACATGACAAATTAATGTTATTTGTGATATTCAATCATACCTAATGGTTTTGAGTCTGTGAAAAATAAAGTAGCAACAATGGGAATGAGAATATAACCTGTAATGTTCACCTGAGTACATAATAGTCTAGTAGTGTCAGTCAGGACTGTATTCCAAAGCCTTGCTGCAACCACTTACTACCCAGGGTCTTATACAGAAAGAGAAGCTGTAAAATGCTGCACAGTTGGGAGGAAGTGTTGTGCATACACAGCCAAGCTCACACTGCAGTTGGTAGGCATAATTTCATGAAACAAAAGCATCATAAAGATGTAAAAAGCATTAGATAGCTAGCTGACAACCAGTGACCAAGTATAACAATGTAGCCACACTGTTATATTGTACAGGACCATGTCTGGTGTTCTGACATCTCTGTTCCACACCTGTCATCGGGAGGACTGCCACGTGGCACAGGTTCAGGACTAATGCCAGGCAAGGTTAGGACCTCGTCACTGTCCCCTCCTAACTCTAGATCAGCACTGCAAATACATGGACCATGTGTGAAAGTGCACAATTTCACATGTGCAGTTACTCACACATTGTAGAAACCATGGGCAGACAAGCAAAAGTGTATACAGTATCACAAAAAGTAGCCATAAGAGAAAAAGAGCAGGACCAAAACAGAAAATCAGCAGACTATTCTGAGGGGAAAGACTTTACCACACAGGCTTGTCAGATGGGGCACTTTCATTGCCTCTATTTCCTCCATCCTGTACTGAAACACTATCAACACAGTATTGAGAATTAAGCAGAAGAATACTACCGTATCTGAATAGCCACAAATACAGACACAAGCAAAACACTTGTGAATGACAATTTGAGAAAAGCAGAATGGACCAGATGCTGGAGAGGGAGATTACCCTGGTTGGCCGGGTGCTTGACCCCCAATGGTATCTCCATTAAAGGCTGGTGGGATTGCTTCATCCATTATCTTGCTATATTCTGGAGATAGAGCTGACTGCTTCACATCTGCTTCAAATGTGACTTTCTTAGGAGTTGTTGGAGTCTTTCTCTTCTCAGTGTCCTCTGTTAGTGGAACCACTTCAGTTTTAAAAGTTCCATGCTCTTCATGTGAGGTAGGACTCACCACAGCAACAGGTTTTTGTTCTACTCCATAAAATGGCTCCTCATTTGCATTTACATCACCAGCTACTGCTTCTTTCACCTCAGTACCAGAGACTGGTGTTTCTTTAATATCTGTTATAGGTGTCTTTACAAAAACAGGTGTCTCCTTTACCTCACTTGTGTGTGCCTTTTTGATCACAGGGACAGGAATTTTAGTAACAGGTGCCTCTTTCACTTCAGGGGCAGAAGTCTCTTTTCTCTTAATTACAGGTGTCTCATTCACAGGTGCTTTCTTCAGCACAGGCACAGGTATCTTAGTGACAGGTGCCTCTTTTACTTTGGTGACAGGTACCTTAGCTGCCTCAGTGCCTGGTGTCTCCTTAGCTACAGTTTCAGGTAACTTTTTAATCTCAGTGACTGGAGTCTCCTTTATCTCTGCAAGAGGTGCCCCTTTTAACACAGGTGCCTCCATGGTCACAGGTGTCTCCACCTTAGGGACAGCAATCTCTTTAGGCTCAGCCAGAGCCTTAGCCAAAGGCATCTTATCAAGAGCAGGTGTCTCACTTGCTGGTGTCCCTTTTATTTCTGTGACAGGTATTTCTCTGACGTTGGTCACAGGTGTCTCTTTAGCTGGCATCTCTACCAGGGCAATGTCTTTTGTCTCAGGGACAGGTAGGTCTTTTGACTCAGGGACAAGTGCTTCTAAAACAAGTGCATCAGGAACAGGTATCCCTTTTACCTCAGGGACAGGTAAGTCATTTGCTCCAGGAACAGGTGCTTTACGAACAGGTGCTTCAGGGACAGGTGCTTCAGGAACAGGTATCCCTTTTGCCCCAGGAACAGGTGCTTCAGGAACAGGTGCTTCAGGGACAGGTGCTGCAAGAACAGGTGCTGCAGGAACAAGTACCCCTTTTGCCTCTGGAACAGGGAAGTTTTTTGCTCCAGGAACAGGTGCTTTATGAACAAGTGCTTCAGGAACAGGTGCTTTAGGGACAGGCATGTCTTTTGCTTCAGGAACAGGTAGGTCCTTTGTCTCAGGGACAGGTGCCCCAGGAACAGGTGCTTCAGGAGCAGGTGCTTCAAGGACAGATGGGTATTTTTTCTCAGGGACAGTTGCTTCAGGGACAGGTACTTCAATAACAGGTGCTTCAGGATTAGGTGCTTCAGGAACAGATATCCCTTTTGCCTCAGGAACAGGTAAGTCTTTTGCTTCAGGAACAAGTGCTTCAGGGACAGGTGCTCCAGGAACAGGTGCTTCAGGAACAGGTGCTTCAGGTAGGTCTTTTGTCTCAGGAATAGGTGCTTCAGGGACAGGTGCTTCAAGGACAGGTGCTTTAGGAACATGTGCTTCAGGAACAGGTGCTTCAGGAACAGGTGCTTCAGGAACAGGTAGGTCTTTTGCTTCAGGCAGAGGTACCTGTTTTGTCTCAGTAGCAGGTGCTTCGGGGACAGGTGCTTTAGGAACCGTTATCCCTTTTACCTCAGGGACAGATACCTCTTTTGCCTCAGGAACAGGTGCTTCAGGGACAGGTAAGTCTTTGGCTTCAGGGAAAAGTTTCTCTTTTACCTCAGCCAAAGGTGCCTCTTCTAAGTCAGGGGCAAGTGCCTCTTTGACTTCAGTGACAAGTGTCTCTTTGACTTCAGTGATAGGTACTGGATTAACCCCAGGGACAGGTGCCACTTTTGTTTCAGTACTGAGTGTATCTCTTGCCTTCTCAGCTGCTTTCCCCTCTATCTCAGTGACAATATTCTGTTTTATCCCAGGTACAGGTGTCTCCTTATTAATGCCTTCAGCACAAGGTGCCTCACTCATGGAAGAACCAGTTTTCACTTCAGAGGCAGGTGATGGCACAAAGTCATTTGTTGAAACCTGTACAGCTTTTGATGAAACTTTCTTGTCCCCCTTTTGCACGTCATTCAGCTCAGCCCCAGGGAAGGCTTCCTCAGGTATAACTGCAAGCTTCTCTTCTGCATCACTACCCTTGGTCTCCATCCCATCATTTTCTTTCATATCACACACATCAAGCCTAACAGTTCCAACAAAGAACTTTTTAAGAACAGTCACTAAATTCCATAACAACATATCATAACAACTAGGGAATTCCTTGTTAAAAGTATCAAAAAGTAACCTGAAAAATACAATCTCAGACAGCATGGGGAACTGTGAAAGAGTGACAGAAAGAATATGAGACAAGTGATGTTCTGCCATTCAACACCTGGGACTCGAACAAGCATCTCACAACACTCAGCTATGTTAGCAGTAAGAACTTTCCCCTGCTACTTGATCCAGAAAATCTGCTACCAACCCAAGCTGCTTCTTATGGCAATGCCGTGTCACAGCCTGTATATGTAAGGAAGACAGGGAGACTCCCAACTCACCTTGGCTGAGCTGCAGGCTGAGCTGGTTGAGAAGGTGGTACAACAGAGATGCCGGGTACGCCTGGCCCTTCATCGTCCTGTGCAGCCCCCACCCCCGGGATGGGAGGGTAGCCAGGTGGGCAGGGCAGCTCTGTGAAGTCCACTGGCTTCCCTGACTTGTGATTCTTTATAGCATCCTGATATTGCTGTAAGTAAGACAAATAATGCTCTTAAGTTCCATAAGATGGAAAGTCTTAAAAGTGATCTCCAATTCCTGTTTGAATGAAGTAATGAAAATGTATAATTCATCATCTGCAATTTTGTAACAAGTACTTGTAACAAATCATGACCAGGTTTTATAACCTCACCATCTTCTCTGAACTACATACAAGGGCCACAAAACTGATAACTGATTGTTTGTCTACTTCTGTCTTACCTTCTTCAACTTCATAAAGCGTGAGCTCGGTTCGAGCGAGAGCTCGTCCAAAGTAAAGTGAAAGTAACATCATAGAGATTGACTGACTGACAACAAATGTTTTAACTTCTTGAAAAAGCTGTCAGCCTACTTTAGTTATTCTGCCCATCCTCCGTGCCTTGCTGCCGTTCCCCTCTGCCTTGGCCTGGTCACTAGCACTCTTGTACTTCTCCATTCTCTGCTCCAGGGCCTCCAGCACAGATTTAGGGGGAGGGGGGACTCCTGTAGAAGCTGCAGGAGCTTCCTGGGTTTTAGGGGGAGCAGCTGCTGGTGGGGGTGCAGAAGCCTGCTGCGTCGAGCTTGGCTGTCTGGAGGCCTGTGCCATCACCTCTGAAATGGACACACCAAAGGCATACATGTACAGTCAAAGAACGATCACATGGCAATAAGGCAATAAACCTACCTAACAAGACCAAAATAAAATTCAGCAAGGGCATAATACTGGTGCCTGAACACGTCTGGTTGGCTACCAAACTTATTGACTACAGAAGTTAAGTCTATTATATAGTAAAAGGTGTTAAGCTTATGAAAAACTTGTATTAGTTCTGTCTACATCGTGCATACCTTGAAGTGAGGGTGGAGGAGGCGGCATATTGGCCAGGTCCACAGGCTGCCCACTCTCTATTGCACTGATCACTGCATCAAATTGCTGAAATATGAAGGGAACAATGTCTTACGCTGGTCTTTGCAGTATATCTGATGAACAATTGGAGATCTATAAACCTTTCTTTTTTCACCTATCAGAATAGTCTCATTGCAGACAATAATCCCAATTAAGATCGAATTCTGTCTATCTGTCAAAATTATCATATTCAACTCCTAGAATGGAATGTTTGCAAATACATACTACTAGGCTTTTGATATACTCCATCAAAAGGCTTAACACACCTTTGAAGTCTTGAAGTATTTGAGCGTGGCCTGTTTGTCCCCTGCTTTCTTGGCTGTCTGAGCGGCTAACTTGTACTGGTCTCTTCTGGTTCTGATAAAAGCAAGTTTCTTCTTGTCTTCTGAATCTGTCAAAGGGAAATCTATTCATTAACATTTTATATGTGTGTAGCATTATTATATTTATGTGAAGTGACTATAATAACATTGTTGCGTGGTACTTCTTAACACAATGATATTGTATCAGTTCATCAACGAAACAATTAGCTATAGGTTCCATACTTGTTGCTCTTTTTCTTTACTGCTTAGCAAGTAAAAATGAATACTAGTATACACGTACTAAAAGGATGCTCCCTCAGAGAATATTCTGGATATAGCATTGTAAAGATGATTCTGTTTGAAGCTTGAAAACGTACCTGTTTCCATAGGAACAGGTTCCTGTGGTGTTGCTTCTGCTACCTGCGGCTTTACTGGAGATACTGTCGGTTGCATGGGTGTTACTGTTGGTTGCATGGGTGCTACTGTTGGTTGTAAAGGTGTCACTGTTGGCTGTATGGGTGCTACTTTTGGTTGAATTGGTACAGCTGTGGGCTGTACTGGAGGTGGCTGGGCAGGTTCAGGTTGGGAGGGAGGGGCCCCTGCTACAGCTACAGGAGGAGGGATGTCATCCTCAGCCACAGGCTTCCCTGCTCTCGCCGACTTCAGCTGACCTTCTATGGTCTGGAGTAGGGAGATGACAAAGTTCAACATAATAGGGCTCTGTTGATATATGCCTGAATGCATGAAAGCTCACCTCATCTTGTAACACTGTACCAGTATTGCAAAATAAGCAACTTGATAATACATCATTACAGTCAACAGCACTGATTGAGTAAAAACAAAGCAAGAAGATCCTAAAATGCTAGGAAAACCCTTACCTTGAGTCCCCTGTCAAATCTTCTGACCTTTGACCCTTCACCTTTGGCCTGTGCACTTGCCTTGGCAGCTGCATACATCTGTCTCCTCTCCTCCAGAAGTGCCTGCAGTCCAGATGACTAACGAACATGGAAACAGCTTCATTTAGACATTACACACTCACTAACGCACATGGAAGCAGCTTCATTTAGACATTACACACTCACTAACATTACCATCTGTCCTGTGACTACAGGGAGGGGGATCTAATGTTTGTTTTGTAGGAGGTCACGTCTCAACTATATGGGAACTATGTCCATAGTACAAATGTAGGTTCTGGCCACACTTCAAAAGTCTTTGCTATTCTGTGTTTAGTTCTTAACCTCTCACAAAAAGAGTTGATAGTGATGTTATAAAACTACATGATTCAAAAACTCTTCCGGATTATTTGAGATGAACTTGCATTTATTATAATTTCCCTTACTACTAGTATACTGTGTTGCTCTTTTCAAAATGTGACATTACCTGTCCACCTCTTGGAGGTTGAGGGGAGGGCTGAGGTTGTGGTGTGTCTTCACCAGGTTCCAGGGCCTGCAGCTCTGCCTGTTTGAAGCAACATCAACACTTACTGACTTACAGCACATTAAAAAAAAAGGATCTTAACACTAACAGTTTTGTTTTAAATTTCAGTACTACACAGTATACTACGTGAAATATTCAAATTTGACGGGAAAGTTCTCTTCAAGAAATCATTGACAGCAACAAAACTCCCCATAACACACATAGGTATAAAAATGCAATAATGCTGATTTACTTACTAGTAGGTCTGGGTCATTTTCATCTATATCATCATCATCATCACTGACATCCTTCATGCTCTCTGCTGCCATACGGTCAATAACAGACATGTCCACCGGTGCTGGGGAGAGAGAGAAGAGGAATTACTTACTTACACACAAAGAAAACAACAAATCTTTTGCATGGTCAAGTCTTAATTTGTGGTGGTTAACGTTGTCAAGCTGAAATAAATGACTTACTGTCCTCAGCAGGATCACTAGGGTTAGTGTCTTGTACAACTGGAACTGAAACAACTTCTGTCTGAGAACCATCCATGTCCCAGCTATCCAGTATAATACTTCAACTTGTGGAAGCTGTACCGTCCTGGGTGAAATCTCAGACCAAAACTGGCACTGTCTGGCTGCGGGCCTAGCCCGTCTCATTATCAGTACATAGTTAGAAAAACTTCACACAAAGGAGACATTTTGTCTGGTAGTGCTAGAATTTCGACAATGTCAAAAACTATGCTGCTGTCATCACAAACAATGAGTCCTTCACTTGACTAAAAGTATGTATTCTACACACTCCAATAATGCAGTGTAGAAATGTGTAGAAATAATGAATAAAAAAATCTGTATGATGTTCTTCCTTTTTTCGAACAACACAAACATCCCAACCCCAGCCCTGCCTTTCTTATTCTAACATACTTTGACTTAATGACCCTGGAGGCACCCAGGATAAATATTTAAGATTCAACTGTCAAGTTCAAATTCACTGCACGGTAAAGCAAAGGCATCTACTGTACAAACACTGTCATGTGAGTTGTTCAGCACATAATGTAATTGGAGCAAGTCTCACTAGTACATGTAGTTCTCTGTTGAATAGGCCTTGTTGATTAGCCTATATTTACACTTGGTAACCGTCAGGCAGGCTAACAGCCGGAGCACAAGTTAGTCAGGCTAGCTTCTGGTAGTGATGAAAATGATATCAGAATACTCTTTTCAGTTACTCTATTCAGAACATTTTTCTTGCCACTCTCAGAAGAATAATCATTTGGATGGGGTCTATACATGTAACGTTAGATGCTGTCAGGCCAATAAGGATTGGTGTCCAGAGTCATCTGTTTTACTTCTTAAAGCCCATATGTTCCACTTCAAACATTGTACATCAAATTGTGCAGCAAATTTGCAGTCTTTAAGAAAGGCTGATCTGATACCCACCTTTCCTTGGTTTAGCCCTGGTAGGTGCCGCCCCACCTCCCATCAGTGCTGCTAGTTCTGCCTCCAAGTCATCATCATCATCATCATCCATCCCTCCCATTCCTGGAGCCCTCCCAAGCATCCCCAACTGTCAACAGACATTTAATAAACTATTAACATCAGCAGCAGGTAATATCTTATTCCTTGCTTCTAGCTATCGTACAAATGATTGCACAAAGTTCATCAGTCATTGAATTATAAATGTAAGTTTTCCTATTACTGAACCTGGCTCTTTTGTGGGACACTTTATCATATGTCACAAATCTACCTTAGACCTTAGTTATGTTCAGATGGTGCTACCATATGATGGAATTGGCACGAAAACTCTCGCGAGACAACGAGTCTCCAACACGTGACCCCGAAGAGAGCTTGTCGGGACATGTACGGACAATCCTTCATTCTGCAGTTCGTCACGCAGCGCTGCAGTAACGTGGGTAATAGCGCTGACAGAGACGGACGTGTGCTGCAACTTCCCGCGCTTTTCGGAGACGCCTCCTCGGTTTAGACCACTCGGACTCTAGTTTTTATATTTTTTTCCTTCCCCTGGGTTTACCTTGGCCCCTCGGAACTCTCTCCGTCCCGAGTTTTACCCCCGACCATGTTTGGAGCCGGCAAGAGAAAGATTAAACTCCCCGCGCGATACGCCGCGTCTCCGGCGGAGGACGACCCTGAATGGCTTTCGACTCCAACAGACAACCTCGCGGAGCAGCTAGACAACGAAATTTTAGGCGTTTCCAGACGCATAGAGCAAATGAAGGTCGACATGGGCCTGGAAAACCGGACGGAATCCACGTCTACCCCCCTCCCCACGCACGGCGACGTCATCGGTCAGAGGTCGACCATCCCAGAAGCCCTTGCGCAAGATCCTCAAGATGGCCGCCACCAGCGCCTTTCAACAAGAGCTCCTAAGCCCATCGCCCCACCGGATGGCCACTATCCAACCTTGCGTGAGGTCCGGGCGTTTCACAAGGCGCATAACGACCCGTCCACTTTCACACAGCATTTCCCGAGGCAGACAGGCGGGATTCACGTCGCCGATACGATCCGAAGCTCTGACGGACGTCCCATGCAGTTCAACCTTCAACACGTCTCTGACGAGGACGCGCACCCGCCGGCCCAAGGTAAGAAGCTCAGTAGCGGTCTTTCGAGAAAAGCACATGACAGAGTAGTTCGAGAAGTGAACTGGCCGCATGAATTCGTCTTCTCTGCCAACACCACCATCACTCATGACTCGCTGACTTTAGATCAACTTGTGGCTGGCGAAATGGCCATCATCCTAAGTCCTCATACAAATCCCATGGAGAGTCAAAACAGGGGCCATATTTTGAAAGGGCTCATGCTCGACGTTCCCACCTATTCCTTTTCCGGTATTAAGAACTTCTACAAGATTCTGTTTATACACGTAGAGCACGGCCTGGTCATCATAGACAGCACTACTACCTTATCAGAAGTACACAAGTTGAAGGAGGAACATCTGCGACGACCTCCCTGCAACCACAACAGTATTGATGGACAAGCAGGACATGGTCATGCCACACCAGTTGAGAGAGCAGGGGGCTCTGGAAGCACGTATTGCTACAGATTCCAGGCCAACAATTGCGCCTTCTCTGCAGATCACATAGCTGCTTCTGGTACCCTTCACGTCCATGCCTGCAAGTTCTGTGCCAGACACAGACCTGGGGTTGATGCTGGACACCCTGCCAAGTTCTGTCCTTATAACCGGGACCGCGGCCGACAGGGCAACCACGCAGCTGCAAGGGACACTCTTGCCTGACTAGGCCCAGTCCAGACTTCAGAACTGATAAACCCGGCATCGACTTTGAATGGACATAGGACTACGCAGATGCCTTCGACAGCGGGCGTCGCCAGTCAATCCCCACTAGTGATGACTGCAAACGTCACACGCAGACCTAGCCCGTTGTTACAACTGACTGCCTCAGCAACAGACTCGTGTTCCTCAGATCATGATCCAAATCCCCCACCCTCTGAGATGGCGAACCCCCTTCAGCACCCACCCGCTCTGAAGCCTTTACCAGACAAAACGGCGAGCGCGTGCCTCCACCCACATGCCCTGAAGCCCTCACCAGCGAAGACGGCCGGCATGTACACCCACTCCCACGCTCCGAAGCCCTCACCCGCGAAGACGGCCGGAATGTACACCCACTCCCATGCTCCAGAGCCCTCACCAGCAAAGACGGTGGGCATGTACACCCACTGCCATGCTCCAGAGCCCTCACCAGCAAAGACGGCGAGCGTGCAGACCCACTTACGTGTTCCGAAGCCCTTACCTACGAAGACGGCGAACAGTGACCAGCCTTCTACACCTGAGCTTCCTGCCACACAGACACGGAGTGCAGCTGATCTAACCTCAATCGACCAGTTCCCGGTTTCGCTCAGCAGCAGGCTCAGACCAGGACGGACCCAGCTTCCTGCATCAGGTCGTCCACGCCTCAGCCCCCAGCTCTGAAGCCCTCACCAATTACGACGGCGAGCATTCCCTGCAGCCCCCAGCTCTGAAGCCCTCACCAAACACGACGGCGAGCATCTCTCTGCAGTCCCCAGCTCTGAAGCCCTCACCAAACACGACGGCGAGCATCCCTCTGCAGTCCCCAGCTCTGAAGCCCTCACCAAACACGACGGCGAGCATCTCTCTGCAGTCCCCAGCTCTGAAGCCCTCATCAAACACGACGGCGAGCATCTCTCTGCAGTACACAGCTCTGAAGCCCTCGCCAACTACGGTGGCGGGCTCTCCCAACCGTCACATGATGAGAGGAGCGGCTTCGATCGTCATCCTCCTCGTTTGTCTGTTGATCAGCACCTGCCGGAGTCGAAGGACATGTCACTTCGGGTCGCGGCTCACGCCGGAGAGCCGATGCGGAACGTTTGTAACTTCGGCCGTCAGTTGAACGACTACGTGACGGCTACGTGTACTCGCGGGGATGCGGTCCCTCATCCTGCAGCGTTCCTGACAACCCCCATCAGAGTCTTCTTGGCGCCTTCGGTCTGGCCTGACATCTTGGGTGTAACGCTGACACACCGACGCATGAATAAAGATGTCACCGCCAAGTACAACTCTGATCCTTTATTGAGTGAGACAATTATGTTCAGATGGTGCTACCATATGATGGAATTGGCACGAAAACTCTCGCGAGACAACGAGTCTCCAACACGTGACCCCGAAGAGAGCTTGTCGGGACATGTACGGACAATCCTTCATTCTGCAGTTCGTCACGCAGCGCTGCAGTACCACCGCCATCCCCACAACAGACTGTAGTTATTTCATGTTAGTTTCGTCACATTCACACATTGTGTGCACCTGTACCCTGCACCGTTAACTAGATGTAGCCTACCTAGAGTAGTGTCACTCCGTGTCAAGGTATTATCCTTAAATCCCGAGCTATGTGGCTGCGGCTAGATTATTTTAAAATTGCTCAGACAGCTGTCGCTTTAGTGATTTTACTATCACATCTACCGAAGCGAGTTCGAGAACAAATCTAGTCCTCTTTTATGCCACATTCTTGACGTTTTTAACCAACCTTTTTCTGTGAGCAATGGATTGTATTAGTGGCATCTTGACCTTGTTTATTTTAACTAGTTGTCTATCTTTTATTAATGCCATGACTAGTTTCTAGCCTACCAGATTTAACAATTACGAAGTACAATACTCAACTTGTCTTTTATTGAGTTTTAAATGTTTGTATCAAGTTGGGTAGTAGGCCCGAGTGCCTCAGTCATCCTCGTTAGCGTCAGAGTTTCCTCGGCGTAAATGCCGCTCACAGCCTCGTATGTATTGTATATATCTGTGAAGTTATATCTCAGGGCGGAGAACGAACCAACTAGTCTTGTCCACGACTTTATTGTTACTGTTCATTCACTGAGCACCCTATTTCACATATAGTTGTTCCACCCTTCCACTACCTTGTTGCTCGTTCTGCCTAGGAGCTAAATGGCACTAGGCCTGACATCTTGGGTGTAACGCTGACACACCGACGCATGAATAAAGATGTCACCGCCAAGTACAACTCTGATCCTTTATTGAGTGAGACAATTCATCCTGTGCCTGATGGCACATCGGACAGCAAGCTTCCACTTCCTTTTATCAATTAACGTTATATGATGACTTATATCCATAAATTTACAATTTGTAATTATTTAGGGGAGAATGATTATATAAATAGAAATTGCTCCTTTCAAATTAGCCTGATTAAATCGCTTTTGCCGGCCGCCCAACATCCAGCCGGCCCCCGGACTATGGCGGACTATGTAGGGAGCCCCCCGGAGCTTGGGTTACATAGGCTACTTTCAAATACATGTATTATACAAGTGTAAGATTATAATGTTAACGGTTAACGTTATATGACATGTTATCTCAAGACAGGACCATGCATTTTTTCAGGTCACAATTCCCTGGATATCGAACAGAGGTTATAGAAGTCTTCGTGAGATCCAATAACGTTGCAGTGTCAGAATACGGGTCAGATACAGCTATCATGTACAGATCACGCAGCAATGACTCACACACCCACAAGTAGCTTTACAAACACCTCATGATCATCGCAACGATACATGCATCTAGAGTATAGTAGATCGGACATTATGGACGCAAAAGCCTTCTGTCAGTGTTCTTCACCTAGAACCAAGGAGGTTAAAGAAACCCGCCTGGCTGAAACATTCAGATGTCGGTCGTAACCAGGAAGTGTTTGTCAAAAGAGACAGGAGTGACAAAACCAAACGACAGGTCACTTTCCTCGCTTTTACACAAGCTAGAAGGACGACAGGCAAAAATTGGTTTCATGTAGGGGAACACTTACATTGGCAGCAAATTCGCTGTCTTCACCTCGGGTCTTTTTCTTCTCTTTCCGTCCAAACATTGTGAAAGCTGGTAAGATACTGCGGTTTGCTTTGGTGTTGTTGGAATTATCCAACTATGCGGCAGCCATCTTTGTTTTCACCTCACAGTCATACTTTGGACGAGTCCACTGTAAGGGAAGTACGGGGGTGCGGGGTCATCGGAGGCAGTCAGAAAACGTTACGATTTTCACCCCAACATCTGCAAGCGAACAAGGGATTCGATAAAACCTTTCATTATATCATGCATGGTATGTGTGAAAAGTGATCTCCTACATTCAGTTCTCTAGTCCATCTTGTTATAGAGCGCTACCTGCCGTTTGAAGAATCTATGATCAGCTTGAAGATTAGGAATTCTACAACCTCTCTTATGATCTCTTAAATCCATCACTGATTGCAAAAAAACAAACAAACAAACAACAGCAGCAAATAGAGAAAATGTTTGGAAGAACCTTTGAAAAAACAAAGACATTGCTACATCACGTATATAACGTTAATGTCCTTTAGCCTGAATATCAGCCTTTTTAGCTTTTATTAAGATATTAAGAGATCATAAGAAAGTTAAAAAGGCTGTCAGTCAGGCTAAATGTCCTTCGAGCAAACAAGTGAAATTTTCTTTTAAAACTGGGGAAAGATTACAAAATTATTAATAGCAGACTAGACTGTGTACTAAGAGACCTATGTATATTGAACGATTTATTTTCAATTTCGGAGTTGACCAAAGCAAAAGTAAAGGAACTTGAGCCGAAACGCCTATAGTCTCATGGTTACTTGAACGTTTATAACTATAAACTCGAAGCAGATGTTGTGATCGGATAGAAGGTTGTAATGTGGGCGGCTGTCAGCATAGCCTGGGTTCCAGACCCATAGCACACTGGACACAAAGTTTCATAGTGAGCAAGTCTCAGAGACACCCCGGACAGGAAATGAAACAATCCCCTCCCAATATCTACTTGGAAATAAGTTACAACTACTCAGGAATTGAACAGTTTAAGTTATCGGGAATCGCTCAAGTCGAAGAAAAAGAAAAATTCACTATTTCCAGAAACAGCCCCGCCCGTTCTGGGTATAAAGGATGTGGCAGGCTTAGTAATCGCGAGTGGGAGTCCCGTGACCTTTTTTTTTCGAAAATTCACGTGGGAGTTGGAGGATCGAGGGGCGCGTCATACTTCTGCTTTAAGAAGTTCCTCAAACTTGCCTACTTCCTCAAAGGGTATATATAGAACGATACAGGATTGCGCGTGAAGGCAATTGTGCGTTCGACGTCGGATACCACGTGCGGATACAGCCACGAGCAGCACCTTGAAAATATATCATCCAACGTGGGACACTAGAGGACGATAATGAGGTAAGATACTTTTGTGAACACTTTTCTCTATTGCAAGAATATTGATAATGTTACAGTTACTGCCGCGTGAATGTAATTCTAATTCGTACAATGCCCTTGTTGCGACCGATCCGATACATACATGTCGTTGCAGGTTTTGGGTTATATTTATTGGAGCATGTTACCCATTACAATCCAACAGAGAAGCCTTGTCACTTTTAAACGAATACTACTAATGCTCACCGAACAACCAAATGCTTTGTACGACAAAATCACATTCCAATTCGACGTATTTCGTCGCGCGCCGTTTTGAAATAGTAACCATACTGCATGCTGAGCCGAAAAGGGCAAGCCTGTCAGTAACACAAACACTGCTGTCCCGTTTATACGGACCCCTCCTGACTCAGACGTCGGTCAAAGTTGGGTGGGCCGCCACAAGCGCGATTAACCAGACTAGAAAAGTTTCAGATTTGAGTGACCCGCTCTGTGACTGATGGACAATGTCGTGCGAGCGGCATCACTTCCTTCTAAGTAAACTTCATTCTAGAAGGAGAAATGCTTTTTGAGCCTGAAAGTACACGTGTTGCGGACAGACGAAAACACGAGAGTTTAATGCTTGCACGACCACAAGACTGTACTGTACGCTGTCAGAAAACTATACGCGTTCAGTCTCTTGAAAACTTTGCGTAAAATTCTGCCATGCCTCAATAAGCCTTCTCACAGTCCCGAGTGCGCATGTGCGGTCGCGTTGCATTGTGGTCCAGGTCAGAGGTTAATGTCACTTCGAGTTGTAAACAAATGATGCAATGGCCGGCATCAAGGCCGCGCCGGGTAGCTACGGTGGCGAAACATCGCTGGAACAGTTCAAACTTTGGCCTAAGACACTTTTACAGCGATATGTGAGAGATAGAGGGCTGCCAGTTACAGGAAGTGTCCATGATCTCAGGGCGCTAGCGTATTCCGCCACGATTATGTGCCTGCCGTTGGTACCGACGCCCCAGGAAGAAGAACAGACCAGGTGAATACTATTTTTTTTGTCTCGCGCGTCCCCCTTCTTAGTTGTGTAATCTTACACGCATTTTATATGTGTAGTCGACATAACCACCTTTCCTCGAAACCCGTCGTCGACGGCGGCTGTACATAATATTTGAAATGCCGTCGCACCTTACCTTTGTTTTTACACCGACATCTCGCCGACGTTGTTTAAACATGTCTTACTAGGAAATTTTGGCCGCACAGAAAACGTTGCCGTAACTGATAATCCTATAATAATCCCATAAACTAATGGAAAATTTCAATTTGTTTACTGGTCAGCCCCTTTCCTTTATATTATTGATACAATTTTTTTCTCTGATCAATGGCTTGAACTCAACAGCTTTATTTTAAACTACTAACTGTCCGGTTCTAGAGCCTCTTCCCTCGAACGGTGCCGGTATAGATCACCTGTTCGAACACGAGCACCTGTTCGAGCACGAGGCACGTGCGCCCGCACGTGTTCGAACAGGTAGCCGCGGCCCCGCCCAAGGGAGGGGTTAGAACCGGTGATAATACAATGCTTTCTATTGTATAGATGCGAAGACTACAGATCACTTTTGACTGTCGATGGCAGACAACTCCCCGACCCCTTTGTTGACCTGAAAAGTGGCTGGAAGAAAGAGGAAGATGGGATGCAGCACTGGCCACCAACAATGTATGGGGACATGGCTGAATACCTTGTGGCTAATGGAGAGGTACAGCTGCAGAAGAGGCTAATGGGGGATTACAAGGATGGCAAAGCTTTTTCGTACTTTGATTCTGGCTTCATCAATGAAGTTTTGTATCATCCAATAAATGAGAATTCAAATGTTTGCTTTGTCAAAACAACCAGTGGCAGATCACAGAGAAAAAATGATGAGGCGCACCAAGTGTGGGTCGCACTCCAAAAATCAACTGGGAAAATCCGGACAGCATATTGCACCTGCTTTGCTGGGTAAGTAATTTTGACATTTTATCCATGTATCTAAGTGTCAGCCAGAAGTCCATGAAAATTTAAAAAGTATGGATTTCTCTTGCCAGACTGCATGTGCTTACATTAGTTCATAGGTGGTAATATAAATCATCTTTTTATAAACATAACTTTAGCAGTACTCAGAATATACTTTTCTTTACAGTCTGGGGTCCACATGCAACCACATTGCAGGTGTGCTGTTCAAGATGGACGATGCATGGTCAACAGGAATCACCAACAAGGCTTGCACTTCCAAGCCTGCAGAATGGACACAGCCAAGGAAACAAGCAAACACCAATGCTAAAAAAATCAAAGACATGGAGTGGCGGAGCTCTAAATGGTCGAAGGGCAAAAACAAGAAACCAATAAACACAACAGCTAGGAAGCTCTTCACTCCTGTTAAGGACGGTTCCAGCCCAAGTCTGGAGGAACTTATGGCAGACTTGTACGTATCCAGCAAAGATGCGTGTGTGTTTAAGTATGGGATGCCAACTGCAAGTGCTGCATATCCTACAGAGGATGACATAAATGTCGAAGAAGATGTTGAACTTGAAACACAGGAGAACGTACCCCAACCACTTCCTGAGCTGATAGCACAATCCCCCCTCCCAACCTTTAGTTCAGAGCAGATACAGGCTCTTAATGAGGCCACAATGCAGCAGTCATCTAACCCCACCTGGAAACAACAGCGAGTTGGGAGAATCACAGCTTCAGTCGCACGGTCAGTTATGGTAATGGCCGAAAAGTTGAAAAGCGACTCTACCATTTCACGCAGTGTTCTGGATGGGATCATGGGGAGGAAGTCTGTGCCATCGAATGTACCTGCTATTAAGTATGGGAATCGAATGGAGCCAACAGCAAGAGAAGCATACGTTACAGCGATGCGAGGCAGAGGCCACAAAGGACTCACTGTCAAAGAGGCAGGACTGTTTGTTATGAAAGAACACATCTACATTGGGGCAAGTCCTGACGGATTAGTAGAGTGTAGCTGCCAGTTCTGTGAACCACAGAATGGACTTCTGGAAATCAAATGCCCCCTATCCATTGCCAATGAAGATCCCAAAGTCAACCCACCAAATTACCTAGTGAATAAGGATGGCGTGCTACTGCTGAGTCACTCACATGGATACTACAGCCAAGTACAGCTGCAAATGCTAGTGACAGACAGGGCGTGGTGTGACTTCTTTGTGTACACTAATAAGGGGCATCACTGCGAGAGGATCCCAGCAGATAAGCACCACCAAGAGAAGTTGCGTAAAGCAGCAACAGTTGTTTTCGAACAACTTGTACTCCCTGAACTGAAGAATCCTACAGAGGGTAAGAGAAATGTCATTACATATCTGCAGATATACAGCATGCAATAATATAAAAGCAATGTAGAAATATATAGAAATAAAGTAATATATAATGTTTGTAGTGATATTCCACTTCTGTGTCTACATGATGTACTACAGTACATAGTGTTACATGCATAACAATTCTGTTGCACTTACATTGTAAACAAAATATAGATATGGTTAACATTTGTACTGTTCATGTACATCAAGATGTAGTAATTGTCGGGTAAAATAATTTTTCTTTTCTTTCCTTCTTAAAGATATCACTGACCCATCAGGAGATGAGCGCGCAGACACACAGTCTCCGGGTGTAGACACTGAGGCACCAGGTCAGATATGTACAACATGTTATATTTATACAAGAAGTATAGTAACAGAATAGAACCTTTATCTATACATTTTAAGTACATTTCAATGAAAATAATGATAATCATTTCACTTTTAGTAACAATTGTCTGGTATTCTTCTATATAAGTCTTTCTGTTTGCTGGCCCTGACTTTGTAGTTTATTTCAGATGACCAACTATGGGTGTGAGGTTTGGGGGGGAAAAGGGATTTCTTTTTACTCTATGATGCAATACTGTTTTCCCTTTCTTCACACAGGTGAGGATGACTCAATGGAATCTGCATGTGTTGTCTCCAACTCTGCTTCTACAGACACAGCCCATCCTGCTGAGGACAGTCCACATGCTCCTCCACCTGCAAAGAAAAGAAGAGTGATGAGTACACAGCAGAAGAAAGCGCTGCAAGTTCCTGGGCCTATTTACCTGTGTGGAACCTGTCAGTCTCAGTGTCTAGATAATGTAGAACATGAAGCTGATAGCAGTGTTGGTTGTGACAAATGTAACAGGTGGTTCCACTGGGGATGTGTTGGGTTTGACTCAGACAACATGAGTGATGACTGGTATTGTGATGAATGTTTAACTGACCTGTAACATTAGGTTCCGACGAGTGGTGGTCTGAGGTTGGACAGTGCAGCACATATAACAAGAATGTCATCCAGCAGTGGTACCATGTTGAGAGGCACAGTTCTTTTCAGGAAAGCAAACCATTTGACACGTCCTGCAAAAGGAAACATACATTTAATCATTGACTTTAAACTTTACAGCAGCAAGAAGTAACTACATCCAGTCTTTACCTCTTGAGTGAATCAACAACTCATTATTAGAACTAATAACATTCTTACCTATTGCTCTCTCCACATGGATTCTTGCGTTTGCCACCTGCTTAGTTTTGCTGACTGCCTCCCTTGTTTGCTGTGTCCATCCTGAACTTGGGGGTGGGATTTCCAGGTGGGCTTGACGTTGTAGCAGTTCACTGCTGATTGGGAATCCCCTGTCTGCTAAGATGACATCTCCTGGGTCTACCAGGTCCAAGAACCCAGAGTCCAGTACAATGTTTTTGTCGGATGACCTTCCACCATAACCGTTAGAGAGGAAGGAGATGGTGCCATTTGGTGTGATTCCAATCAGGTATTTTGCGGTGTTGTGTCTCTTATAGTCGCTCCACGTGTTCTGTTGCAGGGTCAGGAGTCTGGGTTTTTCAATGAAGATCTCTGTACAGTCTATCGTGCACCTTAGCTGTGGGTACTTCTTTCCAAGACCCGGGGGCATATGTTGGAGAATGGTTTCCTTAGCCGGCCAGAAAATCAGCGACTTAAGATGGGATGCTAGAAAGGGTATCCACGTGTTTACTATCTTTGAGCACAGGCCTTGTGATATCCCAAAGATATCACATAACAAAGTGTTGGTGACTCCCAGCCGTAGCCTCATTAGCACCAGAATCAGTTCCTCCCTACTGCTCAGCTTCCGAGTTGGTCCAGACTTTTTGGGGCTTTGGCTGAATTTTCTGACTCCCTTTTTCATATGGACAGCGTGCGTCCCCCTCCAATACCGCAGCTTGCTCACCTTCTTTTCAACTGATTTGTACAAACTGTCCAAAGCTTCTTTGTTCTGGAGACCGGTATTCTGGCACACTTTTTTATCGGAACCAACAAAACGATCGATTAGTTCGGTAGCTTTTGGTTTCATGTTTGTTTTCTCCACATGTCCACGTTTTCCTTCTTCGAGTTTCTTTTTCAGATTTGAATTTTCTTCCCGCAGTTTTTGGCAGTTTCGACAGACAGTCTCCTGCTCCTGGCCACAGTAGTTGTGTTCACTTAGTTCTGAATCAGTTGAAACTGTAGCTGTTGTTACTGGTGTTTGGGGTGTGAAGTAGGTATGGTCCATTGTGTGAGGCTCAGATGCTGGTTGATTATGAGATGATGTAGGCTGATGTTGAGCTGCAGGTGATTTTGTTGCTGGGGGGGTCTTCCTTGATTTTGTTGCTGGGGGGGTCTTCCTTGATTTTCTTGCTGGGGGGGTCTTTCTGTCTGCGGGTGGCTTTCGTGTGGAGGGTGGCTTGGCAGCATATCCTAGATGTTCTGTAGGATAGGGGTTTAGCAGTGTGGGTTTTCCATCCCGGAAGTGCCTGGAACATATCCTCGACTTCCTGAAAAGAGTATATATGTATTGCGCATCATGCACTTGCAAATGCATAGGTGACAAAGAATGAATTGATGTATGTATATAGTGTACAATGATGATGATGTATATAGTACAAATATTTTTGTTGGCATTGTACACAATTACATTTTGTAAATACTAGTAGTAGTTAAGACAAACATGTGCCAACAAACTGAAGTATTGTCTGCTTTGTCTAATACTGATGAAAAGTAAAACCTTTGGTCTAAATATCTGTAAGGAAGTTGCTATTTCATAGTCAATAATGCCACACCATTAGTGACTAGTTGAATTTAAAAAGTTGATGACAGTTTTGAATTTTAATGTTTAGTATAGGTAGGATGTAGTACTGTAATTTCAAGTTCTGTAGGAAGTAAACTTCATCAAGTACTAGTGTATGTGCATATTCTTTATAAGTACTTACGAATTGGCCTTCCATTTTTTCCTATTCACCAACTTGATCCACTGTTTTCTACTGTCTGGATTTCTTCTCTTGGTTGGGAATGTCCACAGCAAAAAGGGCGGTGTGCATGTGCACTGTCCTTGGTTATGTTTGTAACCTGTGTAAACATTGCAAAAGTTTGCAAGAAATTGGTATCCTTGACTGGTTTATGGTTATGGGGAGGAGACAGGGTATGAAGATACAAAGAAACAAAAGAAACATACAAACAATGACACATATATATAATGTATATACTCTACTCTATTGAATAAGTAACAGAAACTGTTAAATCTGTTTTTGTTTTTTTTTACTTTATGACAATGGTAATTTGTGTTATTATTCTGAGCGTCGCCAAAAATATTAGTATTTACTACCACAAATTTACTTTCACTACAAGAAGGGCCGGTATCTCACATCATGCTGTGGCCCAAATGCAAATTATTACCCATAAGATTTATGACGTGCGGTGGTGTAGACGTGGCCGGCGTTGCAAATCCCCATCAGTGCATCGGCGGTGGCCGAAGTCCTTTGCAGAACGGTAAGCCTTTGGTCCACTTTTTCCGCCGAAAAGTAAGTAGAACGGGAAACAACAGAACTCACGGGGTCCAAGAGTAGGGGTCCACCACATACATGTATGAGTGGATCAGAAACCAACAGCGCCTTTTGCACTTAGTTAGTATCAAATAGACACGCACGGACAATGTCTAAAATAACCCACATGTTTGTGAAACAAACAATTTTTTTTCGAACAAACCATGAAATATAAAATGAATACAAACTCACGATTTTGACACAACAAAACAATGCTTGCGAAAGCGAACGAAAAAGAGCAATCATAATAAACCTGGGTGAACGGCGCACTGTTCAGCTTCCCAATCCTCCACCTTTCCACGGCCATTTCCGCAACCAAACACGGCGCAGTGTCCCCAAAGCCCCCCCTTTGAGCGTGTTTCGCTGCCAAACTCCATCAACGACAAATACGACAACTGCGATCAAACTCTATCGGGGCCGGGTTTGGTTCTTGTTGTTGTTATGACATACGATATGCGGTTCGAAGTGACATTAACCTTTGACCTGACCCACAATTCCGCGCGGCGCTGGATCTGTGAGAAGGCTTATTAAGCTAGCTTACAAACTGTTGTCCGCATTTCTTTTCTACTCTCTCTCTCGTAACATCTCCGCGTATGTCTTCTCTGTAGTTCGACCTCGGTATGCTTTGTCATGCATGACTTTGCAACGACCTCAGTCATGCTTTGTCAATTACTTAGGTAAAATATATTTGAATCAACGTCATCAGACAAAGCGATGTCCGCTGTTCTCACCTAGCCCACTCACACCTATATCAGTCATCAGCAAACAGGAAACGTATACAAGCTGCTTGCGTCACTAGGCTTTGGACTCCGCCCCATACGCACAGCCACCCACCCATCCACCTACAGATACCTGCCCACCTTCCGCTTAACCAAGGACACTAAAACTTATAAGGCGTGGATCCAATCATATCAGTTTACTGAGTCCCTGAAATTCGAAAATATAGTACCAGCCACGACCAGGTACATGCCACGCGTTCGCGGCAAATTTAAGAGACGGGTTTCACTGACAAGATTCGCAAATTGAGTCATTTGAAGCACTTCATAACTCGAGACTCTGTGACTGTGTAATTCCTACGTAGAAGTATCCAGATGTGCTACGCCAAAAGCTCTTCCAGTGCTGTGCTGGTGTTTGCCTGGACATTCCTCTGGGCAGGGACTCTAAACTTGTCCGCGGGAATAACGGCTAAAGCGGCTACCTCACCGGCAACTCCAACCGACAACTACGATTACTACGAATATTATGGTAAGTCCTGTTGACAGAACTATCGAATCCCCCCAAAATATTATTACTATACGTTGTTATGTCATATTTAGTTTGCCTCCTCTTCGATTTGTTGTATCGACTTTTTTTTTCGTTCTTCCTTTTTGTTTCCTGAGATGTGAAACTACAGCTGGCAAATATAAATCTGGGGGATGAGTAAACGGGCAACACAAACCAGCGTGACTAGTCTGTATTGGAGGGCGTGCAGTAGTGTCATATAATCATATAATAATAACGGTGCAGCAGTTTCCACGCCTACTCAGGTGTTAAACCGTGATCGGACACGACAACACACGATGTCTTGTAACGGCGTCCCACTTTTTATGGGGCACTATTAAGTGTAGTCACAAAGAGAAACTAATGCTCAATGCTTGACTGACAAACGTGTAATCATTACGGTATCTTGAACAGGTGACTACGCATACGAAGACGCCTGCCACAACTGGCAGACCTACATACAAGAAAGTCATTTGGAGATGGGAACGGTTGGCGAGCCAAGCATACTAAGGTAGTACAATATTTCTTTTCCGTCCAATAGAGTTAGCGTCCCTTTGAGTCGATCAGAGTGGGACTTTTTAAAAAAACAGAATTCTGTGTACTCATGTGTTGACGTCCTTCCTTCCTACCTGGTTATGACATAGGTGTCCTTTCTCGGAATGTTGGGATGGCTACACAACCACCTGGTACCGTAACGGCGTTGAGCTTAAACTGGATTCAACAACGGGGGAAATCGCACAGAGCGGTGATGCAGGTGAACAGCTGCAATTCCCACGACTTCGGCAAGAGGACGCTGGCTCGTACACCTGTCAAATGTCTAACGGGACCCACACGTTTGTCGGAAACATCCACCTAGAGGCTACAAGTAAGCGTTACACAGTTGCATGCCACCGAATGAAACGAATGCGAAATAACTTAAACTACAATGCAGAAGGCGTACTAGTATATAGATAGTGTTTTCATCAAGAGACAGGCGACTGTGAGTTTTTTCCAGACTATTTATTGAAGGGGCTAGATCGGTCAGATCAAGGACATTATGCCTTGGATTCATTAATTGTGAATATCACGATACTTGATATATGTACTTGATACTTTGTTGGGATATCCATTAGATGTACACATTTTTCGAGATGACCCAAATTTGAGAAAGCGCTTGAGAGTGCCTCTGCAGTGTAAGAAGCCGGCTTTAGAGATGGCTTGCTATCGGCCATGATTCTTGAATGTACTAGTATGTCAGCCTCACATAACCATCACGGTTCTCTCCACAGACCCTCCCTCCATTACACCGCCCTCGATGGACCCTGTCGACCCTCCCAAGCTACAGAGGAGTGTGGGAGAAAACGCCACGTTCGTCTGCAGGGCGTCCTACGGCGTCATCGGCCCCGCCACGTTCCCCCAGCTGTACTGGGTCAAGAACGACACCTTCGTCAGCGACAACGGTAGAGTGGTCCTTCGCCGTACTAGCAGGTATGGGATTCCTCACAACAGCTGGGAAAGAAACTTTAGGGCATCTTTTCCGTATATTTTTCCTGTACAGCTGGGAAAGAAACTTTCGGACATCTCTTCCGCATATTTCTAATGTGTAGCTGGGACATAAACTTTAGGGCATCTTTTCGGTATATTTTTCATGTGCAGCTGGGAACATCTTTTTCGCATATTGCTCATGTATCCACAGGGATACATCTCTTCATCTGCTAGGAGATGATCTTCCTATTTCAGTATTTTATTCACAGCTCCTTTTCAAGTCAAAAGTATCTCAAAATCAGACATAAAGCCTGTCTCGATGGATGTAAATATTTTCTGCTCCATATGCATATAAACGAGTTTTATGTCATCAATATCATGTGACATCACATGACCTCTTGGTTTTACCCACACAGGACAGACCCTGACGGTTCCCACTACATGAATGTAAGTCTGTCCATCTACCAGATACAGGAGGAAGACTTCGGACAGTACACCTGCATCGCACACACTACATATGGGTGGACATCCCAGCAGGCCACAATCGAGAAGGGTGGAATTCGAAGTGTCCTTGGTAAGTTGGATCAAATGCAACATTTTCTTAATTCTTCTTTCTTCCAAGGTTGGACAAAAAAACCTACGCTAAGTAATTTATTTGGTGGTTATCGCACCTGACCAGGGATTATCTCACCATATACACCTTGGGGCAGGGCATTAACCCTTTATTATCCGATTGCAATTGAGTAAACATTCCTCCTCTTTCATGTAGAGCCAGAATTCTTTGAGAAGGCGAAGAAGAGCATAGCCGAGAACTCTACACTCTGGGCCCTGTCTGTAGTAGTACTCATCGCCATTGCTGCTATGGTCACCCTGGCAGTGGGGATCCACATCCACCAGAGGCGCAGGGCCGACTGTAAGGCCTTGAGTAAGGAAGGTAAGTGTTGGGCAGATTACTAGTATGGCATGATTGTTTTACACTGGAAGAATGGTACTATTTGTTGATGATACCATCCAAAGTCAGCTTTACATCAAGGAGCTTCTAGGTAAAGCCTTGTTTACATTAACTCATTATGATCAATGCATACATGCTTGTTCACACTTTGTTGGGTGCTAAAATCTGATCATATATATTTTACAGAAAAGCCACAAGATACAGTTTGACAGAAGGATGCATTCTGCAGCACAATACAGTGGGAAGAATATGTCTCTACGGTTGTGAATTAATCAAGTCAGCCATTTCTGCCATCAAACCATTCATCCACAATACATGTACATTTGTTTGTCCACTTGAAAATAAGAGAGTTACAGTAAAACTAACTGTGTAACGACCACAAAGCAACAAACTTCAGTGTCCGAAGACTTTTTTCTTTTAATCTCCATCATACACTTGACACTGTCTGCAATATATCAAGCATTTGCTGTTTTTCTGCAAGCCTTTCCAAGAGGAAGTGTTCCTGAAAAGGAGGAATGCACTTAAGTCAAGCCCTCAATCATAGCATTTTGGCTTTTACAATCCAGAAATCTTTGTAATGAATTAATATGTATGTGAATATGGTTTACATGAATCTACATGCCAAACTAAGTCATAACTGCTGCTCAATGTACACTACTAGTAACATGACCAGAACCATTCTGTTAGTAATTACCCTTTGTGTTACAACTCGTAGTAGTCGGAACATAGGCCAACAGGAAACTTCTTAACAAAATTTCAACAATCGCACATATAATGTTCTTTCTGTTTTGGCATGTTCGAGAGGAAATCTTTTTCTAAAAATCTGACAATGAATCTCACTATGCAATGATTTGCACACAGGCACAGTCCTGCATATCAACGAATGTTCATAATGCCCAAGCACTAGTTATTGATTGATCTGTTGCAAGAATAAATGTGATATTGTATGGTAGCATGTCATTAAATGTAGCATAGCTACTTATGTATATTTAAGTTGTTATGATGAATATGAGGAGAATAAGTTCCCTTCTACAGTGTGAATACGTTCCATATCCATTGTACAAAAAGCAAGGCAATCTTGGTTAATAGATCAACAATGTAGCATAGAATGTTTGACATTTGTAACATTGAGTTACAGCATTAAAGGACTGTATGACAATTACTTTCTGGAGTCCTTGTTACCATTGTTCCTTCTCATTTGATAATACAGAGGCTTATGACTCCATTTACTACACAATAATAATGTAGTAATATAGCAACTCCGTAGCCATGTACATGTAAATATACATATACATGTAGACTTTCTGGTGTTGTAAAAAGACATTGTTGCCTTTGCATGTAAGTATATATACTTCTGTGTTCCCTTATGTGTTCCTTTGGAGATAACACACTTCCATAATGCAAAAACTTCTCAATGCAATATGTTGGGATTAAGGAGTAGGCCTTGTGAAACTAAGTTTTTCTTCAGATTACAGTTCGGGTCATATGTAGAGTGACTATCATTGTACATGTTTGTACCTGTTCCTTCATCTAATGTTACATGTACAGTCTTGAAAAGAAAAAATGGAGCGAATAATACTAGTAATACAAATCAAGGGAGGAACTGTGTGGCGAGTTTATCCAACAAACAGAGCAGGCCAAGTATCTTGGCATCACTATCAGCAACGACTTGAAATGGTCAACACATATCAGCACTGCTGTAACACGTGCCAACCACACACTTCATTTTCTCAGCCGTAACCTTCGCTACTGCCCCCGTCAAGTCCGTGAGACCGCATATTTCAGTCTCGTTCGCTCTACTATAGAGTATGGTGCAGTTATCTGGGATCCTTATCTGAGAAAGGATATTGACACACTTGAAATGGTCAACCGACGTGCTGCTCGTTTTGTGACCAGTAACCACCGTCGTCAGGATGTCAGCGTCACAGCCCTCCTGCATGACCTGAGATGGCCGTCACTTCAGTCTCGACGACAGCAAGCACGACTAGTAATGATGTATAAGATAACCAATGGTCTCGTGGCTATCCCATCCAGTCGGCTTATCCCGGCAGTTGCTCGCACCCGTGCCAACCACGCCCACAAGTACAAGACTCTGAGACCACACTGTGACATTGCAAAATACTCATTCTATGCTAGGACAATTCCTGAATGGAATAACCTTTCTGCCGACGTAGCTGAGAGTCCATCATTACAAACTTTTAAGAATCGTTTATCGTCACTTCCGTAATCATGTGTATATCTCCCCTCTGCGCGATGTCCCTGTATGTAGGGAATTTGCAGAGTAGTAGCTAGAACTAGAACTAGGGACTGCCTGACTCCTATCAGCACTTGTTTAAAGGTAATCAAAACTAATTCAGAAAGTTGGACAAAATCCAGTCCAATCTTGGACAATTTCCAATGCAGTTCAGTTATGGTGAATTTGAGGAAACACAGTCCCTGAAAATTAAGGTTGACAACCTTCCAATGTTGCATAAGGACCTCTCCTATATTTAGTTTCAAGGCTATGGCCTACAATTACAGACACAGCCCTCACTTTGGCAAAATGATATGGCAACTAAAGACTGATGTTGGTGTCGATGTTGTTTTCCCTCTTCAGGATGACATCCCTGACTTATCTTACAGAAAGCAGACCTTGGTAAGAAGATAGTTTTTAAACCCTCAACTCACAACAGTACCAGTAGAATCATGAGGAAGACCTTGATGTTGCAAGTTCCCCTGGGGGTACCCAGAATAGGAAGGCTGGGGTTTAAGCCAGAGTTAGCTGAGTAATCTCCAAAGCTGGCATATTTATCAGTGACAAAAATGGCATCCATAGCTCACCTTCGCTTCATGATTTTTCACATGCGTACCATTTTGATAGACTAGCATATGTTTTGGATACAAAGATGCACATAAAAAGTTAGCACGACCTCTACATTTGTCCTACTAGCAGCGTATCCAGGGATTTTCGCATGCCTTCCCTTCATCTTGGCTCTTGAGGCTGTAGAAACACAGAAATGTTACAGTATGAATAGTCATGATTCATCAAACGAAAAAGAGCAATTTTGGAATTGTGTCAGTAGCTAATATAATACAGGGTAATATAATTACAAGTTCACAGCTATCAAACCCTAAATACTTCCTAGACATCTGAAATCTCTGATTCCTAATGTGATCCAATGATTGACACATAATTGTAATTTTCTGTCAAAAAAGGCAGCTACCTTGTCTGCTATCAGCTGGAATCCATGGCCTCCCCAGCATCTTCTTTCTCTTCTCTTCCATCACCACTTAGAACTGCTTGTTTAGCTGGCTCAACTTCCATGGGACTGTCCTTTTTCTCAGGTTCTTTTTGATTCTCTGTGTCTCTAGCCTCTGTGACTTCACTCTCTGCCTCACTTTTGTGTACATCTTCTGTAGGCATGTCAAGTGCAACATTTTCTGGAGAGCTGGTGAGTTCATCACCCGCTCCCCGTTCAGTATTTTCAGCAGCAGTGGTGTCCATCATTTCTGTTTCGGACTCTGTCCTTGCAGCCTCTACTACTGCAACTTTTTCTCTGGTATTGTTCACTTCGGTACCTCGCAAGGTATCCTGCACTTCCAACACTACTTTTTGTTCCTGAACTTGCTCCACTTCACCCATCTTTTCTTCAGTACTACTTCTATCCATGCTGGCAAATTCAGTGGCTTCTGTTGTCTTTGGTTTGTGTTCGTCAGATGTCTCGGACACTTGGGGTACTTCATCAGGAACATTCTCAGAATGCTCCTCTAGCTGATTTAACTTCCCATCATCCCCTGTGGCCTCTTGCCTATCTGTCTCCATGGCAACTGCAAGCTCTTTTGACTCTTCAATTACAATCTCAACTTTCCTGAAACCATCCGAGTCCTTAATCTCTTTTTCCTGTTCTTTGACCTCTTGTTCTGCCTGCAATGCAGCACTCGCTGTGGATGCAAATTTGGCCATGAGCGCCTCTTGTTCTGTTGTCATGGCAGCTGCAGTTGCTCCACTGCCTATGACAGTGACACCTGGAGCTTTCTTCATTGTTGATAAGGAGTCTTCCCCTTTGTCAGATGTTTCTTCCTCTCCCTCATCCTCTTCACCTGACTCCACCAGGTAGTAGTCATCTTCTTCCATTGCAACTGGAGCTTTTGCATCTACAGGTGGTGGTGGTAGTACAGCTCCTTCTGTACTTCCTAGACTTTGGACTACATCAGGAATAATGTCTGTGGCACTTGCTGGTACATCTGTTGCAGTACTAGTGGAAGGTTGTGGTTGGGAGGTACCACCTAAGGTTTGTCCCTTACCCGCAAAAGCTCTCACTTTCAAGGCCTCAGACTTACTGACAATCACTCCGCTGCCACCAACATGTAGGGCTTCCTTGACTTGGCGGAAGGCTTTTGGGTCATACGCTTCTCGTGTCTGTTTGTTCTGAGCAATGACATCATCGATTCCAGGGCCAATGGGAAAATGCCCCTGTGGCTCAAGGCACAGCTCTAACCTTCCAGCCTGGCCATTGAACATGAATGTTTTCCCTGGAAAGCTTGGCAGGGTGCAGTGTTTCCCATCTGACAGGCCTAGGTCTTGTTCAACTTTCTTTGTGAAGACACCTTCCCGAGAGAACAATTGTGGCATTGTCTGCACAAAGTTCCACAGGTCCTTCCCAGAAAGCATGGCTAAGGCAGTCAGGGAAGAAATCTGCAGGTCTATAGAGCTGGCATTACTCTCCAGCTGTTGGTCTAACACATTCATCAGCTGGTCTCTCAGGGCACTTTCTGGGTCTTGGCTGGCGGAGGCACCACTAGCCTCCATACCCTGCACACGTCGAGGGGAGCCTGCCGTTGCCATGGGGATGCCCTTGGCTGCTGCTCCTGCCCCTTCCTCCTGTCCCTCACCTTCACCCGTGGGAGGAGGTAGGATGTCTACAGTAACCTTGTCCCCATGCTGCAGTGGTACAGGCTCCCCTTCCATGCCTGGTTTAGGAGGTGCCAGCGGTCGGGGAGGAAACCCGTATCTGATCCGTTGCCTGTCCCCAGGAACTCCTAGCTCAGAAGCTATTCTTGCTTGCAACTCCTGGAAGGTTGTTGCTATTGCCAGGGTTAACATGACTTGCTTGCCTTCTGATGTGGTCACCCGAACTTTCTTCTCTGTTGGGGGAGTGGAGGGCCTGGGAGGAGGGACAGTTACCATGGGACCTACTTTGGCTACTGGTTTCGGTGGCTGGTGAGCAGCAGCTTGCTGTTGTTTGAGTTGCTTTAGCTCCTTTTCTGCTCTCCTTTTTGCCATTTCATCAGACTTTTTCTTCTGTTCATGGGCAGCTTTGTCAGTGATCTTTCTTTGTACCATCCTCTCTGCTTCACTCATTGTTAACTCTTCTTTGTGTATGGTTTTGTGTTTATGTCCGGTGAGAATGATTTTGGATGGTGAAGATGGGTCTAAAGCCTCTTGTTGCCTGGGCTCCCCTTCTCTTTCATGGCCAGGCATACCCTCCAGGGAGACTGGTTTGTACACCTCCTTCTTGGCCGTTTGCTGTAGAATCACGTCTACAACACACTTCACAAGTCTCTCACTGCCAAATTCTCCGGGAAAGTGCTTGTGTACTAAAGCTGTTGCAACTTCATACACGTTACTGTTCAAGGAGGTGTCTGTTTCGTACTGAAACCAGTAAACCTTCTCCTGGATTGTCTTCCCTCCCCACTCCAGAGTTACAGGAATCAACTCAGGCAGATTGTCGTACTCCTTCCCATCCCAGTAGTGCTTGAACCCGCAGCCACACTGGCTGTTTTCAGCAGAGGTGTGTGTTCTGTCCCCATTCAGATACACCACGGAGCCATCTGGGCAGACCAGGCGAACTGACGTTCCCTGACACCAGCTGCAGGTGGTCAAGCGGCTCATCTTCATGTCTGGGACGAGGATGTCCTTAACGGGATCGTACTTACAGATCAGACTTTGCAGGGGAAAGTGGTAGTTCTTGCCAACTTGGAGCTTCCCGTGTGTCCTGACTGCAAGTTGATAGAGGGCACCGCCCCGTTTGAGGAGGTCTGATCCTACACTGTATTCCATGACAGCATCGCAGGTCAGACAGCGGTAGAGCCGCTCATTGCGGATGGCACTCTGTGTGGCTTCGGTCACCACCTCAGGCTGCACACCTACAACTCCTGTCCTCTTGAACACGTAGTGATGCATGTCCGACACGACGGAAGGGTGGACCTGGTACTTCTCCATGAAGACGTCCTCCATGGCTCGGGCCAGGCGCTGGATGTACGTTTCAGGGAGACTGCGACTTCCTCCGATTGCACAACGCTGTTCACTGTCAAACTCAACGTACTTTGTTAGCAAGTCCTGCGGGACACCCCACAACTTGGGGATCAACCACATTGGGAGCTTGCAGAGTGGCCGACCTCGGATGCCCACAAGAGAGATATAATGGTTTCTCCCAGAACTACTCCATGCCAGACAGAGTGGTTTGTTGAGCGTACCGTCCTTTCCTTTACACTTTTCAGGAGGGATCAGTCCCGGCACAAACGTGCCCGAGTAGTCTGCTGAACTCTGAAGCCCTTCCAGGGAGTCTAGCAGTATGATGGGCCGATGGAGGACATTGGCTAGCCCAAACACATGGATGTTCCTCAGGCCAAGGGGCTCCCCATCTCTGGGTGTGAAGTCAGGATCACATTCCTCTATGATGTCATCCCATTCACTACTGTCAATAAAGTCGTGGAACAGAGCCTTGTACTGGTCCAGGTTTTTGATGAAGTGAGCTTTGAGGTTCTCTCTCAGGGCGTGCCAGAACAACTCACGACCAACAAGTGCCCGAGAGATGGCGTGCACCAGGCAGTGGCCGTCCCCGTCGGCATGAATGGGTATGAGACGTTCCTCCTTATCGTTCACTTTCTTCATGGCATCCAAGGTGTCGTGAAGGTACTGCATGCTCCCAGAGCGATCCCGGCCGTAGCCAACTATTTCCACGTGTTCTGGTGCAATCTGGAAGGCCCTATCTCCTAGTAGCACACAGTCAAATGTGTCCGGCTGGTTCATGTCCCTGAGACGTTTTGCTTTTCCTGACTGTTTATCCATCCCGTAGTGGGTGAGGAGGGGAGACAACAGCTTGCACTGGTAGTTGGACAGCCCGAGAACACGTACTGTGTCTGCTCCTTTCTTTGGTTTGGTGTTGCTCAGAAGGACATTGCGAAGCATGTTGTGGAGAGCGACATCTGGGTTAGTGACTTCCTCCACATTTTGGATGGCACTCTGTTGGTGCCTCTGCCCACAGTCTGTGCACTCAATACTGGAGTCCCATGCTGGGAAGAACAGTTTAGCACGACAGTTTTGGTCAGGGCAGTGCCCACTCAGCACACGGTATGTCTCACGTGACTTTGACCTTGGCAGCATGTTTACGGTGTCTGCTTACAGGCTTGTTGGTTCACTGGTGAGGGATTATCTCTTCTGCTTGATACCACTCTGACAGAAGTGTTAACATGCCCACAAAACCTGTAATAACAAGCAGTCATCCCTGTTAGTTCATTGTGATATATGTCTGGTTGGTGCTGTCAGAACTGGTGCAGGATCTCTCTGATGACAGCAGAATCCGCCGATTTACAAACTAGAGAATCTGCCAATAATATACAAACCTCTAGTTTATCAGTACATTGTACTAGTACGTTCCCAAGTAACCATATAACCAATCTGCTAAATTCCATCACCGAAGTTGCGTTTCTGGATGCCTAAATATTTAGGTTTCGTTCTATGTTTAGGTACTAGCATTGCATAAAACTGTGAAACTGAAAGGGAGATAACTGCCCCCCCCCCTCCCTAGGGGAAAATTTCTTATGTTTGGATCAACCCGCCAATATTCATGCATCTGCAACAACTGATGTCAATCGGCCGTTTATTCCTAGCTGACAAAGCGTTGTCATATATAGCCATGTCGCAAGTAAACAACTTCCAATATGGCTAATTTCCAAAAACACCAAAGTGCGAAGTCTTCGGTGTATACAGATGAAAAGCCGTCTGCTGCGACACATCAATTTAGCCTTGAAAACAACAGCATCCAACTTATTGATCACAGCAATAAAATGATCATAACAATGACTATAGCTGGTCTTTAACTCTTCCTTAGAAATCCTATAGCCTTCAGGATATGTCAGCTTTTCGTACCTTTGTACTTTTGGTGAATTTTGGACGATATTTTCGACTTTCTGTCTTCTCCAAGTCGTCCTCTGCTACTCTACTGCGCAGGTGTAGTGCGCATGATTACGTCACTGTTCGCAGCGCATGCTGGGAAGTGGAACCTGTCGTCCAAACTTTGGGAGGGAAGCTTCAAAAATCCATCAACATGCAGCAATTTGGCAATCTGGACACGTCCACAGCCAGCCGCGGAGAACCTGCACACAGCGCCCGTTAGATCAATCTCCGCCGGGTAATCAGCCATGTATCTTTGGTTCGTGGCAGCGCTGCTCTTCGCGGGAGAGCTATCGGGAGAGAGCGAGTTGGAGGCCGCGGAGACCAACCCGGAAGTACCGGGGGTTGTTTTGGACAACGGCGCAGAAGTTTTCGGGGTGGAAGGAGCGCTGAAAGTCGGGGTGGCCAAGCCTAGATTGGAATGGGATCCGAACGGATATGTTTTATTCTGTCCGTGTATGGGTGAGTGCGGTCGTTACTTGTTGAGTCCTTGTCAGAAACTTTCCAGAGAGCTGTTTGTAGGCTTCTCCTTGCGAAGCAGACTGTAACTTGAGACGATAAGGTTAATTGGCCTTTACACAAGACATATGGTACGGCAACTGAGACGTAGCAGGTGTCCGTAACCAAACCGAAAAGTATCACTGACTGACTAAAAATATTTCGTTTAGCTGAAATTGATACGAAAAACATTCCTGTCGGATTCCTCATAAGTACAATGATGGGCGGACCCACCAAGAATATAACGGTTCATATTAATTAGCGGACCAACGTCAATATTAACAGCCACATTCACGTTCATTAACACGAATTCCCTCACGCCTACATAAAGAGTTCGTGTCGGCCGTGCAACCCGTATGATTGAGTGTGATTGTTATGAACTCATTTGCGTGACCTACCATTAAATGGTAAATGCCAATCAATTGCTTCTTGTATATTAATGATTAATGATGAGTAGATATCATTGTTTCAGAAGAATGGTAAATTACGTTGTTCTGTATTAAGCCACGCCACATAGGGCCTCCAAGGGTCCCTATAAACCTCTTGGGAATCAAGTCATGCTATAATCAGGGTTTAATCTGTGAAAAAAAAACTGTTATCAATATGGTATTTTCCTCAATTTCACCTTTGAGACAGGTGTATCCTTCATCATGAAAGTTTGATGATGGTGTGCATTTTCTTCATTCATGTCACTTTCTCAGTATCAATATCTAACAGTTTATCATTATCTTTTTGTTAAGTTTGGTTCACTTCTTTGACATTACATACTCTACATTTGTCATTCTGTAGAATCTGTACACATACATATAATATAAATACATGTGCCACCTTAAGGTATTTTTACTACATTTTCTATTTGTTTTGCCTTTAAGTCTTTGAAGTCCAAGCAGATCTCATTCCAGCCAACAAATGGAGATAAGTGACCACATAGCACAAACGTTTGACATGCAGTGAACATTTGGAATGTCACTGGAAAATCCCCTGATAGCATGTTCATTCCTGCTGGACTTATTAACATGTACAGGACTCTTCACTGTCAACATTGCTTAGCCAGTGTGTGTAGCATTAGTGCAATAATGATTCAGCACTTGAATTTTATCACAGACACAGTGAGGTAAGTTTAGAAGTTAATTGAAACATGCCGCCAATTTTTGATGAACGGTAATAGAAGATTATTGAAGCTGATGGGGAATGTATAGCTTGTTGGCTTACACTTGTGTAAATCTCTGAATCAAGTTATTTTTCTTTTTCTAAGAGAAGACTGGCCCAGAATCTATGTTTTCTGTACCACGATTGTAGTGAAGTATAAGTGTGAAAAACTTTTAACACAGAGAGTGTCTTCTGCTTTCTCAGCTTAGCTAAATTTCCTATGTACATTATGTACATGAAAGATTGAGAAAGACAATATCAAATCTTTCTGTAACTTTCAATTGTTGTGAAAGCTTTCAGTGCTTCATGTAACATTACTAATGTTTTTCCTACTAGTAAGGCTTGTTTATTGGTTTGTTACATGTTCTAAATGGGTTTGACCTGTAATGACTGTAACTGTTGACTTTATTCCTGAAGTTATTCCAACTGTCTCTCATTTCTATTCATGGAACCATCTTGCGTTTTCCATCCAAAAGACCAGCAGGGCTTATCATCAGGTACAGTGTACTCTAAATGGACCTATTACAGGGAGCAAAGGAAAGGAGCTCAGAGGCTTTATCTCTAGTCTCCACAGAAAGTGACATTTTCATCCTCCCCTTGAGATCTGCATGCTGAGCAGGTCTGGCTTGAGTTATCCGTTAGTACAGAAGGAACTTAGAATGACAAATAGCCCTCGGCTGTTTATAGGAATGGATAACCATGCCATGCATGCATTCAGCCTTGATCCTTCTGGTTTGTCTGGGGTTCAGTAAAACCTTGCAGCTGTGGGTAGACATCGTTTTGCCCATATTTGATTTGATAATGAAAAGTTGTCCTCTGTGGCCACAGCAGCCCGCGGTTTAGGCTGTTGAATTAGAAACTTTAAGGCAAGCAAAAATAGCTAATTCTACAAATCACCTCTAAATTGGTTTGAGACAAGAATCTTATCTATCTTGAATAAAATTCTTTTTGCCCAATGTGTTTTAGTATGATACCTGCTCGTAATGGTATAGTGGTTCCCAAATGAGACATTAGATATGCTAAATCCCATACATGTGTGAATGCATTTATTGTATTCAATGCTTTTTTCAGCCTAGAGCTTAAGAAATGTTGCTGCAACTCTTACAGATACCCCTATAAAAAGAATGAGGTTGGATTGCCGTAAGAAAATCTAAAATTAAAAAAGTTTGCTTTTCCCCAACACTAAAATAGAAAAAGTTTGGAAAGTGAATTCTGTCCCTTTTGTCATGCCTAGCCAAGCGAACATTTTGACTCCTGTTGCCGGGGCCAATAAGTGGTAAGATTATTCCAGGAGCCACAACCTTCCACCTTCGCTTTTGGCCAGCTCCATAAAATTCTATTAAAAATGTCAGGCTGACAGTGCCCTGATTACTTTTAAATGGGTAATTTCACGCTCTCTTCATGTAGGGAGTAAATTAGTGACTTCCAGCGTCAAGGCTGCCATTTCTCTTACCATGTCTTCATTAACATTGCAGGGCGGTTTGGAAACCAAGCGGAGCATGTCCTGGGGGGCCTGGCATTCGCCAAGGCAGTTAACAGAACGCTGGCTCTGCCTCCATGGAGGACTGATGTAAGGCTGCCCTTCTATGTTTTCATCCCTATGGATGGGGCTGTAAGAAACTGCAGTGACCTGGTACATGTAGTTGTGGGGGGTACTTTTACCGAGGATAATTGGTATGTTATGGTACAAGGTTGAATTCAACTACAGGCCATGCTTCAGTTATTATTATTCTTTGTGCATCAGTTTCACCATGCCATTCTCCTGTTTTTGACATTGGCAAAATGCATGGCAAACTCCTTTATGGAAAAGTTTTCCCTTTTATTAAAAAGTTTTTTTCTTCCTTGCAAAAAATTGGGCCTGTCCATGGTACTAAAAAAGTGGTTCTGACTTAGTAGTGCTACAGATGTCTGCTTAAGAAAAAATTGCCGTGAACAATGTTGGAATCACTGCACGTATCAGCTGGCACAAAGTATGCCCTTTACATTAAAAGCCATTTTTGGCACCTCTGAACTTATTTCGAATCAATTGTAGGGCAATGGGATGGGTCATTTATTTCACTGGAGAATTATTGATCCTGACCACGTAAGGGAGAGGAGTGAAGCGGAGAGAGATAACAAAACCAATTAAGAAGCAAAACCTTTCTTCCATTTAATGGGCTTCCACAACTGCAGTCTTTTGCTACTTGCTAATCAGCTGTAGACTGCATCGTGCCTGCTAAATTTGGAAACTGGTTTCCTGACCACTTTGCTCACGTCACTGCTTAGTTTCAAAGACTTTGGGTATCAGCGTTACTATCAAGAGGTCAGAATGTAATTATGTAGTACTTGCCTTGTGTGCAAACTTCATGTTTTGAATGTTGACTCAGTGCAAATGGGCACTAAGATCTTTACAGACTTTGTTTTTCCTAAATTTCCAGCCTGTTTGGTACTGACACCCTTCTTGTTGATGTAATCATGACACTGCCTCAAGTGTAATGTCACACATTTACCAGTGTCAAGCCTGTAGTGGACTTGGAGGTTTATTCAATCTTATGAAACAGAGGTAAGATCACAGACTGTCAGTGGTGAGCAAGGGCATGCCAAGGTTACTGGAGTGTTGTCACGTTTATATACTATTATTCCTGACTTTGAAGCAAAAGAAAGGCTGCTTGACTTTACAAAATGCAGCTTCAAGGTAGGGATATGTTATGCTAACCCTAAATGACCCCCAAACACACACTTGATAACACCATTGTTCAGAGTTTGAAATGGATAAAACATACTATGCAACATTCTTTATCATTTCTATTGCTATTGCCTCTATTTCCTCTAGTCACAAATGAACTTTGATAAATTCTAAGGTAACACGTACCCGGTATGCATGGTTTTCAGTAAATGGTTTCTGCCCGTGATGTTTCCTACAGAGAAATGTGCCATTCTCGGAGTGGTTCAAAGTAGAACCATTACAGACGTACCACAGGGTAGTTAGTATGGAGGAGTTCCTGGAGCAGCTTGCACCTGTCCACTGGCCGCCTGGCAGGAGGAAAGGCTACTGTTGGAGGAACCGCAGGGACACCAATGCTAAATGTGGCATGAAGGAAGGTAGGACAGATCATGCCATAAATTTCTTTGTACCTGATACAAGTAACATTGACCAAAGTTGTGGAAATTTCTTTTAACATACATGAAATTTCATTTACCTTCAAGCCATACTCTTAATACCTTCAAGCCATTGTAACTGTGAAGATGTAATGAATGAATGCATGCTCAGGAGAAAATTGGGAAAGCTGGAGTTGGAAATACATGACGTGTATGAATACCGGTAGAGGGAGAAAATCTACTGCCATCTTCTCTCCTAAATTTTTTCAGCAGCCGCCAGGGTGGATTGATGTGTTATTTCCACCCTGTCATCACAGGAAGTCTCACCCAGCATGGGATCCTTTCCAATTTCCAGTTTGGGAAAATCTAATTCTTCATGTTCATTAGCCTCCCAAAGATGTAGTCATTAAAGATCAGTCACTTATATGTACATGTACAGAATTTACTTAGTAACAATCGGTAACTCACACTCGCTTCCACTGTATTTCATTTTCAATATCTAACACGCAGAATCTACAAATGAATTTTGATCGCTGATCCTAATATTTGGTAACAACAAATCACAAATCAGCTTGTTTCTCTGTCAAACAGTCTGTATTGATTTTCCAGACAATGCTATCATTGAACAATGGGGATGTCTCACTGGGTAACATGTTGTTTGACCATCACACACAGGATACCTGTAGTGTATTCACAGTACAGGGCCTACCAACAGAACTTGGCACCATCTAACAATTTTTAGATTATCAACATTCCTACATGTACAAATGAACTCTGAAATTATGTAAAGGGCAACAAGATTTTCCAATCAATGTACAGTCCTCTTCATGTTCCTTTGGATTCTACCTATATAGCTGCAGATGAGTAAGACATCAATTTGTATGAAGGATACATTTCTTATGTTTATGTAAGTCCTTTGAATCAAAATGCTTCAATAAATTTTATGATGTCAATTGGCATTAGCATCGATGTAATGAGAGATTGTCCTGAAGGCACTTTGGAGACCTTGACATACAATATCCTTAGCTAGTACTCCCTATTCAACTGTACACCTGCTGGGGTGGTGATGAATAATATATGCACACCTTTGCTCCTGGATAGAAGATGAGTCACTTAAGTTAAGGTGATACGTCGTCTGGTGTTATTCAGGAGGGGTCACGTCTGAGTAAGGCTGACAGGTCGCGGGTTAAATGGTTCCTATCAACTAAATTGCTGTGTTGGGAATTTGGGTCTCACCTTGTTAAGCACAATGGGTTTTTTGTTGGTACATGTGTATTGTTATTGGTTTTCCTGTCTTTTTATTGCATGGTTGTACAAATTCTAACCACCTGTGTCACAGAAAAAAAACATGTGTACTGCAATTGTAAATCCACCTGCGCATCATTTAAGAAGTTCTCTGAGCATTTGTACAAAGATTATGCTACATCATCTCTTTTTCTAGCTGTACATTGTATTCTTTATCTCGTACTACATCAGTTAGTAAGGTTGAAATATGGTAATGGCAAACTGTTTGCGTTTCAATTACAGAGATTACTTTGTTCAGTTGTGGCAAACAGGATTTCAGCAAAATAGCAGAATAAAGAAACACTTGCTCACAGGAGCCCCGCGATGAGCACACATGTGTTATCAGTACCCTGCAGTCTGCTGTGGGGCTTTCCTCCAACTGTCATTTTGCAAAGTCATTTCCGCTAATATCTTGATGAATAAGGCTCCAGTTGTGTTAGCTGAAAGAGGGATCGCAGTGGATATTCCAAAGCCCTCCCAGTCTCTATTGATACTTCAGCTAAGCCCTAAGTTCAAACATGTTAATCCAGACCATAGATCTTATGTATCAGATTTATGCCATGTTGTGTTGACTGGATTATTTTAAGAGCTTAGTGATACAAATGTACATTAATGATAAGTGCATCTTTCTTGGAAAAGCGCTGATGTGAAAACATGATAATATAACTTGTAAAGAATTATAATATCCATACAAGAAGCGTCATTAGATAGAAAATTCTGACACTCATCCTTTCATAAAATTGATTTTACTGCTATCAAGTGACCAACTGAAGAAAGTGCCAGGTTTGTTGACATGTTTTATCATGTTCTATGCAGGAAACCCATTTGGGCCATTCTGGGACCACCTGGGCGTAGACTTTGATGAGTTTGTGTTTTATGAGTTCACATACCAGCAGACTGAGGCTTGGATCAAAGAGTAAGTACTGTACTAAAAAAGTCTGCATGCTTTTTTAGAATCTGTTCTTTGTGAATTTATCAGGACAAGTACTTAATAAAAAGGATGCTGTAAGGCCAGACCAATTTAATTGTTTGGTTTTTCGATTTGCTTGCTTCATTTTTTTCTGATTTGCAAAAAAAAATTAAGGCTCTGATCACCCCCATGAAACTCCTTCCTCTTCGCCCCCGCCGTTCTGCTTCGCCCCCGCCCCGTTCTGCTTCGCCCCCGCAAAAAATCTGCTTCGCCCCCGTCGTTCCTCTACGCCCCCGGCGCAATTCTGCTTTGCCCCCGTCCTTCTGCTTAGCCCCAATGGCGGCACAGCTCACAGTCGACACGAAAATCGTCTGCAAAATAACAATAAAGGCTGTGCCGCCAAATTTAAAGTAGCCCATGCTCCGACAAACATTCTGGACCACCTTTCTGCCAAGTGGCGTTGCACAAATCCTTCCCATTCAAAAGTTTACCCCTACCTCACGGCCCATCAGTGGTTCTTACGTTTATAAGTACTGGCGTTTATAAGTACAGCCGTGAGTGAAATTTCCCGCCAGACCAATTTGATTGATTGGTTTTCGGATTTGCCCGCTTCATTTTTTTCTGATTTGCAAAAAAAAATTAAGGCTGTGATGAATCAACTCCAAAATGCACATATTTTGGCCCCCACTGTTGAAGGAAGTCCCTTCTCTTCAGATTTGTTACAGTTTTTCCATCTATCAAATTGAATACAGTGGTTAATGACTAAAAGTTTGAAATTCATTGTTTGAATTAGAAACCAGCCTGGTATGTTGACATCATGGCTCCTAACATAGTATTTGGGGCTATCATAGAATGCCGAGGCCTGCCACTTCATATTTTTTCTGAAAAAATCTGAGAACCAACAAATCAAATTGGTGTGGCCTAATTGAAGAAAAAAAAGTTGAGAATCAGTACAGTAGACTGTATTGACTTGGCTCTCCTGATTGACAGGCTGTAAGCTCAGCAATGAGTGATAGGATTTGTGACGACATCAGTTCAATATTGCCCTATCCACTGCACACTGATGAATTGCCTTGCAACATGCCTGGATGGCGGGAAATATTATTCTGTACCTCGAATCTGTCAAAATGTCAGGGAGAGTGTTGATCATTTCTCTGAGCCTCTAATCCTTTTACTGGGTGTTATTGTTACGATTGTCGAGACTTTTATCTGATTATGTCAGTGCTGCCTACACCTGCCAGCTGAGGTGTAAATGTGCAGATCCATGCGGAGTAACAGTAGCTTTACAGGCTGTAACTGTGGCATCTGGTTCGTTCTCCATGGCAGAGTTTCTGCATGATTTATGTTCATGTTTAATTGTGGTCATGTCCCGTTCTCTTCCCATGCGAAAGCACTGTTGATAACCCTTCCAAATCTCATATCGTCAAGTTGAGTCGCCTGAATTTTTCATGAGCGGGAGAATATCCATGGCACGGCCTGGGATATTTCACTTTCTCGGTGGCATAACAAATCTTGTACGGAAGAATGTTTTTAGCGTGTTGGAAATGATTCATTCCTGCACATTACTTTGGTTCTGGCAGTTCACATCTGGCAGAAAGTTGGTGCCACAGATGGTATTTTGGGGAGGGAGGCAGGTATACTGCATTTTGCTGGCATGTAATTTCTTGCACCATTGTTTTGATGGGATTGCAGGGCTCAATAACTGTAAATCTTTTTAAAAGCCCTTTGCTGTGACGGAGACTCTCATTTTGACTCGCTGTAGGAAGTTTGCAGCTTCAATATGTCATTTTTTTTATGTAACCAACATAATATCTTACGTTACTGTTCAGTAAGTTTTATTTCAATGAACAACTGCAGCCTTAATTGACATTTGTTGGTTCCAGCAGTCAAACACACAGACTGGCGAGGAAAAGTCATTTCAAAAACAAGATTTTACAGCTCTGTATTACATATGACCTTGATCTTTACCTAGTCCTATCCTCAGGCAGGTAGTATCTAGCACCTGTCCCTAGCTTCTAATAAAAAGCTTCCTGTCCCTGCATTATGTGTGTATTCTGACAGTGGTTTGGCATGGAACTTACATCAAAGGTCAATATTCAGAGGGGGTGTAAAAGGACAAAAACAAAAAGTCTAAACAATTGTTTTTGGCCTATACTACAGTCAACACATTAATTCAGGACATGACAAGTCCTGTTGTATTCCCCCAGGTTCCCACCGTCCTCCCATCCTGTGCTGGCCTTTAAAGGCGCCCCTGCATCCTTCCCCATGAAGGCAGAACACAGAGTGCTTCAGGAGTTCCTGCAGTGGACCCCCACCATCACTGCCCCTGGACAGGACTACATACAGACCACCTTCCAGGGGAGGTCTTACATCGGGATCCACCTCAGGAATGGGGCTGATTTTGTGAGTATCCTGAAATATCATTATCATGAGTTTAGGATAGAAACCTCATTGAACTGTATCAGGTCATCAGAGTTTGGTGATCACATCAATTTTGCAGGAATCCAGTTTAGATAGCTTTTATGTGATGAGACTGTTGTGGCATCATTGATTGGGGGAAAGTTCTTTCAGAAGAAAAATTCCATCAGTCATAAAAACATAAAAGTAAACGGCACCAAAAATGCTTACCAGCTTCCTTTTTGATGTACGGGACTAGAAAATTGAAGTTCCTTATTGGATGTTACAGTTTCTGTACCTTATTGTAGGGGAAATAGCTTCAGAGGAAAGCTTTTCGAATTCCCTTTTAACTAAACGCCAGAATCCCTTTCGCAGCAGTAATCGATAGACACACACAGATCACTGAGCTGGCTGGCAAACTCAGAACTGACAGCAAATAGCAGTCTGTGAATGGATGAGTCTGGAATTTTCCTGATTGAAAGACATACTAGAAACACACTTCTGATGGTCCTTTGTGGAATATGATCTATGGCTTTTCATTCAGTGAATTTCCATTTGGAGATACCCCTAGCTTTCAGTAAAGGTAGTAGTGTGTGCAAGGTGACTGCCTTAACAATACACGACTGTATAAGATGATTGTATACTGACTGCTATGTGTATATTCAGGGAATTGTATCAGTAGTCTTCTGAAGTCCCATTGCCAGTCAGGGAGCGCAGCAGTGTGCAGGGGAAGGCTGTGATGTATCACTGATTGAACATTTCAGGAGCTTTCTGCAGCAAAGTGGAAGTAATCTCGTACTACAAGCACGGGCACTGGCACAGGGGGAAAATGGAACTTGTTTGATCAATACCTCTGTAAGAGTATTTCTTTCTGCCTGCGTGGCATTTCTTATGACAGTTCCATTTTGAGAGCATGTTAAAGTGGTCATTTGGAGGTTAGAGTCTGTAGCAGTCTAATGGAAGGTTATGAATCATACATGTACACTACATGTACATGATACCAGCAGGCTATCAACGACACTGCAGGTCCCCCCTTGGGCTATAGTCCTCAGGACTGGGCCATTTACCCAGCGGAAGGATCACATCACTTCTTGCAGCTTTCTGTCGTTTCAACACATTTCGAGTTAGTCACAGAAAATCAACCGTTACCATGAAATATTAAAGTGACGTATAAACGGAGTAGAGCAAATAGTTCTCACAGCCAGTGGTAACTGCAACATCCACTAGTGTTGGAGCAAATTGCCTGATGAAAACTTTTTATAAAGGACAAAATTAAGTTGAGTAAGTATACGTTTCCTGCATTTTTCTCACATTATTGAAGTTGTGATCCTGGAACTCGGTAACAGGAAAGTCCATGTACTGCTTTACTGCCCATGTAATGAGTATAATAGTGGGAACAGTATTAATTGAATTCTTGTATTGTTTCCCCATAGGAGCGAGCCTGTGCCAATGTTGAGGGCACCTCTAGCTTCATGGCCTCCCCCCAGTGTACTGACCTCATCGCAGGCAGGGCGCTCACACACAAGATGTGCTTCCCATCCAGGGAGGAGATCCTCAGGAAGACCAAAAATGTCATTCTGGCAACAAGAGCCAAGTTTGTGTTTGTGGCAACGGACAATGACCCCCTGGTGGAGGAGCTGGAGCAACATCTCAAGTCTCTAAAGGTAGGGGTTCAGGAGGAAAGATCTCTTGATCCGATGATTTCAGGAAAACAATGACAAAAAATGCAGGGTGCTGGTGCCATTCTTGTTTATGGACAGGTCTGAGTATGGGGGGTTGAAACTTTTTCACCTCAGGAAAGTCAATGGATCCATGCAGTATGAGTGCAATGTTGTTCAGCACTAAGGACAGAGCTGTTAAATTGTGTGAACACGTGTTCAGCACCAAGGACAGAGCTGTTTTTATTGTGTGAACATGTGTTCAGCACCAAGGACAGAGCTGTTCCATTGTGTGAACACATGTTCAGCACCAAGGACAGAGCTGTTCTATCGTGTGAACACTTGTTCAGCACCAAGGACAGAGCTGTTCCATTGTGTGAACACTTGTTCAGCACCAAGGACAGAGCTGTTCCATTGTGTGAACACATGTTCAGCACCAAGGACAGAGCTGTTTCACTGTGTGAACACTTGTTCAGCACTAAGGACAGAGCTGCTTCATTGTGTGAACACGTGTTCAGCACCAAGGACAGAGCTGTTCCATTGTGTGAACACTTATTCAGCACCAAGGACAGAGCTGTTTTTATTGTGTGAAGACGTGTTCAGCACCAAGGACAGAACTGTTTTATTGTGTGAACACGTATTCAGCACCAAGGACAGAGCTGTTAAATTGTGTGAACACGTGTTCAGCACCAAGGACAGACCTGTTCTATCGTGTGAACACTTTTCAGCACCATGGACAGAGCTGTTCCATTGTGTGAACACGTGTTCAGCACCAAGGACAGAGCTGTCCATTGTGTGAACACTTGTTCAGCACCAAGGACAATATTGGTAAATAACAAATTGCCCTAAGAGATTTTACTAGCAGCAAATAACTATGATGAAATTCTGATCACTAACCTTTCCCTGGCAGTTCATCACAAGTATATTGGTAATACAGCCTGTTAAAGGTTAAAAGCAGCAATCATCTCTTTATGGCCTGACAGTTTGATGGCCAGTAATAATTGAAAGGTTTTCAGGTTGTCTTGAAACCATTACCTGCACAACTGTGTTCTTTGATTGCAATGTCTATTTCTATATGATCCCCACCGTGAATCACTCGTAAGATCCTCACATAAAAAACATTAATAAACAACAGATCTATTTGAATGGGATCAATTGATATCCTCTCTGTACCTTTACAATGTACTGTATAACCATTCTCTTGTGTCATCTAACGTATTAGCTAACTCTCTGTTAAAAATTCAGTGTTTTTATAAGTCAACGAAGTGAAAAGTTTAAAAGATGAGTGAAAAAGTATCTTGTTTCGAAGTTAGCTGAGATCTTTTGACCCCACATCTGTCAACTTTAATGTGCCCTGAAGGGGACAAAGCCAGCACGGAAAGTAAATGTTCGCCTCATGCAGTTTTAACTACGGCAAAATTGTTCCGGCTAACTGAATTGCCCAGCCCGGGAGCTAGTGAAAACCCCCGCTGTTTGGCAAGTGAATATTCTATTGACACGAGGTCAACTGGCTGAATTTCCCTGTTGAAGCGATGTGATTAGTGGCTGCCGGCGGCGCACATCTCACCTCTCCTGCAGGTTTCCCCCTCAGCAACCATTACACAAGTATTGATTACCAGAGGAGTTACTCCTAAGGATTAGCTCAGGCAATGAATATCATTACTACAGCACTGACCCATACTCCAGATTTGTACATCAGACGTCAGCATGTTCCTCCTGACATAAACTCAGCCAGAATACGGGATGAAGAGATTTCAAAATGGCAGAAACACTTTGTTCTTCTAAACACTCAAGGACTATATAACTGGAACTGACACGAGGTAGAAGAGTAAGATCTTTATCTTGCTAAGCTTTGGAGTGAGCGAGCTTTTATCTTTTTAGGTCAATGACCTATAATGTGCATGTACAAGCATTTTTCTTGTAGTCAGGACAAAACTTGTTCCTTAAAGAAATGCCTTATCTTGTCGGCTGTTTTGCTCTATCTGGGATACAGTATCTACCTCCAATGTGCTGATGATTACTGCATATAATGATAATAACAAATGTGTCTGAAGTAACATTTTAACACTTCATACCCATGTCTGGGATTCATCTTGCCTAAATTGTTTTGTCTGTTTATTTCAGAGCAAATAACTTCTCGAATATCAATCTTACTGTAGTATAGTACTTGAAGTGTATTTACTGCCTGAATGTTCACCGGCATATGTGCACACACACACACACACACACACACACACACACACACACACACACACACACACACACACACACACACACACACACACACACACACCACACACACACACACACACACACACACACACACACACACACACACACACACCACGCACACACACACACACACACACACACACACACACACATAAAGGGAACGTACAAAACATAGATAAAAGCAGGATAGATGTTATCTGAAGGGTATGTGAAGGTTACTATGAATATGTAGTTCTGAGTTGAAGAGGTTGAGGGTTTCACAGCCCACATTAGTACTGACTGATCCTTGAATGGGGCTGACCGAGTCAGTCAGAGTCTTTTCATCTTAGCTAGATAACGTTAACAGTGAGGCATACCACTCTGTAGTAGGCCTGTCTGTCCTAAGGCACACGGGAAAAAGCAAGTCTTTACAATGTATTCAGGGAATAGTGTTTCAACCAGCATACCAAACTACACAACAAAGTACTCTGGCATCTTTCTATTTTGTTTTTATAACCTCAGTTTCAATCAATGCATGATTTTCTCCATTCCAGAATCGAACAGGATTTGTGTATCAGGGTGCATAAAGTGTTGTCAATGACTTAACTACAATGGAAAAGACCAAATTCACACGACTTGACAGTAAAATGAGAACAACTACTAGTAATGTGATTTGAAGCATGAACACAACATCCACACATTGATGGACCCTCCAAATAGATAAATTCTAGCCATTGATTTCATACAATGTCACAAGATTTATTCAGCTTAAATGCAAACATAACTTGCCCCTCTGAGCATCCATCTTTGAACTGCTGTCAACTATTGACTGCTGACAAAGAGGCTTAAAATAGTTGAGTGACATTCACACCGAGTGTACCAAGTACAAAGAAGATCAACATGCCACCCGCTGCTCTCAAGGCTACCATGACATCTTCCCACAGCACACACGCTGACAGTCTTATCAGTTACCCAACCTTCAGGAGTGACCTATCCTGAAAGGAATGTGATATGGGTTATCGTATCTTCTAATGCAGCAATAAAGAGGGACTAATCCCAGTCCAACTGGTATTTCATGCACCACTCAGGTCAAAGTCCACCATCTGAACCCCCACCTGCCTCAGCTGGACCTGTACATCCTGGGCCAGGCGCAGCATTTCATCGGCAACTGTGTCTCATCCTTCACGTCGTTTGTCAAGAGGGAGCGGGACGTCTACAACAGAACCTCCTCCTTCTGGGGTGTGGACTGATGGTGGGCAGCAGAAGGTACTCTCCAAGCAGAGGTTGATGGGTGAAGATTGTAACCTTTTTATATATATGGCCCTTTTTCTTGTTTTCCCTTGGGTGGCAAATTGGACGCTCTCTGGCCAATGGATACTGCTTGGCCAACTTGTCGCCCTGGGATCTGCTTGGAGATCAGCAGGAAGGGTGGTGTTTGGTATGAGCAGAAATGGACAGGAGCAGAAATGACTGCTAAATTCTTCCTAAAGTCTGACTTTTAAACTTTCATTGCCGTGGTACATTGTACTAGTGTTAGCCTTTTTTTTAGCCAGCTGCCAGGCTCTGGTTGACAGGAGACAAGTTATTTGGCAAGACTACCGCAGGTACGTTTTGCATGTGTGATGCATTCTAAAATACTGGTAACAGAGATTCTGTAAGAACTTAATTAACACCAGTAGGAAGTTACAATTTTGTTGCCAATTGAAACCTGAGACAAAAGGCTACACTGTGTTCTTGTAGGTTTATGAGTTTGTTGGCCCCTAATCCTCTCCCTTCAAAAAGCCTGTACAATGCGGGTAAATGTCGTTGCAATTTTATTACCTGTAGTCCGGTTTTATGCTCCTGTCCATGAAATCAGATGGTTGAACTGGAGTGCCAATCCTGTTTTATGTCCGAAACAAAGTGTGACTCCTTCCCGTGATTTTTATGTACGAGCTAGTTTTTAGTCAGACCCAGAAGGCATATTTTAAAAGCTTTTACCAAAAATCAATGTGATAATAGGACAATGGCCTGTTTCATGAAGCTGCTAATCAATGAGAAAAGTGCAAAGATATATTACAGAAGTTTAAAACACTGCCTATTCAACAATAGTTATTCAGAAACTATATTTGAGATTGCATATCAAGAAATCAATGTGAATGAACTTACACAGAAGTTACTGCAGACAGTCTGTAGGTTTAAAAGGCACTTGTAAAACTATTTGTTGTCTGTAGGGTGTGTCAAAATGTGAAGAAGAAAACTTGGTGAGACAATTATCTTCTATTGTACATGTATATGAGGTATGCACTTTACACTTTATAATGGTCCCAGTCAATTATAATACAGGATTCTTGTGAAGTGTGCTAGTATCTCATAGATGTGAAGGCAGGACAACAGGGTGTTGTGTGTTGCAGTGTAACAGTTTGGTGTCAAAACTATTGCAAGAGATTGTATGTAAATTGTCTATCAATCAAATCAAAATATATCTACATATCATAATTTTATCTATTATCTTTATATATCGTTATGTATCATATCTATCTATATATATCTTTACATATCATTATCATCAACATATCTCTCACTGTATAATTCATACGAACATCTTGTGAGAATGTTATATCCTTGATGTTTTGATATTATTCATCTGACAATGTACGTCAAAAATGTCACAACAATAAACTGAACAAGAGTCATCCATGATTTCTTTGCACTCCTTTTATTAATAGTACCGGGTGCATGTAAATAAGACCTACCACAGGTCCGGTGCTGCCACCACTGCAAAAGTCACACACACACATTTTCACTTCATGGTTAGTTACTGGGTCTCCCTAAGCTAGTACTGGAGGTGTACATGGGGCTACTTCAATTATGTCCACAAAAATTGTACTCTATATAGAGACAGACATATTCATGATTCTGCATTTTGTAACAGCAGCTTTTTGGCCTTTACCTTGACCCTGTTGATAATTCTTATGGCTGATATGATTTAGTCTGTAAAATCTTATCAATTTTCAGCAATTGAGAACATTTACCACAATGAATCACATAATTTCCAATTCATTCAAGATTTGGTAAAAATTAAGCAAAACATTTCCCCATGTACACCACTTTCAACAGCTACTACATTCATAGATATTTATATAGCATGTAAAGAAGTACAAATAATCTGGCATTCAAAGGTAATTAAAATATAATCTGACTTAAATATAAAATTATATGTACATTCATGGACTAAATTAGTTTGGATGGTGGCGGTCCACCTTGTGAACGATTAGGTAAGACAAGGTTATTAGGTGTCAAAATACTTACTGCTTTTTTGTGGCTACTTCCCATTGCAGTCACCAAAAATGTACATTAAAACAAAAATGACCTTACAGCTACTTATCTCATGAGTACCGATGCTGTATACAAAGGTTTTTTAAAGTATGACTTTAAGTATGTTGTATGTACAAGCCCTGAGAATGTGTCATTGCATTGTTTGGACGTTGTCTGTTCCAGGCCACAAGAAAAATAGTCCAGGTTTTCTCCACAGTCCATGGAATGTGTCCCTACCAATGTATTAGAGATATATATATTCTTTATATATATATATATATTTACCACAACTGTGTACCACTTCTTTGTCATACTTATGTGAGCTAACAGATAAAGTGTACTACTGGCCTTTCTCCAAGTTACAAAAGGCATTTTCTCTGTTCACTCTGTCTCACTGTACGATGACAGACGACCATTGCAATGATCAGTTACAGCGTGCTGTACTGTAGTTTATATAACACTGATAGTGGCAGTGAAATGACTACCTTTTTCTACATGGCTGTACCCACCAGGTCAGGAAAGTTTCCACGAAAACCTCTTTTTGACTAAATGTGTGGATGGGCCCTGGAAGAGCTGGCTTTATACCTTCTGCATTGTGTTCACTGGTGTTCCAGTATGAAGCACTGTAAGTACAAGTGCCTTTGAGAGGTAGATTTTCAAATGTGACCATAGATAGATTTTCATCTACAAGCATTTTGAGAAACTATAACTTGATGACTAGAAAAGTACATGTCGAAACACTGATTACAATATCTTTCATGTTACAGTATATCTGCACTGACATAACCACAGACTGGTGCAATTACAAGTTACAAGGGTGTGTTCCCTTCAACACAACAGTTTGAGTACAAAACAGCACTGTACTGTACATAAATAGAGTGTGCGTATCCGGTTGAGTTGTAGACTACAGTGTTTTGTCACAGATGGCAACCCAACTGTGACATGATGCCCATGATATTGGGACTAAGATTCCATCTATGTACCTTATGAGCAATGAAGGACTTTAGTGACTGATAGTATCCCATTTCAATATTTAATATGTCCATCAAAACCATCTAAAATAAAAACTAAAAAAAGTATATCCAGAAGGAACTTTCCCCTCTGTTGTTGCTCTTAAAAGGCGATGAAGACCTTTTCTCCCAACAACAGAAGAAATAGAACCTTTAAGTACAACTTAATGCAATAATCACATTACAACTGATTTTTAGTCTTTTGCTTTCAAACATACTTGGTGATCATAAGGTAGGGATTACTGCAGGCCACATGGGGAATTTGTAGAGGGGACTAGTTCTTGGCTTGACTTACTCTTGCTTAAGCTGCTCAGTTCTTGGGAAAATACTTCTCAGATTCATAGAGTCAAGTGACAGGTATGGAACATACTGTATGTGCGCATTGATAACTCCTTGAATGTGTAAGTTATTTAAGTCCACTGTGCTTTGTCGTTGAATGCTGATACCTTTGGTGCAATGTGCTGGCCCGTGAGGAAGTAGAGAGGCTTGTCCTCGGCAGTGTTGGCTGTCTGGAACTCATCGCGCAGGCGGAAACGCCACTGGTCCTCCAGCTCCAGCCGAACGATTTGTCTCCGCAATGTGTTGCGGTCAGGACAGATGACACACAGAGTTGCACCTGTGAGAATGGACAAGTTTTAGCCAAATATACAATGTGTATGTGTTTTCCACTGGAGAATTTCAAATCACTCTTTACAGATCTGTTCTGTGACAGTTACATTCATCTCAACAAAAACACTGCAAAGTTTGTGATACATCAAAACTGAACTGCTGTACAAGAAAAAGCAAGAACATTTACTGAACAGCATTATTATAAAACCAACTGCTGTCTTAAGACAACACACACGTGATTGTGTACATACCAGGAACAAAGTTGAACTTCTTGAGGAAGTCTGCCATGACAAAACTGTCACACAGGTAGAGCAGCAGCCCACTAAAGCGGCAGTCTGTGTCAGTGTTGATGGAGTGGGGACGGGAGCTCATGTAGGCTACAGAGATCTGTGGTAGGCAACAAGGCAGACAGACACTCAATACTGGTTCCACAGCTGTCAACATATCACAGAGGAGAATAATCAGACTGACAGGTCTAACAAGCAGAAGCACCATTGCACTAAAAAACTACTGGCACTCTTTTTTCTTGCCCACTCTGTGAAAAGTAAGCATTACATTAGGGTGGAAACCTTACATTAAAAAAACAACATAGGGGCCTGGCAAAAATCAATCTAATCTCAGACATCTCAGAAGCATTCTGTCGCATCACTTCAGGCATAACAGTGTGCCATCCTGCTGAAGAACAACATAAGTGCTGCGTCAGTGAAGGCTAGACATCCAGGTAATAAGATACGCGAAAAAAACAGTTACTCAAGCAACTGGATATGGTTTTGGAAACCGTCAGATGTTTCAGGTAGCATCCACTACCTTTTGTCAGTGACACTAGAGAACTTATAAGCAAGAACTACTGATTTGGGCAGAACACAAGTGCTAACCTGAGCTCCCAGGTTGAGGTAGCAGTCGATGGCCAGGACAGGGGTGAGTTGGTTGCCTACGGCCATGGGGAACAGAGCCTTGCTCTCGTGTGCCAGGTACTTCTCCAGCAGGAACTGTGGGGGGGCCACCAGCGGTACCAGGTCCTCACTGTCAGGGGCAGCAACAAACCTGGGGAGGGGACAGACGCATGGGGAACAACCTGGTCAGGAACATACCACAGCAGAGAGGTCACTTGACAGCTGGTGTGAAATCCAACAAAATAGATGCAGACTACTCTTCTGTATATTTCAGGACAGGTACAAAGACTACAGATGAAGAGGAGGCACTAAGTGAGTCGAGAAGAATCACTTATCTCCAAGCAGAATCATACAGTGGCAAGGCAGTATTCATTGACCAGAAGAGTGTCCATTAGCCACTGAAGGCTAATGAACCCTCCTCTGGCCAATGGATACTGCCTTAATTCATTAGAATCACAACTTTAATTCATTAGATAATTCTTATTTTAAGTACATGTGTACTTAATGTGCATGACAAGTATATGTTGAAGTACTTTTGACCTGGTTACCACTTAATAGTAGGTTGTATAAGCACCAAGAGTGAAGTGAAGAGGCACTACGTACTGTCTAGTGGTGATGTTCTGTGCGTTGGCGTTGGCAACCTTGGACTTCATGGGGAAGTCCATACCTCCGCCTACGTGGATGGCCTTCTTCATGAATGAGAAGCGGTTGAATCGGCACAACAGTCCATTGCCGCAGCTGATCCGCATGTTGAAGTCTATGTCTTCACAGTTGTATCTGCATATCATACAAATGTGTTGTGGTCAGTTTTTGCATAGATTCTCAGTGAGCAAGCTGTATGCAAGCCTAATAATATTTAATATACAAAGGTAAGGTTAGTTACTCTGATACATTTGTACCTGGCTTCATGTTACTCATAATTACAAATAGTGTTGCACAGATGATACAGTTATGTGTAACAAATCATTTGGTGTAATGTAGCCAGCTACCGCCGCACCGCGTGCCTGTAAAGCTGGTGTGTTACGCCAAAGGGCAGTTATACCTGCTATACCGAAACAGATACACAGAGAAGTCTAAAATCAAGCAGCCAGTTTTCAATTTACATCTTTAAATGGCAGTCATTACATTTATGTCCTGGCAAGACACACTACCATGCTCCAGTCTCCAGACACGAGCTCCCCCTACCTGTTCTGGTCGTACTGCACGTTCTGGGTGGCGTCCACGTTGAGCATGACGAAGCTGTGCAGGTGACAGCGGGAGAAGGGCTGCATGCTCACGTCCACCGTGGACTTCCCGCTCCACTGCCGAGCGCCCAGGATGCTGAAGTGGGTGATCTTGGGCGTGGCCTCCAAGTGCTGGATCACGTTCTTCAGGGAGATGTTCTGAGTTTGCCTGGAGAGAACGCACAAAATTGAACTTAAGTCTTTTTACTCTCAGCTCAAATACTCAGTAAAAGAATGCCACAACAAGAGTTCCACGATCTCATACCTTCGCCAAATGATGTTGACCCTTGCGGTTGAAATATTATACAATTTTGATAATTGATTTTGCAAATAAGATCCTAATTTGCATGGGTTATATCAGTTGATCATATTCTCCACCCAATGACAGTCTTATCTTAACAAAAAGGCTATTATAGCACTTCCTCATAAATTATGCAAATGAGGTCATTATTTGAATAAATTATGTTTATTGATGTTCGCCTTCACTTAACTTCCAAATGTGGCAAGTATGAAATTCCCAGTAGTTACAACTATGAAATTATAAAAAATTGCCATTAATTATGCAAATTAGGTCTTCATTTACATAGTCTTTATCCTCAGATGTTTCTTTTTAATTCTCAATTACATGTCACAAGTGTTTCATAGTCCTATTATCGAACAAAGCAGATTTATAGAATTTCCTCATTAATTATGCAAATTAGCTCCTGATTTGCACAACTGTCATTTGATTATGTCAAGCATCCCTTCAGCTATATACATACCAAAAATCACGACAATCCGTCAACCGGTTCTTGAGTTATCATCCTTCGAAAATTTTTCAACAAATGCTCCTGCAGTTCCAGAACAAGCCGCTAGGGAGCCCAAACTCATGTCACTTCTTCCCTACCCCGAGAGCTATCTACCAACTAAAATTTGTGACCCTAGCATGTCCAGATCGCGAGATATCAAAACCGGAAGTTCTGCTGCAGTACCAACAAAAGCCGCCAGGGGGCCCAAAATCTAATCATTTCTAGGTCTCATCAAGACCTACCCACCTACCAACTTTCATGACAATGCATTCTAATCTTCTTGAGTTATGCTGTTCACAAACAGACAGACAGACAGACAGACAGACAGACAAACGCTACTGAAAACATAACCTTCTTGGCGAAGGTAATAAAAAGAAAAATGAAGCAGAGAGAGAGGGGAAATGTTGTCTTATGCCAGTTACTTTAACACAGATTTCACATCACATCCCATGTTGACTGAATGTTATTAGTTATAGACAGAATTCTGATACATTTGTTTAAGGTGTCTACAAACGTGATCATGTGTATGTACATGGGCAACCAAACAAAAAATGACTGTCTGACTCACTCACTCACTCACTTAACCCACCCACCCTCTCTCATTCTCTCTCTCTCTCTTCCTTTCTACCATTTGGCATTAACACTGTGTGACAGCACAATGCTCAGCCTTACTTGTCTTCCTGAGTGTTGTCGTGCAGGTTCCACATGACGAGTGAGTCGTCCATGATGATGATGTAGGGCCAGACGTCCTGCCGCCGCACGCCCAGCTCCTCCTGACGGTTACGCTCCAGCTCCAGGTTGTAGTAGGCCAGCTCCTTCACCAGGAACCGCGCAGCTCCTGAACAAAACCACAAGTCAGCGCGATGTCTGGACTTTCTACAACCTGTACAACGAACTTCTCATGCAAGTAAGACAGGTGAAAAACATTGCATTTCAAGCAAAAATGGAATGTCCACATTCCCTTCTTAAAAAAAAGCATTGCATCAAGTCCAAAACACCTTAACCATGGGGGGAATGTCTAGCCTGGGTGCCATTCTATATGTATGCCGGGGCTCCCATACTTAGTAGAAGAAGAATGACTACTAAAAAATATTTCTTAATCAACGGACGCTAAACCGAGCAGTGAGTGTGAGTGTGAGTGAGCGAGTAAGGGAGCTCCGGCATACAGATAGGATAGAACCCAGGCTAAGGAATGTTGGATTCAGGAAGTGAAACTGGTTTGCGTCTCACCGATGCCGGCATCGTTGCAGACCACAGGCAGCACGAGGATGATGTGGTTGGGCCAGAACTTCTGGTACAGCGCCATCTCGCACTGCTTCACCACCACGATGTGGGTGTGGCGCCCCCCCTCCATGGCGTGGTACAGGTTCAGCAGCCCATGCTCCTGACGGCTGCACGTCGGGGTGAAGATCGGCGTCTTGATGTCGTTGTGTCCCTGGAAGGAGAAATACACATATATGAGCTCTTCTGTGCAGGAAAGTGTGATGTGTAATGGGAAACATGATTAACAGCATCCAGATTAAATCTGGACAATCCAGAGCACTTTGGACAAATACTTACAATACTTACACTTATAGTTACAAGGCTGATATTTTGTGAACAGCTTCCCTGACACCGTACAGATCATATTGACCCTCAGTGCAGTCACTCAAGATTTTTCAAAACAATCCCAAGATTTTTTTTAATAATCTCAAGATTGTTTCAGACAATCTCAAATCATCTCAAGATTTTTTAAAACACTCTCAAGATTTTTTACAAACAATCTCAAGATTCTTTGAAACAATCTCAAAATCGAATTCTTCAACATTCCATATGGTCTACTGTGCATCAGAGTCCTACGGGCCTTACTGTGGACAAGCCCATTCCCCATGACCTTGTTTCCTTACCACAGCGTCGAGTGATGGCAGCCTGAGGCTCTCCAGGTGGTGGCCCTGTTTACTGAAGACAAAGTGTTTCTCCTGGGTCTGAGGGATGATGAAGTGCAGGCGGACCTCCTCCCCGTACACCGCGGACGGGAAGGTGAAGCTGTAGAGGCTGGACTCGCGGGTCTGCTGTGGAGGCATGGAGAGGTACAGTTAGGAGAGCCCTCTGGAGCCAGGTGACAGAACTGCAGGTGTATCCACACCTTACAAACTGCAGAGTAGCTCATAGCTAGATGCATTTTCTTACATTTTATATTAGGTGGTCAAGGACAAGAACTAATGCAGTCCAGGACTAGAACAAATAGGAGCAAAACGATTTCTCCATTCTGTGGAAATTTTTAGTAATATCCAGTGTCATTTGAATTATAAAAGTTGCTGCCCTGAACAGTTACACCCATCGAAACAAGTCCACTAACCTGTGGTGCCACAGACTCCATGTAGTGGTGGCAGTGCTCGCAGTGGTGGAAGCTGTTGTGTGCGCTGAACTTGGACAACATGATGGACATGGTGGGTCTCCGGGAGTCCTTGTTCGCAGATGGGTTGTGATCTGAAACAGTGACAAATATGACATCAAATCAAGACTTAACTTTTAACAATATACTAGATCCAGGAATGTAAAGAAGTTATGACATTACAGAAAAAATACTAATTGAAAACAATTTTGATTGAAATTTACAAGCAACTCTGCTCTATAAAATCTGTTGTAAACATTTTTACACCTGACCTACTGGGTATGAAGAACTCCCTCTCACCTGTCTTCTCTGAACCAGTGTACACAGGACTGCATGACATGAATTTGCCCTCGTGGAGGTTGGCATCGAACGGCATGCTGCGCACAAACTCGTAGTCGGGCCACTTGGCCGTGAGGTGTGCCGTCTGGTTAGCGTTGAACACCAGGCTGACGGCCGGCGACTCGCGGTCCATGTTGATCTCCTCCTCGTTGTAGACCTCCACCTCCAGCAGGCGGATCAACATCCGGAACAGAACCCGCAGGAACTGGAGATATGCACCCGTCTTACCAACCTGGGGAAAATATGGCAACGTTTATGAAGTGCTCTTTGTCTTATTTTACAACCTCTTAAGGTACAAGTAATGGCTGTAGGACTAGGAGGAATGTACTGTACAAAACGTACTGTATACCTTTCAAAGAAGCCTCACTGGGTCAGTCTACTGAGGAAGACCAGAGTGACTGGTCAAAAGCTCTTGGTGAGAGAACTTTCTTGTGTTGGATCAAAAGTTTTAACTCTAAACATGTAACTACCAACACAGATGAACTTCATGATAATACTGTATACCAGGTAGTTTACTGAAGGATGATCAAATTGAAAAGCAACGGCTAAAATTTCAAAAACAGACATGTTGTACTGTACCTGTGGGGGCCCGCTGAGTAGCAGCCGTCTGGGGTGGAACACTGGCAGGTTGTTCTCACCCTTGTTGTCTGTGTCCATGTGATGCTGCAGAGGCTCCGTCCATTGTCTACAACACAGGGGAGGGTGTTGGAATATATGATGCTTCCAAAAAACTTGAAGTCTTAATGGTGTGTGTGGGTAGATATGTTTTAAACAAATAATGAATCTTATCAAAGATTATCTTAAGAAAAGAATCATACAAGGTGAAGACAACAGCAATATCTAAGTGGTGTCTGTGGCATGGTCTGCAGCTATTTTACATTTAGGACCAGAGGGATGTCTACTGACCTGTAGTATGCTGACTGCACTTCGTTGGTGACTTCTCCTAACAACATGGGCCTGAGGGGACAGATCCACCCGACGTCAGGGTGGGGCTGTAAGGAGATGTGCCGCTGTTTTCCCTGAGGGTCTGGTCTGAGGATATCGTACGCAGTCTTTGATACGATGATGGTCACCGGGAGCAGGGAGGACCCTGTTTTTCTGCTCGCCGACGGCTTGGGCTGGCCCAGAGATGAGGTAGATGTGGTGGGGAGGTTGTCTTTGCTCAGAGAACTTTTCACGCTGGCCATCGGAGACGTTCCGCTGCGGTCGCGCGCGGCTGCCGCTTCCCGCTGCTCGAACGGTTCGTTTGGCAGGTCTGCGTCTCCCTCCTCCCCGGTGTCATGGCTGTTACTGTTCTTTTCCGCGTCCTTCCCGTAGATCATGTCTATAGAGTTCTCCACCATGCCCTGCAGGGACGTGACCGACCCGCGGGGCTGCTGGGGAGACATCTCCGGCACGCTGTTACCCTGGGACTCCTTCCCGCTGTCCTGGGCAGAGTCGGGGGAGGACCTGCCCACGTTGTCGGTGGGAGTCTTCCTGGCCGTGTCGGAGACTGAACCGTTGTGGTGCTGAGCTTGGTTACCTGAGAAGCCTGGTGATGTCTGCTGCACATCTGTTAAAGCACCGGAAAAAGTGTAAAGATATTTGTATAGGATTTGAGGGGAAAGGGTACCAAATTTTTTCTTTTAAAAATCTGACATTTCTGTTAAGATATGGATGGTTTAAGAACCACTAGTTTTATCCGAAGAATTACTGAAGAAACACCAGAAAAAGGGTCAAGATATTTGTAGGACTGGAGGGGAAAGGGTGGTACATTAATTTGTACCAAATGATTCTTTAACAAAATCTGACATTTCTGTGAAAACGATATTTTAAGGACCACTTAGTTTTACCTGAAGAATTACTTCGAGGACGGTCTGTGTCAATCTGTAGGTCGCCCTCTTCGTTGTCCATCTCACTGTCGCTCTGGCTGTCCTCGTCGCTCATGTCGCACACCGTGATTGGCTCGTTCACAACGTCCCGGCTGATGTAGCGACAGCCTAGACTGATCTCCTGCTCCAGGCTAGCACGAGTCACATGACCATGGTTGACCAACCGGAGGTCGCAGTACTTCAGAGACCTAAATATGGGTAAACAGAGACATCACTACATGGTTCATGACAACGCAAGGTAAACAACCTGACCTGCTGTGTTAACAGGATTAGGTCTGACCTTGGACTGGTTCTTCAGGAGATGCACAGCAAAACCAACTTTCTCATGACAGTGTCAGCTTTGACCTGCTTGTAGAGCAGTTGTAGAACAGTATTTTTTTTTGTATTGCAAGACAGATTCATATCATATTACCACTAAAAAGGTTTTGTCGATTGACTTTATTGACTACACAAAGCTTTGTAATCCGTTATGTTAGTAGCCAGTTAGCCTGGGTTCTTCCCTTACCTGGGCATGGTCTCTCCCAGTGGGTCCTTCCCACAGAGGATGAGGATACAAGGCAGTCCCTCCAGGTCCCGGTAGGTACGGGGGACCCACGACGACTTCCTCTCAGGGTTGTCCAACTCTCCTCGCCAGGCCTGCAACATCAACCACAACAACGATTACAATTACACACCTTCCCCAACATCCAAGCCTCAGTTTACATGGTTTATAGTGTAATCATTAATCAATCGCCACCATGCAGTTTCTTGACGAGCTACTGAATGGCTAGCTTCGTCCACTCTTCTAAATATATTTGTGGTAACTTTTTGTAGATAACATATCTTTTTGTCAATTATGCCTCAATTCAGCAATTGTAGCTGCAATGGCAAATTATCTGTTGTGTGATTTTATTATTGAAAATAAACCAGTCAATATTAATGATATTATAGATATCCAGGATACTGGTCAATGTGGCAATCAGACATTACCTGCATCCTCTTGAGGAAGTACTCCTCCAGCGTGAGGTCAGTGTTGGCGCTGCTGAGGATGACGTCGAACCTGTACTGCAGGCCCAGCTTGTCCCTCACGCTGTGCAGCTTGTCGTACGCCACCATGGCCAGCTGGATGGAGGGAACGCGCAGCAGCAGCATGCTGCCCCGCCCGCCCGCGCTGGTCAGCGGGGCGTTCACCACGTCCTGGAGCATGTTGAGGGTCTCCGTGGTGGTCATCTCCTGGGCCCCAGGGACGCCCGCGATGGTCATGAGGGCGGCAGAGTAGTGGCGGACCAGGATGTACGTGCGGATCACCATGCTGTGCAGCTTGGGGTACCTACAGAGGAAGGACATACACAAACATAAGAGGAGATTAAAATATCTCACCTTGTCAACAGGCAACCTCAGGGGTCAACAGACAACCTCAAGGATAATGAGACAAATTTCACAAATACAACTTGTAGAAGATCTGTATGGTTAAATAAAGGCTTTGGGTAGCATTGACAACCTGGCAAGGACAGAGAATACTAACAATGAATCTACTGATAAAGATACAGCAGCTCTTACTGCTATAGTATAGTGGAAATGTTGTTAATCATTGGTACCAGTATTGTTATGGCATCTACTCATGTCTACTTTAACACCAAGCCAGGGCAGGACTTACTTGGCCAAAAGAGAAGTAGACATCTGCTCGAAGGAGTCGTCGGAGCGCAGGGCAGGCATGTGGTTACTCCAGTCAGCAGTTCTGCAGTAGTCACTCACACCAAAGTACACCGTGTCCTCAGGGGGGACGTTAGGGTTCTGGGGAGGAGACCAAAAGCAGCTGAGCTTACTACAATATGTCTTCCAGCTTACTAAAAAGCATAGCTTCACGTAGTCACAAACATTGTCTTCCAATATCAAAATTGACACATTGCAATGTCATAAGACTCATATACCAGGAAAAATGGTCACACGATGGGACACTTTAAAATACCAACATCGCTTACATGATTGTATACCTTTCACATTTTCTTATAATCCATATTCCCTGAAACTTTAGTCTTGTTATCATTTCTGTGCTTCAACAAACTACATTTGTACTAAAAACTGAGAAACCAGCCAACATAATCTTCCTGTAGAAAGGCTTACTGACCTGTTTGATGTTGCTGGGCCAGAAGACTTCGTTGTGGGGGGTTACCCGGGACTTCTGTGTCTGCAGAGAGAAGGGCGAGGCGCTGACTTGCAGGGTCAGCAGGTTGGGTGCATCGGCGATGTCCTTACAGTTGATGTACTTGTCAGCCAAGCCCATGTTTCCAGAGGAGTGCCTGAAACAACACACACCATCACTCAACTGACATTCTTAATTTACTTGTAATATACCAGACACGGTGGAAAAAGATGAAGAAAGACTGAATGCGGCTACAGGACATGACCACACGACTGTAGACGCAGAACACTGATGATACCAGACTAAGACCTGTTTCCTTGCAATTTTTGCCTCCCCTTGTCACCTAATCTACATCTGTACAGTTCAACAAGTACATGTTTGTATTTTGACAGTTACAGCCCTTTCACAGCTTTACTGTCAAGTAAAAAGAGTTAAAAGAATCTTATTCTTTCTAATTTAAAACCCTGACACACCAAGTCTTAAGAACTAGAATCTAATAGTACTCAAAGATAGATCCTACTGATAGATGGTGTGGGGACAAACTGACCTGTTGACGTCCACGTGAGCCTGATCCTGGATCAGCACATGTAGTGTGTAGGGGTGCTGGCGGACATGTTTCACAAACGACTCAAACTTAGCCTGGTTCTCCGCCACACTGTCACACTTCATCACGTACTGATCCACCTTCTGGTCGATGGAAGAGGCTGTCTCCATCCCCAAGTCCACAAGGACTCCTGTGGCAAAAGATATAAAAATTTAACATCAATACTTTGTCTTAAAAAAAATTAACATAGGAGATTCAATGTAGTGCTTCTCTTTCGCCTTTGCTATTAGACATTTCCAACACATGGAGCCTGCAATGCTATAAAAAACAGCATTGTGAGGAAGTTTTTCTCATACCCTTCTCACAAATTGGATTTTATGAAAAACAGCTTGACGCTTTAATTGTTTCTCAGAGAAGATACAAAATGTGAATGGTAAGTTAATAGCGCACCTCCCTCCAGCTGTGCTACAACCCTTTATAGATGTCCATCTGCTCATACCCTTTTCACAAATTGGATTTTATGAAAAACAGCTTAACTTCACCTTAAGGGTCTTCGTTTTTTAATCCCTTACAACTTTGTGAAATGATTAGTCAAAATCAACAGTGCAAATCCCTCCAGCTACTACAGACTTTCATAGGCATCCACCTGCATGGTACAACATACTAGCCACACATGGCCTCAGCCCCTACCTGACTGCTTGAGTCGCTCCACGGTCTGGTTGTACAGGATGTTGGAGGGCGGCACCATGACCAGGATGTCCACCTTACTGAAGCGGCCCAGGTCCAGGCTCTGTGTGCCCGAGTCAGCGATGGCACACACCTGCGACAGGATCTTCATCGCCACGGCGATCTGGACCGGGTGCAGCTCCTGCTGATCTGTCAGGTCTGAGGTAAAAAAATCAACATGTAAGACAAAATAATCGATCTGGTGTGTTGTTACACACTGTATGTTAGGTATGTAAGGTATGTTGACTTACTTGACTATGTTAATAAGTCTATTTATAAGAGTAAATTTTCTCTGCCTAGCTAGCTCATTCAGCTCTTTCAGGAGTGTGACAGTTGAACACACACTACTAACTACTAACACTAACAGTGGACCAGCTCTCTGCTGTGGTGCTTGCACAACTGTTTCATAGGGTTTTTGGAATGGAGATAGGACTCTAACAAAACTTTACCTCCTGCAAATTTACCTCCTGACAACACCATTTGGACAACACAATGCACACACAAACAAACCTGGGTGTTTGTCAGGGAACATGTCCTTGGCCACGTCCTCCCTGACCCTGTGCATCTCCCCGCCGTGGTACGGCACCATGACCTCCCCCGTCAGCGTACCCGCAAAGTCATCCAGCAGCTTGTCCAGCTCACTGTTGCCTGGAGCGTGGGCTGCGTGCTTCTTCACTGGAACCGACACGGCTGCAAGGACAACACAGTGAGCATTACACATGATGGAATGGAATGAAAATACTTCAAACTTTGTAAAATACAGTAGTGCACTCTTCATTAGATAGCTTTAGACAGCAACTGGAAATATACATGAATGGTCTGGGTACGATATACATGTAATCAGCCACAACCATGAGTCTACAGACATGGTGTAATATATCAAAGTACAGTTAACTAATTCAGGTTTGATTTCCCAACAGTTTTTATGGCTTAAACACAAAAAGAACAAAGGAAACAATATGGTACTGACCAGTGCTAGGCTCCTTGAAGTGTGAGGTAAGTAGGTTGAATTTGCCAGTGATGATCTCGTAGCTGATCTCCTTGAAACAATCACTGGCTGACAACATGCTCTCTGCCACCACTCGTGCCTGGTGCACGCCTGTAGAATAAAGAACAGTTCAAGGTCATTGTCAGTTTGTCACTACAAAACACAATCTTAAGCCAGGAAAGAAGTCTCACTACTAGTATACAACTGAAGCAAACATTTTCTCTTCGTATCTAGTTGAAATCACAAGCTGCTGACCTGTGACGAGAACGCAGAATTCCGTGCCCCTGTGGCGGGAGACGTGGATCACCACCACAAAGGAGGGGTATCTGGTGTAGGGCTGAGGCATGCAGATCATCTGCAGGGTCTCTGAGATGCCCTCTGCTAGCGAGGCTTGAGCGTTCACAATCCTGGGGAAACATGAGAGAACATGTCAGTGATTATTTTGGTTAAAAACAAAAACAAACATTCAAAATGATACAGACCAACTGAATACATCATCCTTTACACTATCCTTTTTCAAAATACTGAAAAATACTCTGTACATTTCTCATATTACACACAAGAAGTTGACATCGGAAGTGCTATCCAACACTTCGCCAACCAGAACAACATTTTGAGTCCACATTATAACAGGGTACTATACAGAAACGCCTGTATCAGTTGTGCTTTAAAACTTGTACTGTACCTGACAAGTCCGTTGGAAGCGCTTGCAGCCACCTTCGCGAGCCATGGCAGCTGTGCGGGGGCGACAGACAGGAACTGGGCGTGCTGCTGCATGTTCTTGTCCTTGATGGCCGACTCCTGTCGAGCCTGCAGCAAGATGGCGTCAAACTCCTCGCGCAGAGGGACCTTCTCATTTCCTGTGTGATACAACATAACACACATTGAGGAAGTATACAAAATTCACAAGAATGAACATTATAATAGAATTTTCAAAACCAATCTTGGTAGACCTGCGAGGTTAATGACGACAGAAACATTTATTTTGACACAATACAGAATATCTTCTTCCACTTAATTTCAAGGCAAACTACTCCTATAGAATTTTCTAAGCCAAGCAAGTAAACTTGTGCTTCCATATCAGAGTCAAATCTGGCCTTTGGCATATAAGCAAATCAATGAATATTGATGTGCACACACAATTAGACAAGTCCTCTCCACAATGCCATCGAAGTGCACCAGCCCGTATGATATCCCCATGACAACACACTGCCACCGTGGGGTTTTGTGGCATAACGGCAGAGCATTCAGCTCAGAACCAAGAGGTCCCGGGTTCGAATCCTGCCATGTCACCAACCTTGTGCGCTTGGGAAAGGCACTTTACACAACTTTCCTCACTTCACTCAGGTGAAAATGAGTATGCCAGAACGATCATTATCATGATCGTGGGCATTAAAAGAAAAACCAAACCAAGACTCACCCAGCTGCACCAGATACTGCACAGTCAGCAGGGCCATGGTCTCCACACTCAGCGGCGGGGCGTTGGTCAGACCCAGCCCCTCCAGCAGCTTGGGCGGCATCTGGACGGGCTTGTAGCAGTCCACCAGCAGGGTGCTGACCACCACGTCGTTGACGTTGCCATGGAGATAGGGCAGGTTGCCATGGCAGGCCAGGACGACGGGCTTGGTGCAGCAGATGTTGAGCAGCCCCGGCTGGATGAACACGGACTCGGCTTGCATGGCAGGGTGGGGGGGCATGACCAAGTTCAGGTTAGACATGGTGTCTGGGGAGCAAACAAGAGGCAATCGCTATGACAACAGCAAATAGACGTGGTCTCTCTTCTCATACAAATATTCAGTTTGGTGTATACCACACAGGATAACCTTAAAGCTGTCTTTCCATCTCATTGCTGATTTAGTTAGAAATAAATGAATGAATATTTGTTTTTTATTATTGATGACTGAATATGACTGAAGAAGACTTAAAGCTAAATCTGTTAGTGCACAAGAAATCCTCATAGTGTAGACACTGACGTCAATACTTTTAACATAAATAGATCCATGAGAGAAGGTAGCACTGCCTGTACCTGGTCTTCCTGGTCCCCACCCCTTATGTCTCTTCTTGGGCGGCTGTGCGGACCCGTCAGGCGGGCTGGGTCCATTGGGCAGGGGAGGGCTGCCTCCTCCTCCATACTTGATGGTAGAAGGGCGCGGCTGGGGGGAGGGGTGCTGCTGCTGAGCTGCCAGGAGGGATGCTGGGACACGGTTGGCATGGTAACTGATGGTGGCCTGCTGGGCACCTTGAGCTGGAGGAGATGGAAATGCAACGATTGTTACACTAATCTTTTTTTCCCAAACATCATCTTTTCTAACTTAAACCAGACAAATCTTTGTTTCTGGTCCACTTAAGTCCCTACAGTCCTACCTAAATGGAATATGTATATGTTTAAATATTCTATACAAATTAGGATACAGAGAAATAGTGCAGAGAGCTTGGCCCAACTGACCTGCTTGTGAGGAGGCTGCCCCTGCCAACATCTTCTCTCCTGCGGACAGGAGTGGGGACACCACCTGGGGCGCCATGGGGAACCCTCGCTTACGCACCTCCGGGGACACCACTGGTAAGTAGAGGAGAGTAATGAATGAGAAGGGACAGTGTAACACATCATTCTATATAATGGCCAGAAAAGAAATGACCAGAGTATAAAAAGAAAATACTAGAAGTAATATACTAGTATCAGCGTCAACATACAGATCACACCAAGCTGCCAGAATGGCTGCCTTGGTATGTATACTGGTCAAAAGTCTGGTTACTGTTGTCCAAAAGAGTTGAAAAGTGGCGAATAAACTCTTAGGTGTACCAATAGCTTTAGTCAATGGACAGAAATAAACTTTTGAGGATTATAGGTCCCAAGAAATGTACATATATAAAGAAGGGAAGTTGTATGGGACCTATACCTTTCCATGGCACCAGAGGTCCCCTGACTAGTAGACCCAGGTTGTTCCGCACTATGTAATACTTGAGGTGCTTCTGCTTCTTGGGTTGTGTAGTCAGTCGCAGGTTGATATGTGCAGAGAATTCTGTGAAGTAGCGGAAACCCTGCTCCCCACACCCAATACAGTTCCCACTGAAACCTGTACATAGGAGAGACAAATATATCATTCAAACATAGGCGGGAAAGAAACATGATACTCTTGTGTTTGTATTCCTAGAAGTTGAATGAAAACCTTTTTTTTTTCTAAATGGAATCTGTACCTAAGAAATTGAAGAAGAATTGATAGGCGCTACATTCAGGAATTATGCCCTCTCCTGACAAAAACAAGATATAGTGTCAACAACCACAAAAGAATTTCAATATTGGACATCGATAAAACATCAACAAACAGAGGCAAAGATGTTATCTTACCCAGCAATGCCAGGTTGGTTTTAGGATTGGGGAGGAACCTGGCATCCACAGCTGCTACCAGGATGTTATCGGGGAGGTTTGGACTCTTCCCACCAACAAGAACAAAACCTTCTGGCAAGGTGAGCTTCACTTCTCTCAGGGATGTCAGACGGATGTCCTTTCCTGCCTGGCAGTACCCTGAATATCAAAGGTCGAAATTGTCATTGAAAAAACTGCATGCAAACTATTCTCATACAATTTTACAATCGAAAATGCTTGTTGCCTGTGCAGAGGAAGAAAAATGTATCGTTTTTTATTTTTAAACAACTGGTTGTGAAAAAAAATTCACTATGCACACTGAAATTCATTCAACCACAGTGTTCAATTCAAACATAACCTTGAGTCCAGCCGGTGAACTAGGATATATATATAGAGAAATATGTAAACAGGATATACAAACTGCACATAGGGTGGAACTCTGCTCTTTAAACTTTCTAATACTAGTTATATTTCAGTCCATACCATGGTATGGATGAAATATATTGTGTTCTCTCATGTTTCTTCTTCTCCTCCTGCCAAACAGTCAAAGGGATTCAACTCCACCATCATTCAGCCAAATGACTTGAAATTTGGCATGGAGGTAGAGTGGGCCAATACCCCCAGGCGTTTTTTTCATTTTTTTGATACATGCCTTTGAAAAATTTTTATGAAGGTTTTTTGGGGCATTTTTCGCCAAAAAATGGATTTTTGGATCCTGAGCCCTGGTTTTACAACCAAATGATCTGAAATTCGGTATAAGGGTACCTTGAACATGTGTCTACAGAATAGCAGTCACATATTTGGCATACACCACTTCCAAATGACTCATTAGGGGGACTTTAATGGCTATTTTCAGCAAAAAAAGGGCCAAAAGTGCTGTACCCGTTCCATGTTCTATCTAAAGAATGGCCGGTTCCATCCATGGAACACGTGTTCCATTGCGGGTTACCTGAGGTCACATTGCACCTAAGTGGTGCGTAATGACACACACATTCAATTTTATGTGCCTAAGACCTTCAAAATGTATCAAATCTCATGATTGTTAGTTTTTGCATACCTGTAATAAGATTAGTAAAGCTTTCGAGATTCAAAGTACTTGTTGTTGCATCTTTGGTCTCATATACATGTAGCTACTATTTAATTCATTTATTTGAGAACCTTTGCCAGTTTTGCACTGGGGTAAGTTTGGAATAGTCCACTTTTGCGTGGGAGGGAGATGGACTGAAATATGCTGTATTTGCTCCCAAGCAAATGTCGGCCTTTCTAGTTACAGTAAATATTTTCCTACAGGATGTTTCTCTTTGATATACTGAACCCATAGATTTTCATGTAAATATGTCATCACAAGTCAAGAAGTTCTTATGGTTACACAAAGACTGGCCGTACACACGAGACCCCCTTCTCACCTGGTGTCTGACACGCCCCCTCTGGGGGGGTGGGGAACCTGTAGGGCTGCTGGGGGCTGCCAGGGGGGTCCTCCTTATCCTCCTCCTCGTAGGACTGGTCCACACTGGGCTGCTCCACGGGGGGGTTTCCTCGGTAACCACTAGTGCTGCTGGTGCTGCTGTGTCTGTCCCTCGGAGCAGCTTCTAACTCTTTTATGTTGGGCTTCACGTCTGTGGGTTGAAAAAGTTGAACCATCAAATACTAAATCAGACAGAACTGTATCTTGTGAACTGTAATTGTTATGTAAGAAAAACATCAAAATTTAATGACCTGTTTGTTGGTGAATAATGGAAGGGACCAGTACCGATATACCTCTAAATATCATTGATGATAATAATAAGAAAAGTTCAGACAGAGTTTTGTGATGTTGCCTTTTCATATACATGTGGATCATAATACATCTGATCAAATAAAAAATGTAGCCTGGTGATTACTAAGTATCATTAAGTGTCACAATTGCTACTCTGGGCTCTTAAGTGAAAAAGTAATCACCATCTTTACAGTCTGTTCTTTACTAATTCAAATGAAGTTGATATCTGGAGGAAAGCACAAGCTCAGTAGTAAACATTAACCATGTTATACAAATCTTACATCGTTCAAAGTATTTGCACAACTGACCTATATTTTCTGGTCCAGGCTGGCGTACATGGCCTTGCTGCTTGTCTAGGTAAAGCTGGGAGAAGACAGGACGTGGAGCCACATCCTGGGACCGTAGGGACTGCTCTATGGAGTTGTGCAGCGCTGCCTCGAATCGGGAGGACTTCAGCTGTCCGTGTGTATTCCCCATTGCCTGGAAGGAGAAACTTTGCAGTTGAGACCGCAGCAAAACAAAACTACAAGAAGATGTGTGTTCTTGAGTGATAGATGATTCAAAATGTTTCACTGTTACCCTTAAAACACTGCTGTGAACCAGACACGAAATAAACCACAGGGTTAACACTTCTATAAGATTAGCCTACAAAGTGCATTAGTTGTATTTTTCTCAGCATAGGATTTTGACAAGGAAGCTGAGTGGTCTAACATTGATAAACGAAATTTGTCTGCCACAGTCGCTATAGTGTAGACCTATGCCCCATATGGGGCCAAGGGCCCAAGTAATAGTAGTATAGTATTACATGTAACAGTTAAAGTTCATGTCAACATTTAAAATTTGAACGATTGTTACAGATTTTCAACTTAACTTCTCGAATACAAATGTTAAACACTAACCTGTTCCTATTAACAGGAAAGGGCAATTAACCTTTGACCTGAACCAAATATTTGCACTGCTCACTACAAAGGCAGGGTTATTGACCTAAAGCAACACGAGGCTGTACTCTGAAGCAAGTGTTGGTCAACCAACTGCCGACACACACACACACAAAAACACAAGAAACTTCCCACATTGAAAGTAATCTGTAATATAATCTTATTCTAAAAACCTCAAGAAACACAAAACATAGAAAAGCTGGGTTTTTGTTCCCACTGGTTCCCATTGAGAGAGAACTAGTTAACTGAAGGGCCCCGATGACCTGACCCAGGTGTGTGTAATTACATAAAGAGTCACCTGTTGGGTCGGTTCTCCGTACTCAGTACAAAGGTGGTTATACCAGGTACAGGGGATAGATAGCACATGCCAATTCCACATGGCATACCAGTTAAGTAGGTCAGTGAAGACAATTCTGCCCACACCTACGCCAGAAAAACACTTCGACACTGTTGCTGTATCTCATGTGCCTAAAGGTCAATGAATTCATTGGTAATTTGTAACAGAGCATAGTCATTCTCAAACAGCAACTAGGAGCGAAAATGGATAAAACGCAAACAGACGAGGTTGGTGAAGACACACCTTTGTCTTCACAGTGGTAAAGAAATATGTAATCCATACTTTGCCCTTCCCTTGGCTTTAATCCTCTCTAAGCCTGGTGGGTTTATAGGGGTTCCTTTGTAGCAACCAACTAGCCTGTCCTCATCAGCAAAATATAGTGGCCATTTTTGTTTTCCCTATCATGTGGACCAATCATACAAATAGTCTGCAACAACACGAAGATCACACCCCAAGTTCAGTATAGAAAAACAGACCACTTGCCCATCCCACTGTCCCACCACCATTGTGTGCTCTTGTATACACTGAACTTAGACTTACCAAAAGAATGTTCTTGAACAATAGGAGAGACCAAGGGTTTTCCTCTGTAAAAAACACCCCTTCACTCTTGGTCAATGACGCTGTGCCCTCCTGACCCCTTTCTTCCTCCTGAAGTCCTTCAGCAGCCTCCCTGTCCAGGGACTTGGGAGTCCCCTTCTTTCTCATGCTGCCTGCCCTGCCCTCTCCACATCAATGAATGCTGTTGACCACTGTTTAGACAACTGCTGCAAGCTTGACCTCCCTCATTTGCATAAAAATGGGCTAGACCCATCTGACCTGCTAATCCTGCTGAACATGACCACTGACCCTTCGGCCAGTCCACTTACAAATAGGTGGTACAGGTTTGGAATTCTTTTCCCTTCCTGCTTACTTCAGAAGTTTATTCCACACATGTAGTACTGTTTGCGACAAAATGTTAACAGATACTGACAGGAACGTTGTGATTGAAGTTAAGAGTTATAAATATTAAGGGGACACTTTTTGCTGGAAGAGGTGTACAACTCACTAGATTTTTGGTTCAGTCTAATGGAGAAAAGAGGGGCATGAGACAACAAAGGGGCGGGATAATCTACTTACAACCTTTGCATGACAATAGCATTCTCTCTGTGGACCCATCAGCTCCAATCTTGTCTTGTGTACAGAGGGAAAAATGGTAATGCATTGTGCAGGTGACAAGGTTATGGCTTCCTATTTTCAACCTATCTATTAGTATTTCAATGTGTATTTTGAATCATCAAATCTACGTTAAAAAAATTGAGATGACGAGTACAATAGAGCTTTGTAGGAAGATCTCTACCAGTTGGGGCTGCTCATCCTATTATTTAATTGTCATTCCCTATATTTGTCTGTTCATCATAACGATGAATTACTGTAAGTCTCTATATATCTTGTCTATCAGCTGTGGATCACATTTTATGAATTTTTTTCTTTCGTTCTGCATGTTGTGTACAAGTCAAAATATGAAAAAGACTCAGTTTCCTGCAACTTGGGTTGTATCTTATAAATCTCAGAGAATGAGTGCTGATAAGGCATGTACAAAATTTCTACACGGGTTTGATGAAATATACGTAAAGGTGGAAAAACTCCATAAATCCACTTTCGAGAAATTTAGGGCTTCCAAATAAACTTCTTTTCCTTCTAGTCAGTGTTTTATTTGGACATGAATAGTGTGTTGCAGAGCTGCTTTCCTGTTGGTAGTATGTTTACACTGGTGGTCTTATATTCCACTTGAGTCCCACTCAACCAGATTTGACAGGTATCTGGTGGTTCCAAACTATGACCACACCACCTGGAATCCAGCTAACGAGACTGGATCTGTTTGCAGCACACCTGCAAGCCTTTTTTTACTGAACGTTCACATTCTTTTCAATGCCTTGGACACAGTGACCATCTGGTCTTTTTTTTTCGGTACAACAACATCTGTTTTTCCTTGTCATTTCAATGCCTTGTACACAAGTAACATTCAGTTAGTCAGTTACCATCTGTTCTTTTGTTTCGAAAGCAAAAATTGATCAACAAATTATTCATTTGCATTGGGACACAGTTCTGTCTCAGAAGGTTACGACAGAGGCTAATCTCAGTAACAGTTACTATTAACTGAAGGTTGTTGAATTTGAAGGTCATCTCACACTCCCAAGGACTGCTGGTAAAACAAGTCTGGGTGAACCATTCATGAATTATTGAATCATTGAGAGGGGTTATATGGAAAGGTCAATCAAGGTGTATAAAGTCAAACAAAACAAAACAACCCAATTAAACAGTAATTAGTTAAGTACTGACATAGTAAAATTCCAAAGTCAGGACCATTCAAACCATCTTTAGAAAATGGTACCAGCCACTCACTTGCTTCATAATCATAATTCAAAGTTTTATGGACTTGTCTACTGCAGGTAACATATCCACTCACTTCATAATTCAATGCTTTATGGACTTGTCTGCTGCAGCTAATATATCATGCTGCACGTATATACAGAAAGAATTTTGAGCCCTGCACGCAAAAACCATGTCACAGCCTTCAGAAAGATTATTTTATGGGCATAGACACCCTGCCAGGCATCTGAACTATCATTCTATGTAAGCCTGACATTGCCAAAATCAATTAAAGCTACACAAAGGTAACCTAACTGACTCTGACACTGGGAGGGTTATGCCATTGTTTTGTTAGTAACCTTCAGTTTACTGCTATTCTTTCCATGACTTCAATTACCTCTTAGGCCACACCAATTTAATTTCTTGGTTAACGGATTCGCCCGCTTCATTTTTTTCTGATTTGCAAATAAAATAAAAATTCAGAATCAACTGCAAAATACTCATATTTTGCCCTGAAGAGTTGAAAACAGTCCTTTTCATCCTAGTTGTTACAGTTATTCCATCTTAGTAGCGTACCATTTTGGGCCATAATAGGATGCCTAGGCCTGTTTTTATTACTCCGTGAAGGAGGTCAGGACCTCCGGACGGAGTGTTGTAATCGGCTGATTTTTCATGTTCGCAGTCAAAACACTGGGTTCTCTTTGTGTAATCGGCACGCAATTTTATACGCCGTCTGCGGGCATGCCCGTGTTGATGCACGAATGTGTATTTTTGCCGTTGCTGCTTTCGCGGTCAATGTAATATCGCAGACGCACCCCTACAATTACGAGGCGAATTGGATTGGTCCAGAAAAACGCGTTGTTTGGAATAGCAGTGGGGTTCAAAAAAGTTCATGCAGATACGGGGTGGTTTTTATAAGTGGTTCCAGATGTTTTTGCCCATGGTTAAGAGATGCCAAGTTTTTTGGAAGATGTTCGCAGCCAAAACGCATTCTTCCGTACGTCGCATTTCTGTGTAATTTCGCATGTGGTGTTGCATTATGTCCGGGATGATGCACGTCTTTTATTTTTACCGTAGCTGTTTTGATATTGGAGTAAATGCTTATTTTCGAAACATCCCCATTTCTTTGAAATGGTTTCGTCCGTTTATGCAACTGTTACTGCGCTAATGACGACCAGTCGCGCTGTCCTGATACACCGCGAATGTGCGAGTGTTCCCTGTAGACAGTCCCGGGAGTCATTTTTTTGCACATTCCAGGAGCCAAACCAAAATACGTTCATGAACCGAGTCCAAAAAACCGAAACGTGAAAATCGGATGATCGGACCTGATGTACATTTCTCTTTCTATAGATTGTACACACAATACACACATCTTTAGATAATCTGGCCATGGCAGGTTAAAAAAAAAGTAACCCTGAATCATACTAGATTAGCGTAAATGCATGTTAATGCGTTCAAAACAAGAAAAAATTGTTTCCGGGTATTAATCTCTTGAATCACGGCGCTGAATATTGACGCAAAAATATTTCGGGCATCGCGCGCCCTTCCCGCGTCACGTGTAGGCATCTCGCATCTCTGATTGGTTGTTGCGTCTTAAGATGACTGAGCCGACGCGCGTTTAAACAATTTTTCTTTGTTCGATTTATCACACTTCACAGAGAATTGTCGCCAATGGCTACTTCTTTTTGTTGCAATATATAATACTTCACGGAGAATTGTCGCCTATGGCTTCTTGTTTTTATTTTTTTCGCCCGCCCGCTCCATTATTTTTTTAGAAAAATCCATTAACCAAGAAATTAAATTGGTGTGGCCTTATCTATTGTAGGTTATGAACCCTCATACACAGACCTAGTGACTATACCAGCTATACAATAAAACAGCCAAGGCCTTGGTGCATAAGGGAAACATTGAAATATCCCAACTTGCTGGGAGAGGGGTATATCCTAAATCCTGTTACAGAAACAGCAAGGATATTCATGCCTTTGTCCCACTTTGCATGAAGGGGACCAAACAACAGCGATCTGTTGTATATTACGTGTACATACATTGACGATTACTATCAGCTACCAGCAAATATAGCTAACATTACATGTAAACAATGCAAGTACGTACCTACACATGCACACAACACATAAAATGTAATCAAAACACAATTGCAGTGTTTGATGTGGCCACAAGTGCAAATGTTGCACCATAACTGTGGCGTAGAAAGAGCTTCAAACATACAATACCAGCACACTACGTACATGTATACCCTCATGTATAACCAAGGAGGTTCCTACCCTGTATCCTGTCCTGTTGTTCTTCCACATTGTAATGCTGGATCAGAGGTATCAATAACATTGGACAACTGCCCAACAGGATTCGTTACTCAAACAAATATTTTCCAAATGCCCAAAACAAGGTTTTGCCAGGTTAATGAATGTGTGCCTTTTCCCCGTGCACGATGGCTGAACTGTTCTCCAGTAGAGACCTGTTCCACCACATGCGTACAGCCTGTCAGCCTGCCCCAGTAATGACCTATCTGAACCGGCAGGACGACTCCCTGCACATGAATATGTTCATGAGCAGAATCTATATCTAATGGTCCTTGAACTTTGACCACCAGGCAAGGTCACAGGTTCTACATCACATGTGTTGGGTTCAACATTGGGATGTTGTGTATCCTGTTC